>NC_143575.1:120992694-121341170 GCF_048544385.1 Mastigoproctus giganteus | reverse complement strand
TTTCTCTTACGAGACACCCATGGACAGCACGTGGCTAGAGGGTGTGGTTACATTATATCAGTATTTACAAGCATATTTACATGAACTTATTTACAATATTTGGAGATGACAAAACACAGAATATGTGTTAATGGATTAATTGCGAATGGTTGTTAAATGCTAAATATTATTATATAAATTATTAAATTAGTCTTCTTATTATATTTGTACCTGCCGGTACACATTACCAAATATTTCTGTCCTATACATTTTGTCTGTACATAGTTTCTCTGCATCTATATTTAAATCATTAAAATAATTCACAGTATTTGCTGGGAAAAATCTCCCCAGAGAGTCCAATTGAGTCAGTTGGCACTTGAGACTTGGTTCTTCTCTGTTTATTCTCGGTCGTGTCATCCGGGGGCGAGTGATCACGTTTCCCACTTTCGGCGAATCTATTCTCTCCGTTAGTAGCTTTGCCAGAGTTAAGATGTTTCTGGTTGTGATGATATACTTCCAGGGTGTGATGTCCAGATTGGCAGACAAGACCGCTCTTGAGATGGTAAACGGCTTCCCGGCGATCTTGTTTAGCCATCTCAGGAGCCAATATTCTACTCCTAAGAAGGCCTTGATGTTTCTCTCAGGGGCCGATGACCAGATAGTCGATGCGTACAACGGAATCGGTGTAACGCATTTAAGGATGTATTGGATCATGAGATGAGGGCTTCGGAGACCGGCGAGTTCTTGTCTAGTGCTCCAGAGTGCTGCGTATGTCTTTTTCCTAATGTATTCGAAGTGAGGTATGAAGTTTAATCCTTCATCCCACTTAAGGCCAAGGTCAACATGTGCGGGAGATTTTTGGACTCTGGTATTGTTCACGAAAATCGTAATTTCATTTTTCTTCTTTTTATTGGTGAAGGTCATTTGGGCAGTTTTCTTTTCATTAACTTTCAGGCCAATGTAGTGCAGATATTCTTCTAGTTTCCTGATTGCCTTGTTTGCTTCCTCTGATAGGTGGTGTGCAGTTTCTTGTTCTTTGGAGATTACAAAAAATTTCAAATCGTCAGCATATGTAATAAATTGCTCACAGTTTTGAGCTAAAAATGGGGCTAGTGCTATTGCGAAGAAGGTGGCGGACAATACGCCCCCTTGAGGTACTCCCCTAGAGATACAGTAAGTTGCTGTTTGTTTCCCGTTTATTGCGATAATTTGTCTTTCTTGAAGGGTGTTAGTGAGAATGTTTAAAGTGCTTCCTGAAATGAGGAAATACTCCTTGAGGATTACTGTTATAGCTGGAATTGAGACGTTGTCGAAGGCTGCTGCTACATCCAGGAAAACGATGTCCAACTGTTGTTTATTGTTTAAAGCTAGCTGTATTCGGAGTAGAGTCTCCATTAAATTTGTTATAGTCGACCTTCGAGGAAGCACAGAATATAAGTATTCTGGCCTGTCCCCAAAGCAGTGCTGATTGACGGTGTTGAGGATTGCTTTCTCAAAAACTTTTTGCAGAGAGCATCCGATTGCGATGGGCCTGAAATCTTTACTGGTTTTAGGATTGTTTATTTTTGGAACTGGTTTTACGTAATATCTCTTCCATGTTTTCGGGATAACCCCCTCAGTTAGTATTCTTTGGAAGAGGTGGTGGAGCGGGTCGATTATGTAAGCACTACATATTTTTATCATGAATAGCGGGAACTGGTCCGGCCCGATCGTTGCTTTATTGGGGAGCGAGTTAATAGCTTCCTTTAAGTTTTCCCTGCTGATATTAATTTCACGTAATATGTTTCTATCTCTAGTTCGGTTAGTGCCAGTGGGATCCATCAGTTTTTCAATCATTTTCTGCATCTCGCGGATGTTTTCCTCACAATTTTTCTGCTTTTCATTCAAAGGTTTTCCGAATGTGACTTCTGTCCACTCTCTAAACAGCTGGTCCGTCATTTCTTTTTTGTTCTTTTTCTTGCTAACTATTCTCTTTCCTTTTTTTAATTTTTCCTTAATAACCTCAAAGTATGCTTGTCTTTTCAGTCGAATGAACTTTGCCCTTTCGCATTTATACGTTGTCCGATCAGTCGGGTGTCCAGTTCTTTTCCACTTTCGGTATAGCTTTTGCTTCTTTTTAAACATAACTTTAACTTGTGGAGTGAACCAAGAGTTCGCTCTGTCTGAGATCTTTAATATTTTCGCTGCTCCTAGACGGGCGATATTCAAGAGTAACCGCGAAATCTCGTCTATGGCTTCTTCAGTGGACATCTTATGTAGACTTTGAAAGTTGTATCGCGCTAAGCATTGCAAGATGACCTCGGATTTAATATATTTTGTGGAAAATATCAACTTTGATTCATTACCCTGATGTGTGCCGCAGTTCTGATCGGCAGTCTGTCTTCGAAGAGCAACCTCCATTGAAAGCGCAGAGTGGTCGGAGGAAAACTGTAAGGATTATCCTTTTATTCACTGTTGTTCCTGCTTTCTTGTACCATATGGGAGATCCATATGTTATTATCGGGATGAAGATGGCTGAATACAGGGACAGGGTTTTCCTGTTTAGCCCCCAGTACCTGCGTGTAGCTCTGGCAACGAGCGCCGTGTATTTCCGCAGTTTCTCTTTTAGATAGATTAGGTGCGGTTTAAATGATAAGTTCTGATCGATTATCAGTCCCAGATATTTAATTTGCGTTGACAGTTTGATTGTTTGTCCTGCCAGCTTGATTTGTGGTGGTCATATAAGGTTTAACCTCCCTCTCAGTAGTACTGAGTCCGTCTTCGTTGGCGAGATTGTTAATGTGTGTGTAGTTTTGCCCAGTCCTGCAAGGTTTCAAGGGCTTGGTTTGCAAGCGTTTCAAGGTTCTGTCTGCAATCCGCCGCGACCGTCAGTAGGAGGTCGTCTGTGAAGGCCTGGGCCTCCCCCAGGTCCATGGTGAGGAACTCGTCGAACACTGTTCCACAGGAGCGGCCCCAGGACAGATCCCCGAGGGCAGCCCCTGCAGACCGGCCAGATCAACTTCTTTGTAGGGCGTTATTACTTGGACGTTTCTGTCCGAGAGAAGTTTTGATGCTCCTGTACAAATTGCTTGGTGTTCTCGCTGCCCTGAGCCTGCAAAGGACGCTCGGCCACCAGAGGGTGTGGAACGCCCCAGCAAAGTCGACGGCTATGACCAGGAAATATTTCTTGATACACTGCATCGCTTTGGTGATTAGGCCTTGGATGGCATCTATGGTCGAAGATCCCGATTTGAAGCCGTGTTGCTTGGGTGAATTCAGGTTTGCCTCATTATAGTGGTTGTGGATCCTTTTATGTAATAATCTTTCGTAAAGCTTGCTAAGTGTCGACAATAAGGCTATGGGTCTATATGAATTGGGATTTTCCTGGTGTGTGTTTCGATTTTTGAGGATCAGTTTTAGATTGGCCGTCCTCCAGCTGGTGGGGAACTGGCCCTCTTTGATACAGGTGTTGTATAGTCGGAGCAGGAGGTCCGGCATAACCTCCGCTGCTTTTTGACCATTTCCGGCTCGATGAGATCGGGGCCAGGGCACTTTTTGTTCCTGGTTTGTGATACCGCTTCTTGTAGTTCGTTGGCTGTGAAAGGGGGTTCTAGTTTTTGGGTCTCATTCTTCGTTTGCTTGACAGATGGCTTTCTGGTCCTCTGTTAGTATACCTGGTGGGTCTTGGATTACATTGCTGAGTATGTTCTTTATTGAGTCCTGCCATGTTCAATGAGTGTTCCCTGCGCCGTCTTTGTTGCGATCATTACTTCGCCTCTGGGGAGTTTGTTTGTGGTGATTTTATACATCACTCCCCAGGGTTCAGTATTTCCCGTTACTTGGACAAGTCGTTCCCAGGTTGTTTTCTTAATAGTTTCTGATCTGTCTATATTGTTGTCTCAGTTTCGCGACTTCCTCCTGGGGTCATGTTCTTCGTGCCCTTTGATACTGCTTTTATCCTGTACTTGTCTTCTCATTCTTTGCAGCGCCGGGGTCCACCATGGCATTACTCCCGTCATCGGAGTTTTCCTTTTCATGGACGCTTCCGCTGCATTGGTGATTATGCAGGTTATATCTTGTGCGAACTGGCTGGGGTTTATCCTTTTGCCTTCGGTCTCCCGTCTGTCCAAGTCCTCCATGTACTGTCTCCCTTGGGTGGATAAGAACATTGCAGTAGGCGTCCCAATTTGCTTTCCCTATTGCGAATCTGTTTGACAGGTATTTAGTGGTGACTGTTCTAGCCTGATTCCTTTGTATGCTGTAAGTGATGGTTCGGTGGTCAGACGTAGTCCACGCATTTTGTACAGTCCAGTGGGTTACGTTTGTATCTATATTTCTGGACATTAAAGTTATGTCGATCGTTTCTTCCCATAGCATGTTACAATACGTTGGAAGGCAGAACGGCTGGTTTATGACTGTAAATATTGAATTTGCTAGGAAGTCTTCTATTCCATCCGTTTGAGGTTCCCCTGCGGTCCGGTGTGGCACTGTACCAGACAGGTGATCGGCAGTTAACATCCGCTCCAATCAAGATTTTATGCCCTGCCAGGGTTGTCTGTACTGATTGTAGATATGTTGTGGCAAAGTCGATTTCTACTCCAGGCCTACAGTAGAGGGCTATTATGTAGTAGCTCCCTATGGAGCATATTATATGGGCACAGGCTGCCCAGGGCATGCAAAGTTGTGGTATCTTTGTAACCGTTATCTCTGGATTTCTTACTGGTACTGCTGCCCAGGGGGGCATCTTCGTTGCTTTGAACAATTTTATAATTGAGCGGTTTCTGATTGGTATACGGTTCTAGGACTATAATGTCGGCATTATCCTCATCTGCTTGGAGTTGTACCTGCTCAACAACCGCTCGAGCTCGGTGGGCGTTTAGTTGGTGTATCTTTAGTACGCCGCAATTGTATTTTTATGTTGTATTCCCATAATCGATTCTTTGTTGGTAGGTGCCTTTTACCTTGAGGTAAGTGGGACAGTTTGAGTCTCGGGTGGAGTGGTTGTGATCCATTCTGAGGCTTTTGCAATTGGTGCAGATGGGTTCCTTAGTTTTGTTGGGGCGGTTCTTAAAATCATGTCCCTTCTCTGAGCAGTGGCCACAGGTTGGTTCCTTTTGGGCACAGGTGTGAGTGGTGTGGCCATATTTGCAACATCTAAAGCACGTCGGTATGGCCACATGCTCTCTAAAACGGAGGCAGCGCCACTCGACAAAAATCCTGCTTTGGTTTTTTAGGACCTGCCAAGCGGGCGGAGTCAGCTCAACTGTCCAGTTATATCCTCCATTTGTTTTGGACTGGGTTCTGTATTTTGGGGTCAGAAGTGTCGCCACTTCTTGATTCGGTAGGTAGCTTTTTAGGTTTCTTCTATATATTTCTTCCGTGAGTTGTTGTGGTTGTACATTTTGATCCACATTGGAAATAACTATTGATAGGCCTTTCTTTTTTGGGGTCTCTGCCATGAGTCCCAGGGCATTTAGCTTGGGGTTCGTTATTATCCCCTCGGCTTCCTCCTTGCTTTCCGTCTCAATTACGATACCAGGACTTCATTTTTTCCGGATAGACTTTATCCTAGTGTCTTCGAAGTCCTCTTTGAGATTGTTTATGACTTTTTGCTTTATTTGTTCACTGGAGGGTCTCTCTTCTCCGGTGGGTCTCAGTATGACGATGTTCGGAGTTTTCAATAATACTTTCTTTTGTTGGATTTCCACTTTGTTTTCTCTGCCTCGTTTAGTATATTCCTCAGTGCTTGGACATATGTGGGGACGCGCTGTGGCATTTTGTTTGCCCCACATTCCATATAGGTTTGTAGCCGTGTAGCAAATCTCTCACTTTCTAAGTGTGTATCATGGAGAATTGTCTCCATTTTGTGAAATATTGTCACAATTTGAGACCTCAGTCCGGAGGAGATTCTATTAGGGTTCTCTTTAAATATATATTCAAGGGCCGTTTGTAAAATGAATGTTTTCTCATAGAAGGAGGGCCCCCGGGTACCAAGCGATTATTAGTGTAGCCAAGCGATCTATATATTGTGTGTGCAAAGCAAATAGGTCTTTAAGTTTTAAACACAATTTTCTTTATTTTTTTGTATTGAGAAACTTTTGCACTACAAAAAGTAGGCAGAGTTCCAGGAAGAAAATTCACCTTTCTGTTTCTTGTTAATTTTACTAACCAAACTAACTCACCAGCTTGGTTACCCTTGTGGCACTGCTCCTGCCTCCCCGTGGCGGGGCCGGTAACCTGGAAAGAAAAGCTATCTTTCCGGGGCTAAAAGGAGCGAAATGATTTCCCCTACAGGACATAGGGATCCTAATATGGCTGCTCATCAGATAGAAGACTAATCATACAGTGCCAAACGTCAAAAAACTAACAGTGTACAAAGAAGGCATCCAATGCACCTTGTATTGCATTCGACTCAAGAACAGTCTCTTGGTAGTCTCTCGCCTTTTAAAATTCAGAAATATCTATAAAATCTAATAGGATCTCCGAAAACAAGTAAGTGTCTGAAATCGGGCGACTTGCTCGTTGAGGTCTCAGATGAACGGTAATCACAACGGCTCCAAAAACTAACATCCTTTGGAGGATTATCGATTACTGTCTCCCCTCATGCTACTCTAAACATCTCCAGGGGTGTGATAGCTGAATGGGATCTCATAAATCTCTCAGCAGAAGAGTTGGAAAATGAATTGTAAGACCAGGGAATTGCGCATGTAAAGCGCATATACACAAAACGAGACAATGCTCTAGTTCCAAATCGGAATATAATACTAACATAGTCCCAAACCTCCAGCATCCATCAAAGCAGGTTATCTGAATTGTCAAATAAAATTATACATGCCTAACCCCTACACGCTGTTTTAAATGCCAAAAATTTGGGCATTCCCAAAACGTGTGTAGAGGTTCAGCCACTTGTGCCAATTGCGGTTCACGCGAGCACAATCACTCCGACTGCAAAGTAGAGCAGCACAAATGCTCAAATTGTAATGGTCCACATACTACCTACTCCAGAGATTGTCCCCTTTGGAAAAAGGAAAAAACATTCAACAGGTCAAAGCCGAAAAAAACATCTCGTACCAAGAAGCTAAAAAATCTGTACAGGCTCAATTTAACACACGACCCAGCTTCGCTGAAGTAGTACAAAAGCCAACTGCGGTAACCAGTACTGTGCAAAGAACAATAACGACTGGTACTCAAACTGAGGTAACGTTTCCCCCAGACAGATCAATGTCAGATTGGGTTTCGTCAATTTTGGAAGCTGTGCCCCTTTCTGGTAAACCATATAAATCAAACAAGGCTGTTAACACACCAATCACTATTCTGCATTCTACCAATAACCCAATGTACTCAAAAAGTGGTGATACTACTAAAACTGATTCGATATAAATGGAAGGAAACACTGACCGTGAAGACTCCGTTCTCGATCTCTTCCCAGAAGAAGAGATGGAAACAGGAAGACCATACTTCCTGAAAAGAAAATCTGGTCACCATAAGCCAACAGTACCTCGGACAGAAACCGAGGACCACACTTCACCCAAATAATGCCCAGTTTTCTTCAATGGAATTGTAGAGGGTATCGCACCAATCTTGATGACATTCGGGATCTCCTTCTCCAGTATAACCAAGTTACCTTCTGCCTCCAAGAAACTAACTTAACGGCTTCTGTTGCTACCTCACTTAAACATCATGTTATCTACAGAAAAGATAGTTTCTCATGTAAGCAATTCGGCTCATGAAGGGGTTGCGCTTGTAGTCAGCTCCAATATCCCTTCCCGACCATTAATGTTACAAACAAATCTAGAAGCAGTAGCTGCTCGAATATTCTTTCGTTTTTATTTTACCATATCTCCTTATATCTTTCCCCTAACCAAGACATTTCTTACACTAATCTTGAAACTGTTGTATCTCAGCTCCCTCCTCCCTTTTACATCATGGGAGATTTTAACGCACATAATCCTCTATGGGGTGATAGAATACACGATAAACGAGGAAAAATACTAGAAAAGCTTTTAGATAAATTTAATGTGACACTACTGAATACTGGTTTATCCACTTATTTTCATCTACCTTCTGGGTCAAGCTCAGCAATTGATCTCTCCATATGCTCACCAGTCCTTTTTCCACTGTTTGATTGGTCTGTTCATGACAGTTTACTGGGTAGTGACCATTATGCAATAGTCTGTCATGTAGAATCAAATTCACCACCTTGTCATAATGAAACTGCCAAATGTAAATTTGCCAAAGCTGATTGGGTAAAATATAGGCAACTAGCCATCCTGGAAAAAAAAAAACAGCTGTTTCAAATGTGTCAATAAATAATGCGGTTGATTATGTAACAAATCAAATATTGCTGTCCACCGAAGCAGCAATACCAAGAGTGTCCACAAATCAAAATATAAGATCAAAACCCTGGTGGAACAATAAATGCAATCAAGCTAAACGAGAGAAAAATAAAGCCTGGAATAAATTTCGCAAAATCCCTACTGCTGCTAATCTAGTACGCTAAGAAAGTCAGAGCCAATGCTAGACGCATTCAGCGTGCAAGTAAAAGAGAGTCATGGAAACGGTTTGCTTCAACTATTACACGATCCGCTAAAACACAAACCATGTGGAAAAATATTAGAAAAATTTATAATAAATATCCTCCTCTGCATCTATCAATACTGAATATAAACGGCAATGATGTTTCACTACCTCAAGACATAGCTAACACTCTCGGAGAATCCTTTGCTGAAACCTCTGCCGTATAGTCGTACTCCCCAAACTTTCAGAAATTAAAGTCCCTTGCTGAAAAGCAGACCCTAAATTTTAACACAGACCACCATCAAATGTACAACTGTCTCTTTACCATAATTGAACTATGGCTGGCTCTTAACAGCTCGAACCACAGTGCTGCTGGACCTGACGGAATTCACTGTGTCATGTTGAAAGAGCTGAGCGAAAAGTCGCTTCATGTATTTCTCCAGCTATATAACCGGGTTTTCACAGAAAATACTTTCCCTGATAACTGGCGACACTCGTATGTCATAGCATTATTAAAACCTGGCAAATATCCAATCAACCCGCGTAACTATCGACCTCACCAGCTGTATGGGAAAAATAATGGAAAAAATGGTAAACTCTCGTCTCACCTGGGTGCTGAGTAAATTCAATCTCATCAATTCATCGCAGTGTGGATTTCATACAGATAGATCAACTTTAGACCTCTTGATACAAATGGAAAACCAGATTCGCAGTTTACTTTATACGCTGTAGTTTACTTTACTACAGTTTATTTATACGTTGAGAAAGCTTTTGCCACAGCTTGGCGATACGGAATTCTCCGTGATCTATATGCATTAGGCTTCAGGGGTAATATGCCAAGATTCATACAGAACTTTTTGAAGCAGCGATCCTTCCAGGTCCGTATTCAATCCACTCTTTCCCGAAAATTCATCCAAGAAGGTGTTTCACAGGGCTCAGTTTTAAGTGCCACTCTATTCATTATAAAAATCAACTCAATTACCAAGGTCATTCCGGCCACTGTATTTACTACTTTATATGCAGATGATGTTAGTATATCTTGTCACTCACAGAACATGAGAATGATTGAGAGACAACTGCAAGGAGCCCTTAATAAGATTACGTGGGCTACAGATAACGGGTTTCGCATATCACCTGAAAAAAAAACTGTTGAAGTTCATTTCTGTAGAAGACGTGATCTCCACCCTGACCCACTTCTAAAGCTGGGGAACCATGATATACCTGTTGTGCCTACCATTCGATTCCTTGGGTTAACTTCAGATAAAAAAATTGACCTTTCTTGACTATATTAAACAACTTAGAGCCACCTGTTTCAAGAAATTAAACATTTTGAGAGTATTATCAGCTACAACATGGGGTGCTGACCGTCAAACACTCCATTTATATCATGCTATTGTAAGATCAAGGTTAGACTATGCGTCACCAGTTTACAACTCTGCTAGACCAAGTATTTTGAGGGCTTTGGATCCTATTCACCATAGTGACCTTCGCATTGCGCTTGGAGCCTTCCGCACATCTCCTGTGCAGAGCCTGTACGCTGAAGCTCACGATCCCCCACTCGCTCTACGAAGACAAATTTTACTGCTAAATTATGCTATAAAAATAAAGAGCCAACTCCTGTACCCATCGTGGAAACATCTATTTACACCAGATTGGGAGAACTTGTATGCCGTTTATCCATCAATAAATCGACCCGCTGGCATACATCTTTGCTCACTACTTGATAATTGGCAGCTTGACCTTTCTAAAATAGCCACCACTAGTTTCAAGACTCCTCCATGGTTTTTTTGCCCTGCCACCTGTGATCTGTC
Organism: Mastigoproctus giganteus; assembly: GCF_048544385.1. Classification (NCBI taxonomy): domain Eukaryota; kingdom Metazoa; phylum Arthropoda; class Arachnida; order Uropygi; family Thelyphonidae; genus Mastigoproctus; species Mastigoproctus giganteus. Next base: position 121,330,884 of record NC_143575.1, on the reverse strand, counting down.
CCTTCAAGAATGGGGGAAAAGTAAAGTACTTTGTACTCTTTCTTCACAGAATGTAAACCAGCTTCATAAATCTCTACTTGAGAAATATGAATCTTATACCAAGATATACACAAACGGCTCCAAAATGGATCACCACGTTGATGGTGCTGCTGTTGTTCTTCCATCATCTATAATCTCTAATCAGTTACCTTTAGAATGCAGTATCTTTACTGCTGAACTTCATGCCATTCAAATGGCGCTAGAAACTATAAAGTTGCACAGTTTACCCATAGCATTATTTTTACCGACTCTCTGAGTGCCCTTCTCGCTTTACAGCAACCAAGAGAGCATCATAACTACCTACTTGGTAATATTCAAAACTTGCTGGCTCATCTAGCTAAGAACACAAAAGTAATAAAATTTTGTTGGGTGGTTAGCCATGTTGGCATACCTGGCAATGAGAGTGCTGACCATGCAGCCAAATCTACTGTGCAACCAATTGATGAATCTTTCAAAATTCCTTTCACCGATTATAGAAGTCTTATAACAAAGCGAAGTATGATTTACTGGCAAACCATCTGGCAAAACCAAGAAGGCCACAAACTCCTTCGGATTAAACCGAAACTCCAGTCTTGGCCATCTAGTTTCCACTCGAACCGAAAGAAGTTACACTTGCAAGATTACGAAGAGGACATATACACCTTATTCACCTTTATCTTCTCTCTTCCTCAGACCCGCCTTCTTGTCCAAACTGCCATGCTCAAATCAGTCCAACACGTCATTGTCGACTGCCCTCTCTATAATGGAGTACGGCAAACAACCTTCTTATCAAACTATGTAGCCCAAATCACACCTACTTTGCAACAAATATTAGACGACAGATCTGATATTGATGCAGTTTTTACTTTCCTAAAAAGGATAAAATGCTATGATAGAATATAATGCTTAAATCTCACATAATGCACATATCTCACTTTTAATGAAGCCTGTTACCTCCTACCATTTTTTGGCGCATAATGGCCTATAGCTGCCGTTGCGCCGTAAAACATACAACAACATAGACGGAGCCCTCTGGAAGAGGGTGGTTCAGGGGTAATTCCTGTTTGTCATCGTTGTTTGTTTCCCTTTGAGATGCTGTGTGGTCGGGCTGCTCTCTAGACTGTCTGGGAGCGGGTCACTCGCTTATTTTTTCGCTTGGCGTGAGAGACCCCTGATCGGGTGTCTTCCATGTCTTGTGACTCGTCAGTCATGTCGAGGTGGTCACTTTGTGACTGCATCAAGGATTCCATAATTTTCTGTTTTCCCTTCCATTTAGCGAATTCCGGATAACCGGGACATTTCGGTTTATCGGGCGTATGTTGGAATGATCTGGTAGGGCACTGAAAATTCTGTCGGACGATGTCTTCCACAAATCTGTGGTTGAATTTGAAGGCACACAGGTAGTTATTGAAGTTTTGTGCTATCACCTTCGGTCACTAAGGGGGAAAAATAACCTAGTGTGAAAATGCTCCCAGAAGAGCAGGATCACTTCCCATAGGGACTTCCTGGGACGCCGGAGGCGATGGTGTTAGTAGTAATTCCGTGGAATACATATGTAAGGAGTTCGCAGTCAGCCAGGCAAAGTTTATGGCAAGAGGGGGTGGGAGTCACTGAATTCGTTGCTTCTGGCTTAATATACACAAAGCAGTTAATATACACATAATATAACATACAGCAGTTATCAGCACAGTTTGGTGAGCAAACTTCCTGCTCGGTTTTAACACGGTTTGGGAACCTCCCCAGTCAAGTGCAAACTACTGACGTGGCCACTGCTGTATATATCAGTGCCTCTCTATGGCCCTGCCGCCAGCCACATGGTGACCATTGTAGGTCTGGCAACAAAGGACACAGATAAAAACGCTGGTAGTTTACTAAATTCCCAATAGAATATAAAAATAGTCTCACCTAGGGAATCTTCCAATTAAGTTCTTTCAGCTTGAACACTTTTTTGAACTATATGCACATTTTAAACTACTAAATTCCATTAAAAATCAGTAGCGCGATAAAACGTATCCGGACACTAAGGCCGCCATATTGAGCAGTGTGATTTTGTAGGTGTGCCAGTTCACTGGAAAGGCCAGAAATTTAAAAAGTGTATGGATATTTAATGTATAGTGTTATGTACCGTTGTTGTTCTCGCCATTTAGCCGCTGGACCCATGCTGAGGCCCAACGTTGCCTGCACTCATCCCTGTGGAGGCAGTCCAGGTATGGCAGCATTATAATTATTTACTCTAGCAGGTCCTGCCACCTAATTTCCTGTGATTTCAGTGGCTACGACCTTAAAAAAAAAAAAAAATCTATCGCATCGGGGGGGTAATAACGCTAGGTTTAAAGGCCAAAACTTTTGGCAAACAATTGGACGTGTAGGACTTGTATACAGATAGAGTGCGGGAGGAAGACTAAAGACTGGGGGGGGGGGAAAACTGAAATATGGGGTCAAAAGGGAAGGCAACCCCCAATAAAATGGGGGTGGCGAGGAGGGTAGGAGATAAGACAACAGTCACCTCCCCCCCTACCAGGGAAGTGGAAAGAAAGCTAGGAAAGTGCCCAGCTCGGGTGGCCAATTGTCACACTGGCAGCAAATCTGCTGTTCAAGGTGGAGAAAAGATACAGGTCCAACGAAGCAGTCGGAGCCATTGCTCCTATGTCAATCATGGGCCATGGGTCCATCCAGGTAGGTTGAGGTCAGTCATGTTTATGGGTTATATACCCGACTAGGGTAGAGTGTCTCGTAGATTGTCTTTTGCATCCCAGAGGGGTCTGGTCCGTTTATTCTGTTAACGTCATCAGGGAGGTCGGTCCAGAACCTTTTCCATCCAGTAAGCCCATCATTTCTGTGGTGTGCGTCTTATTCAAGTAGGTTGGTTGGGTCAGACAATTTAGGTTTCAGTGCTGGTGTATTTGCTCAAAGTCCGGTTGTTGTCGAAGTTTAATGTCTGCTACAAGGCATAGTATGCTCTTAGTTTCTGATCGCAGAAGGGGTTCTTCTTCTGGCAAAGAGTTCCTATGCGAATCTGGTGAGGTTCTTATATTCTTCGCAAGTTTAGGTAGATGGTAGACGTCAGAGTGCCCGGCACATGGATGATTGGATCCAGGGTATCCCATCAGAACATTGCCCGAAGCATGACACTGCTGCCACCGGCTTGTTTCATCCGACAGTGCATCCAGGCGCCATCACTTCCACATGTAAACGACGCACACGTACCCGGCCGTCCACATGGTGCAACAGGAAACGTGATTCATCGGACCAGACGACCTTCTTCCAATCACTCCAGTTCCAGATTCGATGCTGTCGTGCCCACTGTAGGCGTTGTCGCCAGTGAACCATGGTTAGCATGGGTGCTCAGAGCGGCTATGCAGCCACATTTTCAGCAGGGTTCGATGTACTGTGTGTTGTTACACATTACTCCCATCACCAGCATTCTAATTACCGGCGAGTTGTGCCACATTCGCCCTTCTGTTGCCACGTACCATCCGGGAGAGCCTTCGCTCACTTCGAGCATCTATGAATTGTGATCGTCCAACACCTCGCCACATGGATTAGCACTCAAGTAAAGGACATTCTTATCAAAACTAAAATGGTCTTGGGCAGGACACATAGCTCGAAGACATGATGACAGGTGGACTAAGAAAATAACAGAATGGTATCCAAGAGGAGCTAGAAGAAAACCTGGAAGACAAAGGCGGAAATGGATAGATGAAATTCATGAGTTTGTGGGTAGTAAATGGATGGCCAGTGCTCAAAACAGAAGGAACTGGAAAGTTGTTGGAGAGGCCTTCATCCTGCAGTGGATTGAAAATGGCTGATGATGAACACCTCGCCAGCGGTTCGTGGGTTTCCCCTCCTCGGACCACTTTCGGTAGGTACTAACCACGGCTGACCGCCAGCATCCCACCAGCCGTGCCGTTTCGGATATGCTCTGACCAAGTCGTCTGGCCATTTCAATTTAGCCTTTATGAAATTCGCTTAAGTCCGCTGCCTTCCCCATCTGAAGAACAAGATGTAACATTGATTAACGGAGCTCAGTATCAGGTGTTTTTATACAGTGTCCTGATATAAAAACACCTGACACCTATGCAAATCAATGAGCCAAAACATTATGACCAGCGACTCGCTGGTCATAATGTTTTGGCTCATCGGTGTATATATGAAAGAGTACGTTCAATTCCTGACCATAACGTATAGACGCGACAATCTAATACACAATGAGAGAGTATATGTGATAAAAATAAAATCCATTGTAAATCAGTCTTTGTAAATTACCAACCCCAGTCACGGAGTGAAAAAAGCCCCTAAAAGTTCTCGCCTCATCGACGGGATTCGAATTCAATTCGAACGGGATTCGGCAGTTCAATTTATTTAAACTGTCAGATACTTGAGGGCAACTTGTTCCAGCAATGAACGACTCCCTGGCTAAAAGAACTTCCTACAGCGTAATCTAATCGCCCTCTAATTTGAATTTATTACCCCAAGTTCTGGAATTTTATAACAATGAAAATTCCACCTTCGTTCTGTTTGGTAATCCTCTCAGATCTTTCCTCATACGGTCACCCTTCTACTGATTACACCATTCGAGTTTCCCATCTTTCAACCCTTTTCAAGAAGAATAATATTATATTTTTTCAAATGAGGTCTCGATCTCAGGCAAAGAGTAGTCTGCATAACATGCAAATCACCCCGAGACTACACCGTTCTACGAATGAAGTGCACTTATACGGATATGAGCAACAAACAAAATTTTAATGCCATTCAAATAATAATTTGAATTAATTTTCTAGGATATAAACAATGATCAAACTACACACCTCATTAGGATCAAAAATTGGGCTATCACGTAATGCTAATTTGTATTCCACAGAAATTGATTTTTTATGTTAGTGTATGAAATTTTCCAATATATCTGGTATCAAAGAATGTAATTACATTATATTATAAATATTCAATCTAAATAAGAAAATAAACAGTTCTGCTGTACAGCTAATTCGAATATATGTGCATTAAACACCTTTTGTCAGAAATGTCTATTAAATAAAGTTGTTGAATTGACTACTGTTTAAAAACGAAGTTTGTCGTAGTCTCTTTATACCCCCAATTATACGATAATTGTCCCTTTTATTATAATATGTCTGCTCTATTCCACTATCTGCTCAAAATGCTGAAACTAATTAATTCCTTCTAATCAGGAAGTGAAACAATCTACGAATCCTAAAACAATTTTATCGTGACATATGTAAGAGACATACGTTTCCAATGCATTAAATGTTATCTATGAATTCAAAATTAACCTTAACGCAGCCACATAAAGTACATGCTAATGGATGCCGTGAGAGAATGACTTTTAAAAAAAAGAATGTTATCGTACATAACTTCTTTCTGAGCAAATTGGGTTTGCTACTTAGTGCATTTATCTGATATTGTGGAGCCACTCGCCATGAGTTGCCTAAGTATTGCACTGCCCCAATGGAGAAATATATTGTTTTTTTTTTTTTTTTTTTCAATTATTTAAAAAGTGTATGACTGCCCAGACCCAGGTTGCGACTCTGATTGGAGTGTCTTCGGTAGACAGATGGGCATTATGAAGACCTGGGACATTGAAAGTAAAGTGGCATAATTAAGTTCAGGGCAAAAGCCTCAAGATACAAAAACTTCATTTAGTTATGGAGAGTAGTTCAATGGCAAATTGGATAGTAAACCCAGTTTTCTCAAAGAAAAAGACTATGCCAGACATGTAAGAAACTGATTAATAATGTTACAAAGCTTTCGTAGTTTGAAGCTGTTGTCCTGAACTTAATTATTTCCATATTTTAATAAAATTCCAATCATTAACTAGAATAGCTAAACATGTCAGTATTTGACTGTTATCGTCACCTTTATAAAGTAAAGAAAAATCACTTTCTTTCTGTCTTCACTGAAGTTTCTGACAATTTGAGCAAATCTATTCACACAAGACTGAAATAAATCTCTACTAGTCTTAAGTTTTCCAACCAACTTACCGTCATGACGATATCTCTAAAATTCGAGAAGCCAGACTATTTCATTCATCGTGTAGCCATATGGCAGGAGAAAAGAACAAGGTAAATTCCTGCGTGAGCACCGCGAGCCGCTACACATTCCGCAATGCACTGAACAATCCGTTTGAACCATGACTTTGGTATACTTTCTTGTTCTCCAAGCTCTCCGTCATAGATAAAACGGAAGAAAGCGTTCGCACCTTTTAACATGTACCGTTTGCTTCGTACTGCAGATTTGGATAAGTCTGCGAAGTGTTGGATGAATCCACTGCATCAGAAAAGGGGAAGAGATTGAAATAGATGGCGTGCGTATCGAGAGAAGAGGGACTAATGAAAACGTTCTTTTCATCAGAGGTGACGTCACACACGAAGGCACCAGCTATATCGCAGTCACACAAAGATTAGAATTCGAAACTTGAACCAAGCGATGACGATGTGAGGTACTTTTTGCAATCATCTGGGCTAAAAGAGAGAGTAAACTTTTTTTTCTTCATAACATTTTTACGTGCTGCTGCTGGGTGTCCGCGTCTTTATCGATTTAGCACTTCCAGCGTGAAATCTTTTCCAATGTGATTATCGTTCAGCTGGGTGTGTGGAAACTAAAAATATGGACAAGATCAATTAGCCAGACGCCGATTGTACACGGCGAACTAGTCAGCTGTTGTTTTGCGAAGCGACGTCTTTAAATGACATATGCTGTTGGAAAAAACAGTAGTCACAAGCATCTCTATCTACCAGAAAATTAATACCCTGTCAGGAGTTTGCCTTTTCTTTCATTTACAGACATCTACTAATGTGTTATTTTGTATCAACTTAAAGCAATGTTTCCCAAAGTGTGGGGCGCGGCACACCCCTGGGGACACATTTCGTTTTTTTTTTTTTTTTGGAGACGATTGTTGATTAGAGGAAGCACTTTTTAACGAAAGATAAACAAACCATTCCACTAATCTAAGTACGAATTGTTTTTTATATTTTCTATTATACGTATTTTATTCGTCTTTTATTTGTTTGAGATGAAATGTATTAGGCATACAGTATACTAATTTGTAAAAGTATGTTTGGTTTTTTTTGTTTTTTTTTTTTTAATTATGAAAACCCCAAACACGAAAGGTAATAGAACCTATGGTACTTAGTACCGTAAAAACGAAAGAAGATATTTGTTGACATTACACTTGATCTCTGTAGACTGTAATTTTCAGGAAATACGTATGAAGGAAGGTTGTTCCAGAAAACGGCAATTGAATTAATAACCGAGGAAGATGAAAAGTTGGTTCTGTAAGTTTGAAGTTGGACAGTAAATGGATGTTGGCTGGTGGGGGCACGTGTTCGGACTGTTTTGAAAGAGAGAACGGGAATTATAGAAGCCAATTCAGAAGAACAGTGCCCATGGAAGTATCTGTACAAAAGGCATGCAGCAGAAACTCTATAAGACAGCGAGTGGAGAGACTCTGTTAGAGATGAGCCATTAATTAACCTAACTGCCCTCCCTCTTCTGAATGGAATATAGAAGTCTAAGAGAGGTTTTGGGGGCACCAGCCAAGATGTGGGAATAATATTCCATGGTAGGGCGGATTTGTGATTTGTACAGAGTGAACAGTTGTTTGGAAGAAAAGTAATGCCGAGAGCGAAAGAGAAAACCAAGCTTATTTAGATGCAGAGGAGCAATATTTGTAATTTTTTTTTTTTTTTTTTTTTTTTTTGGCTGATGCTACATAAGTTTGCTTTCTTGCATCACATGCCTCTGCTACTACAGTACTACTATACATTTCATTAACTGAAAAGTTTACATTAGGGTATTACAATACATGAAAATGTTTGCTAGTTGTTTATTGTCACTTTATTACATGTATACAAGGTATCCTTGAAATCGATGTCGATATTTATCGAGGGATTGGTTCGTAAGGAGTAAACTCTGCACTCAGTTTGAACTAAGAGCAGCGGGTTTTGAGTTACAGGGTTAAACAGATTAGTGGTTAATGACAGTAATCAAGGTGAGCTACTGCAACAAGATCTTGAAAAAGTAAGTCAATGTGCTGAGAAATGGCAGTTGAAGTTAAACATTGACAATGCAAGGTACTGAATATAGGTACCAATAATCCCAGGGTAACTTATCAACAGGATGTAGAGTAAATTATCAACAGGGTGTAGAGTAACTTATCAATTCGGGGTCGTGCAAAATGAAAAAGAGCTGAAGGTAATTGTGCAGTCAGACATGAAATTTTCTGTGCAGTGCAGACAGACTGCGAAGACAGCTCATAGGGTTTTGTCAATAATATACAGAAACTTTGTTAGCAGGGAAAAGGAGGTGATTTTACTTTATATAAGGCCATGGTTTGGCTGCATCTTGAGTGCTGTATGCAAATCTGAGCCTCATTTTAAGAAGGACATAGATCTGTTGGAATGGGTGCAGTGAAGGGCAACCAGATTGATGACGGAACAAAAGAATGCTCTTACCAAGAAAGGTTTTAGTCGTAACAGTACACTCTTACAAATATAATGAAAATATTATTTATTTGAAATAAATTCTTGGAGGGCAGAGAAATGTGAGAATTATTATTGAGGTTTGAATATTAAGTTGAAATATGGTGAATATTAAGTTGAAATATGGTAAATATTAAGTTGAAATATGGTAAATATTAAGATTTGAATATGGTAAATATCAAGGTTTGAAAATATTAAGGATTAAAAATTGGGAGATTATAAATATGTGTATCAAATGGCAGTTAAATGGAGACAAGAAGTAATACAAGGAGGGTGAAATGAGAGTAAAACAACCCCAGGGGCTCACATCTGGTGAGTATGGGATTGGCATACCCAGGGTACTTAGCAGGATATCATCATTCTTCTCTACTTGGTGATTCCCTTCTCTCTCTCTCTCTCTCTCTCTCTCTCTCTCTCTCTCTCTCTCTCTTCTCGCAGGGTAACTCGAAATTTTTTTGGCTGGTGCAGCATAAGCATCAAGCTTCCTTGTACTATATGGCTAATAGTAATAATATTATTAATTTTAATTATTATTATTATTAATTAATAATAATAATAATAAAACAGTTGTCTGTACTAGGGAATTAGTGGTCATTTGCGAACAAACGAGAAAGGGTTACTAAGAACAAGAACAATAAGACCCAGTTATGAAACGCATTTGAATTGAGCCACGCATCTTGAAGTAAACAGAAAAAGAGTGAACACTCTGGCGAAAACAGCAGAGAGTTCTTTACATATATAAACTCTAGAATGAAGGGGATGAATCTGATTGTTCCACTTAACATAGATGATTCGACTATTGAGGATCCTGCTCAAGAAGCTGATAAACTGATTGAGTATTTTGCATGAATATTCACACATGAGGAATTATTCAAGGAGGGGAATACCAAAAGTTTATCAAACTCTAAAAGGGAGCTAAGTGATTTGGTGATAACTGAGGGCAAAGTGGAGGAGAAATTGTTGAAGTTAAACATAAAAAATGCACCTGGGGCAGATAAAAATCTATCCAGTTATTACGAAGCAGGCAGCAAGAGAAGTAAGAAAACCCTTAGCCATAATTATAAGAGCATCCTTAGAGTCATGGGAGGTCCCCCATGGACTGGAGATGTGCAAATGTATCCCCAATTCACAAAGGGGGTTCAAAGGGTGACAAATAATTATAGACCTGTTAGTTTAACTTCCGTCCCGGGAAAAATAATGGAGTCACTGATTAAAGAGGTGATACAGGATCACCTAGACAAGACAGCAGCAATAGTTTAGACACAGCATGGGTTTGTTATGGGGAAATCTTGTGTGATCGATTTGATCGGATAATACGATGTGATCACAAAGGAACTGGATGTTAAAAATAGTTTTGATAACGTATTCTTGGATTTCAGGAAAACGGCATTAATGGCAAGTTACTGGAATGGATAAAGGAATGGTTAAGTGGGAGACGACAGAGAGTGGTAATAAATGGACACTGCTCTACATGAACCAATGTTATTAGCGGAGTCCCCCAGTTTTCAGTGCTGGTTGTTTTGTGCATTTATCAATGATATCGATGAAGATATGTTATTTGAAAGATATTATTTGAAAATATATTATTCGTAAATTATTTGAAAGATTACCCAACAAAAGAATTTTACAGCACTACGAAAGTGCCAACTTGCCTTCACCAATCAAGTACAGGTTTATACATTCTTGATTAGCCATAATTATGAGAGCGTCCTTGGACTCAGGGGAGGTTCCCACGGACTGGTGACGTGCAAATGTATCCCCAATTCACAAAGGGGGATCGAACGAGTAATTACAGACCAGTTAGTTTAACTTCTGTTCCGGGTAAAATAATGAGTCACTGGTTAAAGATGCATTGCAGGATCATCTAGACAAGACTGCAGCAATAATTCAGAAACAGCATGGGTTTGTTAAGGGAAAGTCTTGTCTGACAAATTTGATAGGATATTATGACGTGGTTACAAAGGAACTGGACGCAAAAAATAATTTTGATATCATATATTTGGATTTCAGGAAAGCTTTTGACACTGTTGCGCATGGAAGACTATTGTACAAATTGGAGCAGAATGGTATTAAGGGTAAGTTGCTACAATGGATAAAAGGATGGTTAAGTGGGAGAAGACAGAGGGTGGTAATCAATGGGTGCTGCTCTTCTTGGACTAATGTTATTAGTGGAGTCCCACAGGGTTCGGTGTTAGGTCCACTGTTGTTTTGTATATTTATCAATGATATTGATGAAGGTATATCAGGCTTAATGTAGAAGTTTGCAGATGATACAAAGGTTGGCAGGATTGTTAATGACAGTGTGCTAATGCAACAGGATCTAGATAATTTGGGCAGATGGGCTAAGAAGTGGCAACTGAAGTTTAACCTTGACAAATGCAAAGTACTGCATATGGGTGGAACTAACCCCAAAGAAACGTACCAACTTTTTTTTTTTTTTTTTGATTTGGTAGTTGTTGGCGCATCGGCGTCTGTGGCCATATTGCACCTCCCAAGATTTTTGCAGTACTTTGATTAAAGCCCGAGGCGGGAATCGGACCCGCGACCTTTGGGTTGCCGGGCAGGTACTTTACCCACTCGGCTAGCCCGGTCGGCACGTACCAACTGTGTGGTACTACACTTAAGGTGGTAGAAAATGAAAAAGACCTGGGAGTAATTGTGCAGTCAGATATGAAGTTTTCTGAGCAATGCAGACAGGCTGCCAGGGCAGGCCATGGGGTTTTGTCAATAATATATAGGAATTTTGCTAGCAGGGAGAAGGAGGTGATTGTCCCTCTGTATAAGGCAATGGTCAGGCCACGCCTTGAGTACTGCCGACAGGTCTGGAGGCCTCATTTTAGGAAGGATGTAGATTTACTTGAGCGTGTACAGAGAAGGGCAACAATATTGGTGAGGGGAATGAAGGGATCCTCTTACCAAGAGAGGCATAAGTTCTGCAAATTGCAGTGGCTGGAGACTAGGCACCTGCGCGGTGATCTGATTGAGGTATATAAGGCCTTGTAGGTATATAAGGTATATAATGGGTTGAGCACGCTGAATTCTGATGGGATCCTTCACTTGTTCAGATTACGAACCTAAGGGGGCATAAATTCAAATTAAGAAAAGACAGATGTAGATTAGATGTGCGGAAATTTGCCTTTAACCAGCGGGTGGATAATTGCTGGAACAAACTTCCATCTGTCGTTGTGGAAGTTGATAGGTTGAATAAATTTAAGGAGGAACTGGACAGGCATTTGGAGGGAATGGTGTGATTTTTTTTTTTTTTTTTTTGGCTGATGCCGCATAAGCTCATACACTTGCTTTCTTGCATCAAATGCCACTGCTACTACTACTACTACTACTACTACTACTACTACTACATGGTTCCTCCACGGTTTATGCTTTAGGGAACCTTCTCATAGCGGCTGCTCACACAGACAAGAAGTAGTTCTTGATTATTCCTGTCGACTACACTGGGGCATTCGACTCACTTTGCTGGCAGAGCGTCCTTGGCAGACTACGCAGAGCTTCCATCCCTAAAAATCTTTAGGGGACCATCAAATCATTTCTCTCCAACAGAACCATTGTAGTTAATGCTCTATATCACAAAGTCTCCAGAAATGTCTTCGGCAGCCCACAGGGTTCGGTCCAGAGACCTTGATTATGGAATATTGTTTTGGATGACTTCTTCAACATTGATCTGGGAGCGGTAAAATCTCAAGCATATGCGGATTATCTTATTACCACTATGGCCGCAGACTCCAGGGCCGGCAGTGAAACCCTCGCTAATTATGCACTTTGCATTCTAAAAAACTGGGCAAAAGAAAATAAATTTCAAATATTTCAACCAAAATTAACTCTTGAAGGGCAAACTCATTATTGGATGACCACCCCAAATAAAAATAGATGGAAAGACCATTAAATTGCAACACAAATGATGTACCTTGGAGTAATGCTTGATACCAACCTCTATTCCAGCCACATCTGAAATACCTCTTAACCAAAATTCGTAAACTATGCTGCTCTTGTTTCCAGGGTCTCATGGTGAGATTAAGGTCTTAAGCGAAGTGCCCTCTCATTATTATTACATAATGCTTTTTTTTATAACTATCATCAGGTATCTGGTTCACCAAAGCTGTTATGGCCTCCAACAGGAAAATATTGGATACCATTCAGCGATCCATTCTGCTAGTTACTACCCGAGCCTGCTGTTCGGTCATCACCCATGCCTGCCAGAATCTGGAAGGCATGGGTCATCACCCATGCCTTCCAGATTCTGGCAGGTGTTCTTTCCCTTGATTTGGAGATGGTCAGAAGGGGATTGCTATACTAGTTCTCAGTCTACGCGGGTAGCACAGTGGAACAGTAGCACAGCAGCACAGTGCGAAGCACATCACCGTCCTTCACACACCGGGTGTAAAAGGCATGGCTTAGAATCCACCGATGACGCGAGGAACTTTAAGCCTTTTTTCACTCGGAGCCTTAGTTAGTCGGTCTCAAGCAAAGATAGCAAGGTTTTACCTATCGGCAATTCGGATTTATCGTTCAGCAAAACAGGAAAATCGACCTTAGAACACACGCAATTTACAGGCAGAATACACAATGCACGGCAGATGAATTTAATTATTCCGGTGGCCTAATAATAGTTTATTTATACTAGCTCTCAAAAGGAATTTCACATACCATCCTCCAACACAGAACCAACCCCGCTCGCTAATGGATGTAAGGAAAAGAAGCAACACCAATTTAACCAACTGTAGCAGGAATGGCAGAACAGATGGTCTAACTCTACAAAAGTAAAATCAGCTGGAAATTCTTGCCGAATGTAAACGGGTTCTTCCCCAAACTTCCCCCATGGATCTCACTGGGCTTGTATACTATTTGCCTAACTAATGGCCATGGATCCATTAAATCCAAGCTAACATTACTGGGCATCATTACAGATCCATCCTGTGGTTGTGACGGGCTGTAAATCTGGCACCATCTTATGTATGATTTTTCCCTGTACGAAGACTTTCGTTTTACATTAATCACTAAAACCATGTACTTACCTAGAAATCAGAAATTCCACCTACTGGATAATACTGAGGAGTATACGGCGTTTGCAAATTTTTTCAGGAAGAAGAAACAATCCTAACATCCATCCTAGAAACATTCATGACGAAAAGGGAGTAATCACTGAACAATAAATAACATACAGTCAACAGCTGATATCTAGACCCATCAATGGTGACAAACACCTGGATGTGATTAAATAGTTGATGTGACTAAAACCCCTAAACAAAGACACAGATTGAGGACTTACAATTGTGACAAATACTTTTACATGACTAAGCCACTGAGGAGACTTGGTCTCCCAACCATTGACCTGCACATCTTCAAATGTGACAGTTACTAGGACTTGACGAAACCACAGGAAAGGACCTTGCATCTCGACCGTACATGACTAAGCCATTGAGGGGACTTGGTCTCCCAACCATGGACCTTCACATCTTCAACTGTGACAGTTACTTGACTAAACTACAGGAAAGAACCTTGCTTATCAACCATGACAAACTCCTGGAAATGACTAAGTCACTGAGGGGGACTTGGTCTTCCAACCGTGACATGCACATCTTCAATTGTGGCAGTTACTTGGACGTGACTGAACGAGAGAAAAGGACCTTGCCTCTTGACCATTAATTTTACGCCAAATGACGAATAATAGCAGACTCTCTTGTCTGTTATCTTTTGACTCCCATTCCCTTGCCCCACTCGCTTAGTGGAGTTTATTGCAGCTAATAATTTTGAGGACGCCTTCCTCTACGCCTCAGTATTTCTTACTATTTACAGCCTCGCTTACCTCCTAGAGGCGTGTATGGGAAACGCATTATCCCATTAGGGGTCTTCTGCCAAAAGCCAGACCCCAACAATAGAAACCAACATCATACTCACACACTACTTTTGTCTGGCCATTACAGAGTAATGTATACTTTACAAGAGTATTTATGGTGCAGTTGTGGAAAACCATTTCAGGCTTTTTGGGAGGGTGGTGCTCTCCCCAAACACTATATACACTATGCCCAGAAAGCGACAGGAAGCATCAGCGACCCTGCTGAGTCTCAAGAGCAACCAAACACACCTCATGACAATGCTACGGCGCTGGATCCAATAGTTCATGGACAATTTCCCTATCATGGACCAGGTTCTAACTCTCCGATGCATACTGGAGGACCTAATGACTGACTCCAGTAATCACATAACTGCAGCCCTGAGTGGAAAAATAATTACCATCTGGTAAAAGCTGGGACACTTAATGCGAAATACGCACATCGAATGCGAGAAGGCTGCAGACAAATTATAGTCTAATAGGGAGGAACGAGGAAACCAAATGCAACAGAGCACTCGTTGTATGCATATGCGCCGAGGACCGCTACCAAGCAAAGTAATGAGGCCTCCTGTCTGACAACCAAACGAAATACACTACTAAAAACTACAAATTTAGTTATTCTAAAACCTATTGACAACAAAGAAATTAAGTCCAGGAAGAGGTCAATAACCTGAAGGAGCACTTTAAAACTACAAGAATTAAATCGATTAGGAAAACCCGAAATTTTTGGTACTGATCGAAACTGAAACATCAAAAGAAATAGAAGACATCATAAAAAATCTTACCAACTCGTCACCTGGCCTTACGGCAGAACAACCGAAGGAAAAAGGCCCCTCGGTAATCATATTTGATGTCATCAATAACTCCAGTCCTGTGCAAATCACCAAGGAACTATACTACCGTAACCGGCAAGCGTGTCACCCTGACTTGACACCGGAAAAGTTTATTAAGTCAAACAATTTCATACAAAGTCTAAGTCAAATAATAATGTGAACTGTGTGGTGAAGTTAACCCCCCCCAGCTTGGAATACAATAAAAAAAACAAGACAGAATATATATAAACTAGGGTAGCCATCATTTTAAGGAACACGTGGCCTTCCCAAAGTGTTTCAAGAGCTGCAGGTTCGGCCGCACCATGAACACCTGCACTCAAGCCGTCAACCTGTGGACACTTTCCGAAAAGGAACATGAGTATAAGGTTTGCCCCTACAAAACCAGCAAGTTCATCTGCGCAAACCACAAAAGCGCAAAACTGTCATAATCACTCAATAAGAGACAACAGTTGTCCAGTTTATCTAAAGGCAAAGGGAACACAACAAATTAGAACCGATTATAGGCCTATGCCTTAAATAATTCAACATCCAACAGATCAAATTCATCCAACTTAATGCACAGCAGGCCAAGGCTGTTCCAAACCAGCTTAAAGTAACTGAGGAAAATATCGACATCATGATCCTTCAAGAACCTTATATTCATGCCAAGCAGGTGCATGATTACCCACTTGCATACAAAATAATTCAAGCAGCTAATGAAACCCCCTGGCAGAAATTGTAGGTAGGAACCCAGAACTCACCACCACCGAAATATCAAATTTCTGCACGGCCTGCTCGGTCGGCGTGCCAGGGTCATTACAAACTCCAGTACCACAACCTTTATACGAAATAATCTGCTCCCTAGCGCTGTCCCCTGATGGTCCCCGGAGCTGCAGCGTCTCCAAAGAGAGGCAAATAGTAAAATGAAAGCTTTCCAAAGATCAAGGAGATAATAGCTGCAGCCAGAGGAGATAATAGCTGCAGCCGGAGGTGAGCGTCTTGAGACAACAATACAGAATAGCTAGGAACACATATACAGCTATAATCTGCTAAAGGAAAAGGACATCTTTGGATCACCTGGTGGCCTCGACTGGGAATGCCGACCTTTAAGGGAGGTATATAAAATCACCACCAATAAACTCCCCAGGGGCGAGGGCCTGACAACCATTCTCATGCCAAAAGACACAATAACCACTACCTGGAAGGAGTCAATTAATAATATACTCAATACCATTTTCCAGCCACCAGTCTTGTATCTGACACAAATCAAAGCCCAACGGTTTGCCTCCAATGATTGCAACACTACACCATGCAGGAAATTGAAGAGCCCTACACCCTGGAGGAACTTCATAGAGCAGTAGTGAACCTCAAGGACAGGAAATGCCCAGGTCCTGACCTTCGGGAGCCCGAGATTGTGAGGAGGGTGGCAGACTAAGATACACACTTACTGCTCAACCTTTTCAACTACTGGCAAAATGGTTCCTTTTCACTTGAATGGAAGACAGTTAATTTTCGACTTCTTCTCAAGGATCTGAATAAACCACTACGACAGCCAACATCTTATAGACCAATTGCGTTCCTAACTGTTCTCAGCAAATTCTTTGGGAGACTCATTTTCTTGAGAATTAAAAAGTATTATACAAACGTAAACCTACAAGCCAACAACTAGTATGGATTCTGTCCGGGGCGCTCGACACTAGACGCACTAAATAATGTGATAGCATCTGCTCAATCCTCACCCCACAAATACTTCCTTGTAATCGCAGTCGACTTCGCTGTGGCGTTAGACTCACTTTTGTGGCAGAGTATCGTTGGCAGGCTCAGGCAAGCACAGATTCCACAAAATTTCAATTCATGCATTAAAAGCTATTTATGTGACAGATCTGTCAGTATAAAGACTCCATACTCCAGGGTAACCATAAAGATCCACAAGGGATGCCCGCACCCAGTTTAAGCACCTTGGTATAATCCTGGAATAAAAACTGTCCTTTCTCCCACACCTAGGTATATCCAAAAGAAGATAAGAAATTACACAGCATTGGTGGTAATGGTCACCTTCAGGGACTGTTGTTTAAGCCGACGTATGTACAATAGCTCTATTTACAAAGCCCTGTTTTAAAATTTTATTCCAGCCGTCTCATGTGCAACAGGGGTATGGTATCACGAAACTAGTCTGCGAGATAGCACAGTAGTGTCGTCACCGTCTTCCTCACACCAGGTGGAAAAAGCCCGGGTTCGAATCCCGTTGATGACGCGAGGAACTTTAACGGGCTTTTTTTTCACTCCGTGGCTGAGTTAGTCGGTTTCAGGAGTAGATAGCAAGGTTTCCCCCGGCAACTTGGGTTTTTCGTCCAGCAAAACAGGCAACTCGACCATAGAACACAGGCAATTTACGGACATTATACACAATGCACGTCAGATGCATTTAATTATTCGGGTGGCCTATAAATAATAGTTTGGTATCACCAGACAACCGTTGCCACAAATCAGAAGAAATTAGCCTCCATTCAAAGAGTAATACTACTTACTATCAACAGAGCCTGCTGCGCGGTGAACACTACTGCTCACCAAATCCTCCAGGGGTCCTCCCTGTAGACCTTGAAATGATTGGATGTGGTATGTTATATAATCTCTTCAAAGGAATCTCCACTACCATAATTGGATTCACCACCAACCCAGCAATCAACCACAAGACAGAGAAAAGGCGTCTTCTTGCTCACCTGCAACAGGTCTAGCAGGACAGATGGACGACATCCATTGGGGGAGCAATTACAAAGAAATTCATCGCTGAAGTAGCGTTTGCATTCCCAAAAGCCCAAAGCTGGTTTCCCCTGGCCAGTACACAACGGCTCAATTTGGTGCTGAACTTTGTTGGCCACCAAAGTGAGTCGTCGGCCGAGCATCGATCCTAGGCATCACAGATGATCCACGTTGCCACTGTGGCACTGACGAATCTTTGCACTGCATAAAGAATGAATGATTTCTTGACTACGAAGACGTAAGCCCTATTTGATCACAAAGATTACTAATTTGTAATTTGCCAAAGGACCAAGAACATATACTAATTTATATGTTCTTGGTCCAATTCAATGGCAATTATAAATACTTCACCACTTTTGCACAGGACGCCACAACAAACAAAGAACATTAAGGAACCTGTTGGACCACCAACAACAAATACTGAGCCAGATTATAGGTACCTCCCCTCAGTAGCATCGACCACCAACCTCATTGAAGCTCAACTGAACTGACATTCATTTCTTGAATCCAAGTTCAATCAGGCTGATATCTACAACTAAATCCGCAAGCAAGATAACACTTTGAAATTACCTGATATAGACTTTGAAACCACAGGACCTGACTGTCCCTTACACGGACATTATACACAATGCACGTCAGATGCATTTAATTATTCGGGTGGCCTATAAATAATAGTTTGGTATCACCAGACAACTGTTGCCACAAATCAGAAGAAATTAGCCTCCATTCAGAGAGTAATACTACTTACTATCAACAGAGCCTGCTGCGCGGATTGACACCCAAAACTAGTATCTCAGTCGAGAAGCGACGATTTTGATTATGACATCAATTGATTTGGATTTTGGAAACATCAAGACCGGGGCAATTCCCTTAAAGGGAAATCCTCAACTCACCACAACAGAGACCGTTGTCCTCTTGATGATCTACTCTAGGTTCTCATTCCCAGTGTACTTTCACCTCTAATCTCTGGACACCATTCGCCGGTTGGATTCATTTCCATTGTTTCTTTGAAGATGCCTCTATCTACATCCACAAAACTTCTGTCTATTCCCTCCACTTGACTGAACCCCTTACTCTGCCTTTGCATTTGCAATTTTCTATTTATTTATTTCATTTATTTATTATTTATTTTTATTTTATTATTTTTTTTACTTGATTTCCATCCAGGAAGCTCAGGCGACCCTGGCAGAGACCAGCCAAATAAGCAATCTTTAGTACTTGACTCACCCCCTAGTGGTGTGTACGGGCAACATCGGTTCCCTGCAACCAAGGGACCCTGCAACCAAGTAGCCAGAAGAACAACAGAACACGACCCAAAACTACACCGAATTCATGGGATACCTGGTTCCTGTGTAATGCGACGCTGTCAGCCCTGTCGCTAGTGGAAGAACCCACCGCCTGACAGGTATATAGGTACACTGCATCACTGCATTCACGTAGACGGTAATTCGATGTAACTATGGATAAACATCGTGAGTTAACCGACTTTAAAAGAGAGATGATAGTGGGTGTCCGACTCACGGGTTACTCTATTGTAGAGTTGGTACAAAAATTGCACTATCCAGTTATATTAAAGGAGGCAGCAAAGGAAGTAAGCAAACCCTTAGCCATAATTATGAGGAGCTTCTTTGGACTCAGGGGAGGTACCCATGGACTGGAGATGTGCAAATGTGACCCCATTTCACAAAGGAGAATCAAAGAGCAACACAAGTAATTACAGACCTGTTAGTTTAACTTCTGTGCGAAGAAAATGAATGGAGGCCCTGGTTAAAGAAACATTGCAGGATCATCTAGACAAGACTTCAGTTATAGCTCGGACACAGCATAGTTTTGGTAAGGGAAAGTCTTGCCTGACCAATTTTATTGGATACTATGATGTGGTCACAAAGGAACTGGATGCAGGGGATAACTTTGATATCATATATTTGGATCTTAGAAAGGCTTTTGATACGGTTGCACATGGACGACTGCTGCACAAATTGGAGCAGTGTGGCATTGGAGGTAAATTGCTGCTATGGATAAAGGGATGGTTGGTTAGGAGAAGATAGAGAGTGGTAATCAATGGACACTGCTCATCGTGGACTAATGTTATTAGTGGAGTCCTTCAGGGTTCAGTATTGGGTCCATTGTTGGTTTCTGTATTTATAAACGATATTGATGATGATATACCAAGCTTAATGTCCAAGTTTGCAGACGATACGAAGGTTGGCATGGTTGTTAAGGACATAAATAACAGTACGCTGCTGCAACAGGATCTAGAAAAGTTGAGCCGATGGGCTGAGAGGTGGCAAATGAAGTTTAACATTGACAAATGTAAAGTACTACATAAGGGAAGCAGCAATCCCAGAGTGACGTATCAACTCTGTGGTAATACAATGACAGTGGTAGAGAACGCAAAGGACTTGGGATAATTGTGCAGGCAGATATGAATTTTTCTGAGCTGTGCAGACGGTCTGCAAGAGTAGCTCATAATCTCTTGTCAATGATATACAGGAATTTTTCTAGCAGGGATAATGAGGTGATTATCCCCTTATATAAGGTCAGGCTACACCTTGAGCACTGTATACAGGTCTGCAGGCCTCATTTTAAGAAGAATGTGGAGCTCTTGGAACGAGTACAGAGAAGGGCAACAAGATTAGTGAATGGAACAAAAGGTTGCTCTTACGAAGAAAGGGTTAAATTTTGCAAATTACAGTGTCAGGAGACTAGGCACCTGCGAGGTGATCTGATTGAGGTGTATAAAGCCTTGAATGGCTTGAGCATGCTCAATGCTGATGGAATTCTTCCTCTTGCTCAGAATAATCATTTGAGAGGGCATAAATTCAAATTGAGGAAAGACAGATGTGCGGAAGTTTTCCTTTAGTCAGCGGGTGGTTGGTTGGTGGAACAGACTTCCATCTGTTGTGGAAGTTGATAGCCTAAAATTTAAGGCTGAGCTGACAGGTACTTGGAACGAACGGAGGGGTGAAATGAGAGCCTGTGTTTTTTTTTTTTCTTTTGGCTGATGCTGCATAAACTTGCTTTCTTCAATCAAATGCCTCTACTAATGCTATCCCCTTCGACAGTATCAACAGTCCATCGGAAACATGTCATTTCCGGAATAACATCTCATTATGGACAGCGCTGTGGGCAGAGAAAGTGGTGGATGAACGTGGCCGTCGACATCTGTCTCTCATTGTTTCAGTGAATTGGACAGCGATACTGGCACAAATCACCGTCTACTCAACGAGGGAAGTGCCAGAAATGTCTCCACCAAGACCATCAGGGGATCACTAGCCACAATAGGTCAAGGGAGCCACCGATCCACCAGAATCCCATTGCTAACCTACGCCTCAATTGAGCGAAAGAACATCGTCACTGGACATTCGATGAGTAACGACGGGTCTCTCGGTCGGACGAGTTACGTTTCCAGTTATTTCGAGGGGCAGGAGGGTGCATATCTGGCGTAAACTGCAAAAATGTATGCACCCGTCATGTCAACAAGGAATTGTTCAGGCAGGTGGAAGGTCGGTAATGGTCTCGGACGTTTTCAACTGGCACACGTTGCGACCTCTGGTACACTCTTGACGCATCTCTGAATGGTTCAGGTTATATGTTCATCCTTGCAGACCATCTGTATACCTTCATGGTCATCGTGCACCCACTCTTCCAGCAGGATACTGTGTTTTCCCACAGAGTCGTGGTTACTAGAACATGGTTCGAAGAGCATTCCGCAGAGTTTACCACCATGGAATGGCCTCCCCCTTTCAGCGGACACGAACTCTGTGCAGCACCTTTGGGATGCTGTGGAAAAGTCCGTTCGAGCTTTGGATCCTGCATCCAGGAATGCGATGGGATTATGGACAGTGGTGCAGCAAGCATGGATGGATGGATATACCTGTAGAATGCTTTCGTGAACTAGTGGACTCAATGCCCTGCTGTGTGACTCCTCTTATCCGGGTGAAAGGTGATCGTACCCTTTACTACGTAGGTATACCATGATTTCTGTCCACTTGATGTACATAAACCACACATACACACATACTTCTGGCATTTAAAGAGTACTTGTTTTCCTTACAACAGTATTAAAGGTGCAGTTCTGGGAATCGACCACTATACAACAACCAGATTTTTAAGCCGAACTGTAATGGAGAAGTGAGTTTCTCAGCAGTGTAGTATTTAGTTAGGTGGTATACACATCTTTCAAGGAGCTTCGCAAAGACAGGGAAGAGAGCAATTGTTCATCTGAATTTGGTTTTTCAGAACTCTTGAATATAAGTTGAAGTTTACTTTTCTCCAAGGGGAAAGGAAGGAGCCTTCTTCAAGGCAATTCAAAGGAGTTGCAAGGAGGATTTGTGAGTAAAGTTTGGCAAACGTTTTCAGTACATCTACTTCCAGGAAGTCACTGCCGGGAGTTTTTCTCTTGAGTTTTCTCAAGAGCTGCAATCAGCTCATTGTCGTGAAGGGTTGTTCCAGATAGTTCGTGGTATAGTGCTCGTTATTGAAGATGATCATGATCCGTTGTTGTTCTTCACTTAGTCGTTCATCATCACCAGGGAATGCTTAACATATTGCTATCGGAATCTTTCCATGTGCAGGAAAAATGTGCTGTAAGGCTTGATCGTCTAGTCGAGAATTTCGCCTGTGGGGAGTTCATTGCTAGTTGTACAATATACCACGTCTCCGGAATCGGTGTCGCAGATATGAGAGAGCCTCGTTGCCATGAGGCTCTCTCATATCTGCTTACAGTGTCTGTATAGTTATCGCTGAGCATTCGGTTAGCTTCTCTAGCCGCTTCATCCTCCCGTGGAGAAAGTTAGGCGCGTGCCGTTTAAAAGACTTTCCTCTGGTCCTAAATTATCTGTATTCAAGACTGCATTTCTGTAGGGCCTTCTCTTCGGAATTGGAAAAGTGCAGGCATGCTGGATGTCCTTGGTGAGAAGGTAACACGGTTCTCGGATATAATATGATTCAAGCAAAATTCACACGTTCAGATTCAGCACGCACGATCCACAAAGGCAATGCCGTCGTGGTATGGTAGGCATCCAGGCAATTGCCTAGGGCATCATTTCGGTAGGACGCTTCACCGTCGTGAATATTATTTAATTTTATGGGTAATCCATATGCCCTAATCAAATGCTTGATTTGTCTAGAGCGCAAAAATATCTCAAGATAGCACTGCACAGAGCAGTCAGCAAAAAAGATGATTGCTCCGTGGTCGGAAGTAGTCGAAACTTTATTGACTTTCCAATTGTTGAATTTCTGAGATACAGTTACCATAGTCAGAGTGATATCAATGGTGCTATCCAAGAAAGAGGTTCCCCAGTTGGTTGAGCACTCGTAGGTTAGAGACCACAATGAAATTCTAAAGTCCCTTTCCGTTGTGGGTTCCTTAAAGGTCGACTATGCCACAAGGGTGAGCTGCAATTCGCATCAAAAGTGATCAGTAGCTTAGACCCTGGTAGAGTAAACAGTAGCCTGGATAATACTCTTTACTATAGTAATGTCCGTCGTGTACAGTGAGAGGATATGGAGGGAAACCATGGCTGTCAAAATGTGAGTGCAGGCGCTAAGAGATGTGCAAAAAGAGTACCCCCTAATAACAGAGATTTCTATATTCCTAATTGCAATTGCGGCCCAGGAGGGTATCAGCTGTATTATTATTGTTGCTCTTATATTATTTCTCCCTGATTGGGGGATTCCACTCCGTGACGGGTACTACTACCAGGTACACAGAGTGGTTGTAATGTCTAGTGTTACTGTTGTCGACTATCCTACCGGTGTTCAGGATTGCAACTTTCTGGAGTTCCTTGTGGGTGTTCTCTGGGAGACCCATTGCTGCTAAGCTGCTATATGTAGAGTCTTTGGAACATTACCGGTGGTGTACACGATGATCGGGATGGTCGCTACTTCTTGCATATGCCCCATCTCCTTCACCTCATGTCTCAGGTTCGTGTACTTCCTAATTTTTTCCTCGTGGGTTTTCTGGACATTGCTAGTGTTGGACACCGCTATATCAAGCAGGTAGTCAGCCTTTTCCATCTTGTCCACAATGGTTATGTCCGGTCTGTTGTGCGGGATGGTCTTATCCGTTATTATGGCGCGGTCCCAGTACAGCTTGTGGGTTCGGGTATCTAGTACAGCCTGGTGTTCGTATTTGTAGTATGGTACACTTTCTTTGGTCAACTGCAATTATCCTAGCGACCTGGTCATGTCTATGAGTGTACTCAGTCTGGGTGATCACCTTTCATCCCGCGGTGATGTGTTGGATCATTTCTGAGGCCAGGTGGCATCGTCGACATGTGTCATCTGAAATTCCGGACTCCTTTGCGATGTATTTTCTGTAGTTTCTGGTGTTGATTACATGGTTTTGAATGGCCAGCATGAATCCATCAGTCTCGGGGAAGAGCGTCCCGCTTGTGATCCATGCATTGAAAGCAGTGTTATCGATGTGATCTTGATGAAGGTCATTGTAGTGTCTGCCATGGATTGCCTTCTTTGCCCATCTTTCTAACTTCGTTTCTTGTGCCGTCTGGGCGGAAGGGGGTTCCTCGCTTAGGTTGAGTGAAATATACCACAAATCTATCTTACTTATGGCCTGGTAGAGTGGTGCTGTGTTGTTCGCGAAGTAATCCTTCAGGTTAACTATCGCTGTTTTCTGATGCTCTATCAGGCACCTTCCTCCCTCTTTCCACTGCTAATTTTGGGTGATGTTGGCGGCTCTTGGTCATCATTTTCTATATTTCGCATGATATCTTCTAGCTCTGTGTTAGTCCCATCTATTACCCCAAAGGTGTGTGTTATTTCACTTCCTGATGATATATTTCGGGCACTTCTTGATTTCCTTGTGCTCTAACTGCTGCGCCTGCATCAACCCTAGGTATTTGTAGGTCTCTCCTTCTGTCATAACTTCGATCTCTT
Source organism: Mastigoproctus giganteus (assembly GCF_048544385.1). Taxonomy (NCBI): domain Eukaryota; kingdom Metazoa; phylum Arthropoda; class Arachnida; order Uropygi; family Thelyphonidae; genus Mastigoproctus; species Mastigoproctus giganteus. Next base: position 121,306,051 of record NC_143575.1, on the reverse strand, counting down.
TACCAGTCAGCAGCTGGTAGTTTCGGCCAACTAATTTCCTGGTGCAATGTGTGGGTCTTGCATTTGTCTAGACTAAATTCCATCCTGATGTCCTTCCTGAATTCTTCGGTGATCCGCAGTTGTTGCTAGAGTTGCTTCTCGGTTGCCGCGTGGAGCTTGATGTCATCCATGTACATCAGGTGGGTGAGGACCTACAGGTTTTTTTCCTTCTTTGAGGTTATATCCATACTTGCTGCCGTTGAGCATGGTGGATTGCTCATAACTTGGATAGCTCATAGGCTTGCTCCATAACTGCGACATCTACGGTTAATTGCTCCTTCCATCCTTTCCTCTTCTAATGGGGATTCGCCTGGTTATGATGTTCTCGACTTTAATGGTGGTACTCCATTTCTCCATTGTTGCTCCTAGGTAGTTTGTCACTATCGGATTGACCTTGTAGATCTTCAGTATCTTTATTAGCCAGCTATGAGGTACGGAGTCGAAGGCCTTGCGGTAATCAATGTAGGCCGTGTATAGGTTGCGGTGCTTCTTGTAGGCTATCTATGGATAATTGCTCCTTCCATCCTTTGCTCCTCCGCTTCAATCCTTTCTGCTGCTCAGCCATTGTGTTCTGACTCTCTAAGTGGTCTGATATCTTCTTGGTTATGCAGCTGGATACGATCTTGTAGATCGTTGGGAGGTAGGTGATTGGCCTGTATTTCGCCGGGTTTCTTGTATCTTCGTCTTTAGGCTTCAGATATGTGATCCTTCAGTGAGAAACTTCGGGATTGTCTCCGGGTGCCTTATCATTCGAGTGAACTGCTTTGCTAGGTTCTTGTGTGCGCAGTGAGCTTCTTGTACCAGTAGTTGTGGATTATTATTATTATTATTAGCCGTATGGTACAAGGAAGCCTGAGTCTTATGCTGCACCAGCCAACAAAAATTTCTGAGTTAACCTGAGAGAGAAAGAAAAACAGAAGGAATAACCAAGAAAGAGAAGAATGATGATATCAAGCTCAGAACCCTGGGTGCGTCAAGCCGATGTTGTATAATATTGAAGAAGTTTGGGTATCCGATTACGTTGGCCGTTTTCGGCATAGGGCTACTGTAGTAGAATAATATCAATGTTCTCTTCTTAAGATTTAAGTATAATTCGATCAGCCACAGCCCCAGCTTGCTAGCCATTTATCTACATAAATTAAGTCTCTCGAGGATTTCCTGTAAAGAGTCGTATATCCTTAGTTGCTTCTCATTTGGTGTGCCCTCTTTGATTTGACGCATGTAGCGCACTTGCAGTTTATGATGGAGTGATTGTTCGACATCTTGACGTATTTACAATTGGTACAGACGCTGACTATTCTTTATTCGGGAAATCTTTGAACTCATCGCACAATACTCACGGGTTGAGTTGCTGGTTGCATTTGTGCGAAGTGTTCTCGGACCGTTAACACGAGTAGCATTTGGGATCAGCAACGTGTTCTCTAAATCAATGGCTTCCACATTCGACAAAGATTATTCTAATTGCTAACCACCTGCCATGTTCTGTGAGAGAGCTCAACAATCCAGTTTACTGTCATTGTTAATTTCAACTTAGTATTATATTCGGAGTGAGCTCCAGATCGATATCATCGTCTTCCACGTATGTAGGTTCTTGTATTAAATTTCCTCCTCTGCAGTGATATTCTTGTCCAAATAAAAAATTACAATGGAGGCACCCTTACTTTTGTGGGTCTCAGCTTTTAGGCTGCAGTAACAGGTTCATTCCTCAATGCCTCTGCAAAAGAATAGGGGCATTGTGTTATTTGTTTTTCAATTTCTTGCATAAAGATGTCTAGTTTAGCAGTTAGCTTTTCATTATGTGCGGAAATGTAAAATGATACTCACCATCTTCGAACAAATTCCGATAATGTCAGTTCTAATAGCAGCCGATACCCTATTGATCTGCTTGGCTATAAATATTTTTTAATGCATCCTGAAACTGCAAGAAGTAATCGATGTCCATATAGTGGTTCTTCCCTCTCAGTGGTATCATTTGACCCTGATTTGCTCGTATATTCTCTGGCAGGCTCTTCTGGAATTTCTCTAAGGAGGGAGAGATTCCGAACACGAACGATGTAAGGGCCTTCCGGACTTCCTATTGGAATTAGGGGTGTTTTGTTGACTGCTGTTGTTCACTATTCTGGGGCGTAGGGTCATATTACGACCGCCAGCCTCAATACTATCCTTTACCATATATTCTGTCAGTATCTGACATTATAGTGACCATCATCAGCCATTTTCAATCCACTGCAGGATGAAGGCCTCTACAACAACTTTCCAGTTTTTTCTGTTTTGTGCAATGGCCATCCATTTACTACCCACAAACTCAAGAATTTCATCTATCCATCTCCGTTGTTGTCTTCCAGGTTTTATCCTCGCTCCTCTTCGGTACAATCTGTTATTTTCTTAGTCCATCTGTCATCATGTATTCGAGCTATGTGTCCTGCCCAAGACCATTTCAGTTCTTTAGTTTTGATAAGAATGTCTTCACTTGAGTTTGCTGCCTAATCCATGTGTTTCTCATCTTATCTAACAGTCTGATTCCTAGTATAATTCGTTGTGTAGTTCTCAGCTTCTCTTCCATTCTTTTCGTGACTGCCCAAGTTTCACTTCCATAAGTCATGGTGGGGAGTATATATTGGTTCATTATTTTACGTTTCAGACAAATTCAGATATTGCTCCTCGGTATGTGATTATATTTCCTGAATGCTATCCATCCAAAATTTATTTTTCTGTTGATTTCCATCCATTATTACAGCTAATGACTCGTCCCAGATAAGTATACGAGTCCACCTTTTCAATTACTGCTCCTTAAATCATTATATCCCTTTCTGTGGCATACTTGTTGATCATTACTTTTGTTTTAGCCATATTCATCTTTAGTCCAAAATCCTTACTAACACTGCATAACTGATTAAGATTTTCCTCTAGTTCTTTGAGATCGTGGCTTATGACCACAATGTCATCTGCTATTTGTAAATGGTTTACGTACTCTCCATTCACATTGATTCCTTTCCGCGACCAGTCTAATCTTCTGAAAGCTTCCTCAAGGGCAGCAGTAAACAACTTCGGAGATATTGTGTCTCCTTGTCAAACTCCGCTCTCAATTTTAAATTTATCTTTGTCTAGTCTAATAAAGGAGGTAGCATTCTCATATATTTTCTTCAAAATCATAATATATGGGGTATCTATGCCTTGTCTTTCCAGTGCCCGTAACATTGCCTTATGCTGTATGGAGTCAAATACCTTTTCATAATCCACAAATGCCAGGCATAATGGTGTTTTATATTCATTTGCCTTCTCCATTAGCTTGGACATTACGTGAAGGTGCTCCATAGTTGAGAATCCCGTCCTAAAGCCAGCTTGCTCTTTCGGTTGATTCTCATCAAGTATTCTTTCTAATCTGTTAGTAGAAACCCTTGTGAACAACTTGTAGATATGGGATAACAAGCTAATTGGTCTATAATTTCCAATTTCTGATTTATCTCCTTTGTTATGCAGCAAAACTATGTTTCATTATTCCACTCCTTAGGCGCCACACCTTTTCTAATGTATTTTGTGAAGAGTCTTGCCAGTTTTTGTGTCATGTCTAATCCTTCCAATTTTAACAACTCTACAGTAACTTCATCTTCCCCGTAACTTTCTGATTCTTCATTTTCTTCAACGGATGTTCTACCTCATCAGGAAGGATATCAGGTATGTCGTATGTGTTGCTAATTTGCGATCCATCTTCCCCACTGCTGGCATTATTCCCTCGTTCCTTGTATAATTCTCTATAGTAGTCTTCTGCTATTTGAATTATGCCTTCTCTGCTGTTTATAAGTACACCATTGCTATTCTTCAGTTTCAGTATCATTTGTCTTTCTGTATTACTGCTCATGGCTGCGGATTTAAGTCCTTTGTTTTCCCTTAATGCTTGTTCTACTTTTCTTGTGTTAAATCTTTTTATGTCCTCTCTGAGTCTCTTTCTAATGGCTTTGAATAACTCACTATACTCAATTTTCCCCCTATCAATGTTTTTCTTGCTCTTCATTTGTCGTCTTCGGTTCATCATGACAAGTGTTTCTTGACTGATTTCTTCTTCTTTGGATTTCTTTTTACCTATAGGTTTCTTGGGCTTTATCACTTTCACAGAGTTGTAATATTCCTAGTCGATATCTTGGTCCTGAATAGGCTGAAGAAGCTCAAACTTGTTCTTAAGTTGCAGAACATACTGCTTTTTCTCCTCTTCTGTTATCTCAAAGACCTTTGTATTATTTACTCGAGTCAGTTTTTTTCCTTTCTTTTCTTACATCTATATCAAGTGTGCATCTTACCATTCTGTGATCACTTCCAGCATTTACCTTGTTCAGGGCAGTAATGTCATTCACGATATATCTTCTGTTAGTGAGGATGAAGTCGATTTCATTAGTTGTTAATCCATTTGGACTCTTACATGTCCACTTTCTGTCCCCCTTCTCTTGAAAAAGTGTTCATTACTGACATTCCTCTAGAATCTGCAAATTCCACAAGTCTTTCACCTTTTTCATTTCTTTCAGCAATTCCAAAATTTCCTATAGTTCCCCTATCTGCGCTGTTTTGTTTCTTTCCAACCTTAGCATTGAAGTTCCCCATAATGATAGTGTAGCGAGATTTCTGTTCATCTAGAAGATTCTCAATTTCGGTGTACATTTCTTCAACATCTTCATCATCATGGCTCGATGTTGCTGCATAAATCATTATAACCTTTAGCTTATACCCTTAGAAATCCTGAGTAGTAGTCTTGACACCCTTCGTGATGTACTTTTGAATTCCAAAATGTTTTTTTTTTTATATCTTTATGGACCAGAAAGCCAACTCCACCTTCACTCCTTTCACTGTTTCCATTGGTGTGTAGCAGATTTCCACTTGATAAACTTATAAGTGATTCATTTCTAACAAATAGATATTTATTGTATACCCAGTATAAAATGAAATATAAGTACAATTTCAGTTCAGTAGCTTTCGGAACTCGTGTCCCTTTATCAACTGACAAATTTGAATACATTACAAGCAAAGTGTGGCACGTTACTCATTCGTCATTGTTGTAGCACGGACGTGTGCTGCCTTGCGCCAGTGATCATCCATCAATAAAACGGTTGTCTCCAGGATTGGATGTATACGCATGCCTTTCTGGCGATTTAATGCCTTAGGGTTGTTTATTATGTTTAGTGACTCTAGCCATAGGCGGTGGCGAAAGTGTCGCGCGTGGTCCACTATCTCAAAGTCGCGCTTGGGGTCAAGATCGTGGTTGGTAGCCCAAAAATGTTCTGCAAGCGCGGACTGGTCAGTTTCGGCAAGCCGGATTGCTCTGTCGTGTTCCGTGAGGCGATCCTGGAGACGTCTCGATGTCTCACCTACATAGCAACTGTTACAGGCCCTACAGGTGATACGGTACACTACATTGCTGCGTAAGACAGGTGTGACAGGGGTCTTCACACTGGAGACAAGTGAACGTAGGTTCCTACCTGGTAATTGCACACATTTGATGTTGTAACTTCTCAGGATCTTCGAGATACGTCCTGACACTCCTGGATAGTACGGAATGTAGGCGGATGATATGCCGACTTGCTTCGGAGGTCTTGGGTTGGAAGTAAGTTCTTGTGCCTGTAACAAGCATCTGTTTAGTACATGGGATGGATAACCGCATCTGGTTAGGTCCGCCTTCACACGGGAGATCTCGTTACGTCTAATTGTGTCGGTGCTGGAATGGCTCCAGGCCCTGGAGAACAGGGTGCGGGCAGTGCTATTGAGATGGCTTGGAGCGTGGCCGGACCCGTAGTTGGTGAATTGACCGCACCACATGGGTTTGCGGTATACTGAGGTCTCTAGATGTAAGCCTACGCGATGCACTAGCACGTCCAGAAACGGGAGCGAACCGTCCACCTCTGATTCTACGGTAAACTTGATGAAATTGGATAGAGAGTTGAGGTATTCTAGTAGTACCGTTTCAGAACCACGTGGTATTATGGTAAAAATATCGTCGACGTATCTACACCACGTTGTAATAGGTGTAGGTGGGTTCTGGTGTATCTGCTTCTCCAGATCTTCCATGGCGATGTTAGCTACTACGGAACTGACAGGGGGCACCCATAGCAGTGCCATGTACTTGTTTGTAGAGTGAGTCTTCAAAGGTGAAGATGCTGCTAGAGAGGCATAGGTTGAGGGCGGTACAGATGTCATCAGTGGATAGTGACGTCCTGGATTGGAGGCTTAAGTCGCTCTCAAGGAGCCTTCTGGCGCAGTGCACGGCCTGTTGGACGGGAATCGAGGTGAATAAAGAAACCACGTCAAATGATGCCATGATAGAGTTATCAGGGATTGAAATGTCCTTAATGGTGTTAATGAATTCACTGCTGTTTTTAACGGTGTGAGATGTATTACCTATAAGAAGGCTCCTTGAGACGTCACTACCCAGGACGTCACTATCCACTGATGACATCTGTACCGCCCTCAACCTATGCCTCTCTAGCAGCATCTTCACCTTTGAAGACTCACTCTACAAACAAGTACATGGCACTGCTATGGGTGCCCCCTGTCAGTTCCGTAGTAGCTAACATCGCCATGGAAGATCTGGAGAAGCAGATACACCAGAACCCACCTACACCTATTACAACGTGGTGTAGATACGTCGACGATATTTTTACCATAATACCACGTGGTTCTGAAACGGTACTACTAGAATACCTCAACTCTCTATCCAATTTCATCAAGTTTACCGTAGAATCAGAGGTGGACGGTTCGCTCCCGTTTCTGGACGTGCTAGTGCATCGCGTAGGCCCACATCTAGAGACCTCAGTATACCGCAAACCCATGTGGTGCGGTCAATTCACCAACTACGGGTCCGGCCACGCTCCAAGCCATCTCAATAGCACTGCCCGCACCCTGTTCTCCAGGGCCTGGAGCCATTCCAGCACCGACACAATTAGACGTAACGAGATCTCCCGTGTGAAGGCGGACCTAACCAGATGCTGTTATCCATCCCATGTACTAAACAGATGCTTGTTACAGGCACAAGAACTTACTTCCAACCCAAGACCTCCGAAGCAAGTCGGCATATCATCCGCCTACATTCCGTACTATCCAGGAGTGTCAGGACGTATCTCGAAGATCCTGAGAAGTTACAACATCAAATGTGTGCAATTACCAGGTAGGAACCTACGTTCACTTGTCTCCAGTGTGAAGACCCCTGTCACACCTGTCTTACGCAGCAATGTAGTATACCGTATCACCTGTAGGGCCTGTAACAGTTGCTACGTAGGTGAGACATCGAGACGTCTCCAGGATCGCCTCACGGAACACGACAGAGCAATCCGGCTTGCCGAAACTGACCAGTCCGCGCTTGCAGAACATTTTTGGGCTACCAACCACGATCTTGACCCCAAGCGCGACTTTGAGATAGTGGACCACGCGCGACACTTTCGCCACCGCCTATGGCTAGAGTCACTAAACATAATAAACAACCCTAAGGCATTAAATCGCCAGAAAGGCATGCGTATACATCCAATCCTGGAGACAACCGTTTTATTGATGGATGATCACTGGCGCAAGGCAGCACACGTCCGTGCTACAACAATGACGAATGAGTAACGTGCCACACTTTGCTTGTAATGTATTCAAATTTGTCAGTTGATAAAGGGACACGAGTTCCGAAAGCTACTGAACTGAAATTGTACTTATATTTCATTTTATACTGGGTATACAATAAATATCTATTTGTTAAACTATGGACCCCAGTACTCCAGGCCCATTTGTCACTATATGATTCATTTCTTCTTCTTGTTTCAGCCAAATCGATGATATTCCAGTTTACGTTTTCTAATTCCTTTTTCATCTTCTAATACCTTTTCATCCTCTCTTCACCGATGAGCGATCTTACGTTATAACAAGCCAAGTTCAGTTTGCGTGCATGGCAGCTTGATCGTACCCAGAGATTCTTAGCACCCTCTGCTTCCACACTCTGATCCTCTCGCTGCCGTAAGAGGGGAATGAAAGCTGCAGGGGACTGAGGGCCATTTGTTTCGGTGTTCTTTCATGTGCTGTAAGGTTGGGTCTTTTCCTCTTTACGCTGACCAGGCGTCTTGAAGAGAACCACTCTACACGTTCGTTGCCACATAAGTGACGTAACAGGGCTTACCATCGAGAAGGTGTGCATGAGTGGATTTTATGGAGGCAGGCCAACCGGACTTCTCCTAAATCTTCTGAAATAGAAAGATATTGAATCTATCAGTGTTTTTGACTGAGTGTCTGAAAACACACAGAATGCCTGTTCCCCTCTAAGCCCCTAGTAACCATCACAGGTTAGTAAATCCAGAAAAACACGACTCTTTAGATGAACGGGTTGCCCACGAACAGTTAGGACAACTCAAATCACGAAGAATGATACTTGCCACAGACTCCTAGGACAATTATATGCCGATAGAAAGTGTTGGTGATATTTTGGGCACCCTCAGGGAGGGAGGTGGGAAAGCAAGCTACGTGTAAATAATCCCACGAAGCTCGGAAAACTTACAATTGAGGGTTTTGAGGTATGCTGATCACGATGGCAATGCTGGTGTTCTCCTCAAAGAGTTCTTTAAAAAAATCGAACCCAGGTTGTCGGACAGTAAGGTGAAAGCGAGAAATGCACATTTTCTCTTGAAATCCACGAAAAAAAAACAAAAAACAAAACGTGGTAGTAAGGTGAGACACGTTCACAATCCAAGGTAACACAAGGAAGTTTCTGCAATGCATACATTGCATGAAGTTAACACTGCAACTACAGCCTAGCTATGATCCGAATTGTGACATTAGCTGGTGGTCACTTCAACGGTCGAACCATTGCAAGCAGACTGTCAGAAGGGGCCGCCGGCATACCGGCCATTGCGTCGATTGCCCCTGAGCACTGCTCATGCCCTGGAGGCTATCTTAGGGTATTTCCGTGTGTACAATAAGTGAACTTAGTGTGATTTTTTTTTTTTTTTTTTTTATGAGAACCCCAAACACGAGAGGTATTATAACCTATAGTACTTAGTACCGTGCTTGGGTTGGAGGTTGAGAAGACGAAAGAAGATATTTGTTGATATTGGACTTGAACTTCTGTAGATTGTAATTTTCAGGAAATATGTATGAAGGAAGGTTGTTCCAGAAAACGGCAGTTGAATGAATAAATGAGGAAGATGAAAAGTTGGTTCTGTGGGTTTGAAGTTGGACAGTAAATGGATGTTGGCTGGTGGCGGCACGTGTTCGGACTGTTTTGAAAGAGAGAGCGGGATTTATAGAAGCCAATTCAGAAGAACAGTGCCCATGGAAGTATCTGTAGAAGAGGCATGCAGCAGAAACAGTGCGTCTATGAGACAGCGAGTGGAGAGACTCTGTTAGAGATGAATCATTAATTAACCTAACTGCCCTCTTCTGAATGGAATCAAGAAGCCTGAGAGAGGTTTTGGGGGCACCACCCCAGATGTGGGAACAATATTCCATGGCAGGGCGGATTTGCGATTTATACAGAGTGAGCAGCTGTTTGGGAGAAAAGTAACGCCGAGAGCGAAAGAGAAAACCAAGTTTTTTAGATGCAGAGGAAGCAATATTTGTAATGTGCTTGTGCCAAGAGAGATTAGAAGTTAGGGTAATCCCCAAAAGAGATATATCATTTTGCCTAGAAATCGGAATGTCACTAAAGATAAGCATAGGAGCAGAAGAATCCTTTTTGCGAGATATAAGACAAGATTGAGTTTTAGAAGGGTTGAAATCAACTAAGTTGTCTTTGCCCCACTGGAGAATTACCTGAAGATCGGCATTTAAGGAATTGGCAGCAGATTTTCGAGAACTTGAAGCTGATTGAGCTGGACAAGGTTTCTCAAAATGGAAAGTTGAATGCAATGTGCTATCATCGGCAAAACTATGGATAGGATTTCCAGTCAATGGAAGAAGGTCATTGATATACAAGAGGAAAAGAGTGGGGGAAAGAACTGAACCTTGGGGGACACCGGTATTAGTGGAGAAGTTAGAAGACAGAGAGCCATCTACCATTACCCTCAGTGAGCGATCAGAGAGAAAACTGGATAACCAATTACTAAAAACAGTTGGCAAACCATAAGATGGAAGCTTGTTTAGAAGACCTTTATGCCAAACACGATCAAAAGCCTTTGAGATGTCAAGAGCAACTACTTGTGTTTCACCGAACCTTTCCATTGAATTAGTCCATAAATGGGTAACATAAGCCAGAATATCACCAGTGGATCGACACTGACGGAATCAATACTGCCGATCGTTGATCAGACGGAAGGTTTCTAGGTAGTTTAAGAGTTGGCGGTTAATTGATTTCTCCATTACTTTAGAAAGAGTAGAAGTAATTGCAATGGGACGATAATTGGATGGGAGGGATTTGTCACCCTTTTTAGGAACTGGCTGGATATGAGCAAATTTTCAACCAGAAGGAAAAACACCTTTGGAATAAGAAAGTGAAAAAAGGCGGCAAAGAATAGTAGTAAGTTCAGGAGCACAGGTTTTGAGAACAAGTGGAGAAATACCATCAGGACCTGGAGCTTTCTTAGCATCAAGATTCATCAAAATCCTTCTGATATCCTTTTGACGGAAGACCACAGGAGCCATTGAATGGAGCGTGTTAGGAATGGTGGGAGGTGTTTTACCAAGATCATTAATACATGAGCTCAAAGAAAAATGGGATGCTAGCAGGTCAGCTTTATCCTTGGCTGAAGTGACAACAGAACCGTCTGGTTTGGACAGAGGTGGGAGAAGAGATGGGCAAAAGTTGCGGCCAATAGCTTTGGCAAGAGACCAGAATGATCGGCTACCATTAGGGCAAGAAGCAAGTTTTCTACTCTTAGCCTGTTCAAACTCTAGTTTGGACTGATTAATAACTGCTTTACAATTGTTACGAGCTTTGGTGTAGGCAGAAAATGAAACTGAAGAATTAGAAACAAGCCAATTACGATATGCAACGTTCTTCTCTTGGACAGCCTTAGCACATTTATTGGAAAACCAAGGTTTAGATAAAGGACGAGATTTTAAAGTGGAGTGTGGGATAAAGGATTCCATTCCTGCAAGAATAATTTCACTGACACGATCTGAGCAAACGTTGACATCAGAAGTTTTGAAACAGTAATCAGACCAAGGAAAAGAAGAAAAGAAGTCTCGCAGGTCATCCCATTTTGCATTCTTGTAATGCCAAACAATACGAGGTTGGGAATAGCCATGAGATAAAGGTTCCATTGGAGAAGAGGCAATCACCAAGTTGTGATCTGAAGTGCCTAAAGGACCTCTCACTTCAACCTTGTACTTAGAAGGGTTGTTTGTGAGAAAAAGATCAAGCGTATTGGCTGTATGATTAGGATCGTCCGGTATTCTTGTAGGTAAATGAACAATCTGTGCTAGGTCATTAGTAATTGCAAAAGCCTCAGCAACTCGACCTGCTGGGTCGGTGTGACTAGAAACCTGAAGCCAGCTGGAGTTGTGAACGTTAAAATCACCAAGGAAAATTACCTCACTGTTAGGAAAGTTGGACTGGAGAAAGTCAAGTTGCAAAGAGAGGAAGTCAAAGAGCTCCAAGTGATTAGTGGAGTTGGGAGAACGGTAGAGACAACAGATGAATTTTACACAATGAGGTAGAGAGATTTTAAGCCAGAGAAGATCAAAGAGAGGAGATTCCAAATTGCCAAGTCTCTGACAGGGAATATCAGAACGGACATATGCACAAGTACCTCCTTTGAGGCGAAAGGAATCATACAGCAAATAATTTGGACATCTGAGATGAGCAGTAGTTGAATCAACTGATAACTGAGATTCAGTCAGAAAAAGTACATGGGGTTTGGAAGACTGCAAGTGGAAATGGACATCGTTGAGATTAGAATTGAGACCACGTATATTTGTGAAATGAATTAGGAAGTCCTTGGGAGGTTTAGATCTTTTCGCAGATAAGCTTGCTCTATTATTTTGACAATTCATGGTGTATTCAATAGTAAGAAAAAGTGGGTGGGACATGCTGTATGAAGTAATGAAATTTTTGGATATGGCGTACATGTGGTAAGAATATACCCAGATCGTTGACATAACGTGGCCTCGACAATGCTCCCCGCATACACACTACTCGGACTCCCTCCAGTCACTATCTGGCAGAGTAGAGGTAGCAAGATTATACACTAGCTGATCCGGAAGCTTCCTAGAGAGTTACCAATAGGTTCAGTCCGGTGTACTAACTAGCGGCCGGCCTGCGAACACCGTTTTAGAGCTGTACCCTCGAAATGTAAGGAATATTGGATCTCGCCACGACATTCATCATAACCTCAAAAATCATCAATCATACTGCATGATGGAAGAGATAGGGAAGGGTTGGCCGGAACTTAGCTCTAGAGAATAAACATGGGTTCCACCACTTCAAGCCTCCAATAAGCAAAGTGGTGGTATTTCACCGGTTGATGAGAGTCATCTACCACCTAGTACTGCCTGGTAACATAGAGGGGCGGCATTCCTCCATGTGGTGTGGGCGCCACACCTCGACCCCTGCTTACGTTGGTTCACACCTGGGTTGTCACCCACCATGTACTTGTGCATGAAGGTTATACCCAGGATTACTAACAGTCCCACCATCGTGAAGGTGCAAGCAGAGGATTTGGCTGTCATAGACCGTCCGGACTTCGCCGAAATTGGGCCCACTTTAACTTGAGTGTCACCCGAATATCAGTTCCATCAGCGTTTTAGACTCCCAGGTAGCAAGAACAGCTTGTCTGGCATATCTGAGAGAATGTCTGTGACAACCTCAAGGACCTAAGATTGCTGCTTAGCTGGACCTTATTTATATATCTCTTATTGTACTGAGTTATATTGGCCATTAATAGCCGGCCCTACTTCTACACAGCCTAGAGAGGGCAAGCAGGGGATTACTGCTCGGCTAAATGGGCCAAACGTTGACTGAGGTTAATTGTTAATCCTAGTAATTTCGTGCCCCCGTGGCTTTAGTCCCTGGGACCAGAGGCGTAACTAGGTTTTAGACACCCTTGGAAAATTCGTGGCTGATTAGTAAAACCATCTTAAAAGGCACGTAAATAAAATTATAATAATAAATAATAACAAGTACAGTCTGACCTTTGTTTAACGAATTTCTTTATACCAGATTTTTCTGTTTAGCGAATTTTTTTTTAATTCCCCTTTGAAATTACATTTAAAATAGTGTTTCTAGAACAAAGAAAATTTTTTTTTTTAAGATTACGTAGTTAACGAATTACAGGAGAATTAACTGGGTACGCATTGTTCGCCCCTCTCACCTTCAAGAAATTCAGGCAACAGTGCTGTTGCTAAGCACAATGGTAATCACTTTGGCTTAAAATATTACCATCGGCAACTTTGTGGTACCCGTAAAACCTATCCAACTTCCTGTTCCACATTTGATTGGATACTATGATGCAGTCCCAAAGGAGCTGGAGGCAAAAAATAATTTTGATGTGATATACTTGGATTTCAAGAAAGCTTTTGATACTGTTGCACATGGAAGACTACTGTACAAATTGGAGCAGTATGGTGTTAAGGACAAGTTGCTCCAATGGATAAAAGGGTGGTTGAGTGGGAGACGACAGAGAGTGGTAACCAATGGACGCTGCTCTTTGAGGAATAATATTATTAGTGGAGTCCCCCAGGGTTCGGTATTAGGCTTAATGTTGTTTTGTATATTTATCAATGATATTTTTGAAGGAATATCAGGCCTGTCCAAGTATACGTCCAAGAAAGTATGTCTAAGTATGCAGATAATACAATGGTTAGCAGCGTTGTTAATGACAGTAATGGCAGTGTGCTACTGCAAGAGGATCTAGAAAATTTGGGCAAATGGGTTGAGATGTGGCAACATTGACAAATGCAAAGTATACATATGGGTAGAAAAGGAACCCTAGTGAAATGTGCCAACTGTGTGGTATGATACTTAGGGTGGTAGAAAATGAAAAAGACCCGGGGTAAATGTGCAGTCAATTATGAAGTTTTCTGAACAGTGCAGCCAGGCTGCCAGAGCAGGTCATGGGATCTTGACAATGATATACAAGACTTTTGCGAGCAGGGATAAGGAGGTGATTATCCCCTTGTATAAGGCAATGTCAGGCCACACCTTCAGTACTGCGTATAGCTCTGGAGACCTCAATTTAGGAAGGATGTAGAACTTTTGGGGCAAGCACAAAGAAGGGCAACAAGATTAGTGAGAGGAACGAAGGGGGTTCTCTCGCTTACCAAGAAAGGCTCAAGTTCTGCAAATTGGAGCTTCTGGAGAGAGTAGGTACTTGCGAGGGGGTGATCTGATTGAGGCGTATAAGGTCTTGAATGGGTTGAGCAGGCTTAATTCTGATGGGATTAAGATTACGTTGTTCAGATTACGAGCCTGAGGGAGAATAAATTCAAATTGAGAAAGACGTTTATAGAATAAATGTGCGGAAATTTGACTTAGCCTGCTGGTAGTTGATTGCTGGAACAGACTTCCGTCTATTTTTATAGAAATTGATAGCTTAAATAAATTCAAGGAGGAACTCGACAAACATTTAGAGGGAATGGATGTGTGAAATGGGTTTACATTTCTTCGTTTTTCTTTTTTTTTTTTGGCTGATGCTACATAAGCTTGCTTTCTTGTATCACATACACTGTGCTGCCATTTTATTAGGTACACCTACCTAGTAGCGTGTTAAGCCTCATTTAGCCTTCAAATCAGCCTGAATTCGTCTAGGCATTGATTCGACAACATGATGAAAACGTTGTTCAGGAATGGAGTAACATGCAGACATGAGTGTGTCACGCAGTTCCTTGAGTTTCGACGGAGGTGTAGGCCTGCAGCGAATAATTCTTTCCAGCTCATCCCAAAGATGTTCAGTGGAATTGAGATCCACAGACTGAGCGGCCACTGCAGCAAAGAAAATTCATTGTCATATTCCTGGAACTATTCCATAGTGATTCGGGCTTTGTGCACCGGCGCATTATCCTGCTGGAAGTAACCATCTGACTGAGCATAATCTGTCAACATGAATGGATGCACTTGGTCGGCAACAGTGTTTAGGTACGATGTGGCATTCAGACGTGAATCTATTGGTAACAATGGATCCAACGTGTGCCAAGAAAACATTTCTCACAGCATAACACTGCCCCCACCACTTTGCACAGTAGTCGGTAGACCTGACGTCTCCATGGATTCATGTTGTTTTCGCTAAGCTCTGCGCATTCCATCAACATGTTGCAACAGGAACTTCGACTCGTCAGACCAAGCAACTGTTTTCCAATCCTTCCTCGATAGTCTAATGCTGGTGTTGTTGTGCCCACAGGAGGCGTGCTCTCTTGTTCTTCATTGATAACAAAGGTACGCGATGTGGATGTCGGCTGTTGTAGCCCATTTGCGACAAAGTGCGAGTAGTGGTCCGTTGCGATATTTTGTTCTATGCACCAAGGTTGTATTCTGACATGATGTGAGGCATTGTGGCCCCTCTGTTTGCTTGTATAATTCTAGCCATCCTCCTCCTCTGACCTCTCTCATCAACAACAAGCGATTTTTTTTCCACAGGAGTGCCGTTGAGAGGATGTTTTCTGTTCTTTGCACCATTCTCGATACAACCTTTAAACTGTGGTGCGTGAAAAGTTCAGGAGAACTGCCGTTTCAGAGATGCTTTGTCCAGCACGTCTTGCACCTACTACCATTCCATGTTCGAAGTCGGTTAGATCACTCCTTTTCCCGATCCATTCTTGCTACGGTTTGAAGGCTTAACTGATAATAGAAAGGTTGTTCTGCTGCATATATATCCACAACTGTGGTCATGTGACTTGCAACGTTGTGGGACAAACATTTGTGTGCACAATAGGAGTGCACCTAATAAAGTGGCAGCACAGTGTACCTCTACTACTACTACATACTGAGAAGTCGAGCTGGTCAACTACTTTCTGTGTACCCATAGCCAGTGGGCGGATCAAGGGTATTCCACTTTCGGACAATGGGCTCTGGTCAATCCTCTACCGTAAACACCCTGTTAGAGTTTTATGAGAGGGTTGTTTTCCTGTACCCCAACAAACGGTGATCTGTTATTTCGCTGAAGTGAATATCTGAATCATCTGCAAACTTAGACAATGAGCCTAATATACCTTCATCAATATCATTAATAAACACAGAAAACAAAATGTAACCAACACCGAACCCTGAGGGACTCCGCTAATAGCATTAGTCCACGAAGAGCATTTTCCATTGATTACCACCCTATCTTTTCCCACTCAACCATCCTTTTATCCAATCTAGCATCTGGCCCTTAATGCCACACTGCTCCAATTTGTACAGTAGTCTTCCATGTGCAAAGGTATCAGAAGCTTTCCAAAGATCCAAGTATATGATATCAACATAATTTTTTGCATCCAATCAAATTGGTCAGACAAGACTTCCCCTTAAAAAACCCATGCTGTGTCTGAATTAAAACTGAAGTCTTGTCTAGATGATCCTGCAGTGCTTCTTTAACCAGTGCCTCCATTAATTTCCCTGGAACAGAAGTTAAACTAACAAGTCTGTAATTATTTAGCATTAGCATTAGCATTAGCATTAGTAGAGGCATATGATGCAAGAAAGCAAGCTTATGCAGCATCAGCCAAAAAAAAAAAAAAAAAAACCTTCCACTTCACCCCTCCGTTCGTTCGAAATACCTGTCCAACTGAGACTTAAATTTATTTAGGCTATCAACTTCCACAACAAGGGATGGAAGTCTGTTCCACCAACCAACTGCCCGCTGGCTAAAGGCAAATTTCCGCACATCTATCCTACATCTGTCTTTCCTCAATTTTAATTTATGCCCTCTCAGGTGATTATTCTGACCAAGAGGCAGTATCCCATCAGCATTGAGCATGCTAAAACCATTCAAGGCTTTGTATACCTCTATCAGATTACCTCGCCGGTGCCTAGTCTCCAGACACTGTAATTTGCAAAACTTAAGCCTTTCTTCGTAAGAGCAACCCTTCGTTCCGTTCACTAATCTTGTTGCCCTTCTCTGTACCCGTTGCAGCAGCTCTACATCCTTCTTGAAATGAGACCTCCAGACCTGTATACAGTACTCAAGGTGCGGCCTGACCAATGCCTTATACGAGGGAATAATCACCTCTCTATCCCTGCTAGAAAAATTCTTGTATATCATTGATAAGACACCATGAGCTACTCTTGTAGCCCGTTTGCACTGCCCAGGAACTTCATATCTGCCTGCAAAATTACCCCCAGTCCTTTCCATTCTCTACCACTGTCAGTGTAGTACCACAGAGTTGATGCGTTGCTCTGGGGTTGCTGTTTCCCATGTGTAGTACTTTACATTTGTCAATGTTAAACTTCATTTGTCACCTCTCAGCCCATCTGCTCAACCTTTCCAGATCCTGTTGCAGCAACATAGTGTCAGTAGTGTCCTTGACAACCCTGCCAACCTTCGTATCGTCTGCAAACTTGGACATTAAGCTTGATATACCATCGTCAATATTATGTATAAATACAGAAAACAACAATGGACCCAACACTGAACCCTGAGGGATTCCACTAATAACATTAGTCCACGATGAGCAGTGTCCATTAATTACCTACCACTCTCTGTCTTCTGCCACTCAACCATCCCTTTATCGATAGCAACAATTTGCCACCAATGCCACACTGCTCCAATTTGTGCAGCAGTCTTTCATGTGCAACAGTATCAAAAGCCTTTCTAAGATCCAAATATATAATATCAAAGTTATTCCCTGCATCCAATTCTTTTGTGGATACATCATAGTATCGAATCAAATTGGTCAGGCAAGACCTTCCCTTAACAAAATCATGCTGTGTCTGAGCTATAACTGAATTCTTGTCAAGATGATCCTGCAGTGCTTTCTTTAACCAGTGCTTCCATTAATTTTCCTGGAATAGAAGTTAAGCTCACAGGTGTATAATTACTTGTGTAACCTTTGATCCTCCTTTGTGAATTGGGGTTACATTTGCACATCTCCAATCTGTGGGTACCTCCCCTGAGTCCAAGGATGCTCTCATAATTATGGCTAAGGGTTTGGTTACTTCCTTTGCTGCCTCCTTTAATATAACTGGATAGATCCCATCCACCTCAGGTGCCTTTCTTGTATTTATCTTCAACAATTTCTCCTTCACTTTACTCTCAATTATTACAAGATCATCTAGCTGACTGCCAGTTTTTACTTCATCTATGGCATTCCCCTTCCTGAATAACTCCTCATGTGTGAATGTAGATGCAAAATATTGATTTAGTTTGTTAGCTACCTGAGCAGGATCATGAACAGTTGAACCATCGATATCAAGTGGACCAATCTGATTCATCCCCTTCCTTCTAAAGATTACATATTTGTGTCACCCTTTGATCCTCCTTTGTGAATTGGAGTCACATTTGCACATCCCCAGCCCATGGGTACCACTCCTGAGTCCAAGGAAGCTGTTGTAATTATGGCTAAAGGTTTGCTTACTTCCTTTGCTGCCTCCTTCAATATAACTGGATAGATCCGATTCACCCCAAATGCCTTTCTTATGTTTATCATCAACAATTTATGCTCCATTTGGCTCTGATGTATTAAGAAATCATTTAGTTTATTGCCAGGGTTTAATATACCTCTGGCATTCCCCTCCCAGAATAACTACTCATTTTTAAATGTAGATGCAAAATGCTGATTCAGTTTGTTAACTACCTAAGCAGGATCATCAACAGTTGAACCCTCAACATGAAGTGGACCAATCTGATTCATCCCCTTACTTCTAGAGTTTACATAAGTCACTCTTTGCATGCATCTTTTGCCAAAGATTTCTCGTAATCAGCCTTTGCCTGCCTAACCTCCCTTTTGACTTGATTACAAACCAGCATATATCTCCTATAGGCTTCTGTATCACCTAAATGAAAAATCACAATATTCACGATTTTCTGTTTGTATAGCACGAAAACAGTATATACACATTATTTATAACTTCAAACTTATTCAGTATCTCAGAACGTACACAGGTCTTGAATAGCGGAGTGCTGTGCATTCGAGCATGTACCGATGAAGCCGTCGCCTGATTGGTCCCTTAAAAGCTGCGTTCTGGACGGCAAATAGATGTATGCTGCTATGCAGTATGTTCTCATATTTAAGGATGCATGCAGGTTTGAATCGCCCTCTGAAAACACTCCATTTGGCAAAAATTAATTTTCACCCCGCCTCTGCTCTCATCCTGATGCGTCATATTGGGGCGCCATTTCGTCAGCTAGCCTCGGGTGTCGAAATAGCTTGACACGGAACTGATATTGTCTGTCAGTGGTGCCCCTCTGATACCAGCGCCCTTGGCACCTGACCTTGTTCCTCCACATTGTTATGCATATATAAGTGTGGCTAACGCCTCCAGCTCCCTGAAATACCCCCAGAGAAATCTGCTCCGTTCTTCTGGGAACATCTCTTGGCTTTCCCCCCCACATCTGTGTCAGTAGGGGATAGCCCAAATCTGCTGCCAGCTGTAACTCAGCTACTATTATAGCTACGGACTTGTGACAACTTCCATTCATCATCATCTTGGCAGTCCTTCCTAACTGCTGACGCAGTACCCGCTAATCCGAAGTTTTTCCGATTATCCGGAAAACCCGAGAACTGTAGAAGGAAAAATGGAAAAAAACACCTGCAGATGCCCAAATGGGACCGGGTGTCGACCCAGCCAGCGTGGACTTGCAGGAAAGCCCAGACAAGGTGAGGGCCATCCCAGCACCAAAACACAAGAACAAGAGGGAGACGCGTAGCCAGGCAGAGCAAAAAGAGCAGCAAGATCCTGCAATCCCACCGATAAAAAACAGGACAAACATGCCCTGGACCCTAACATCCCTGAGGGCCCTGTTCTAGAACAAATACTTGTGCTCCGAACGGCACTCGAAACACTCTTTAAAGAACAAACAAATAGAATAACAACAGTGCTTCGGGCCGACATAGTCACCATATGGAGCAAACTAGAGACCATACTTCTTGACACTCAATCAAAGTATGAAATTGCAAACGCCAAACTGGAAGTCTATCAGGAAGGAAAGGCGAAAGAAATGCCACAGCGCGCCCCGTCCTACTCCGACGCGCTGAGTATCAAAACACAAGAACCGCAAGTGCTAACCACAGAAAACATACCCAAACGAAAGACTCTCCTGCCAACAACACATTTGGTCATCCTCCGACCAACCTCCACAGAGGAACATCCCACAAGCGAAGAGGTAAAAAACACTGTCATTACAAACCTCGCAGGCGATATAAAGACGACTAAAATCAAGTCAGTCCACAAAACGCGTAATATAGGTGTGATAATTGAGACACAGCCAGCAGAGGATGCTAAAAAGATAATTACAAATCCAAAGATTCAAACCCTTGGCCTGGAAGTAGCGCCACCAAAAAGAAGAGCCGACCGGGCTAGCCGAGTGGGTAAAGTACCTGCCCGGCAACCCAAAGGTCGCGGGTTCGATTCGCGCCTCGGGCTTGGATCAAAGTACAGCAAAAACCTTGGAAGGTGCAATATGGCCACAGAAGCCGATGCGCCAACAACTACCAAATCAAAAAAAAAAAAAAAAAAAAAATCAAAAAGAAGAGGACCGAGCATCGTAAACTACGACACCGATAAGGATCTGACCCCAGAAATGTTGCAGGATGAACTCTATACAAGAAACCTCCAGCGAGATCACCCAGACATGGAACCCACAAGCCTAATAACACCAAAACATCAAACGAGATCCAGATCAGGCATGGTCACAAATTGGGTCGTGGAACTATCGCCAGCTGCGTGGAAAACCATCAGTCAGCATAACAGAGTATTTATAAACTGAGGCAGCCACCGCTACAGGGAGCATGCGTCTGTACCCAAATGCTTTAGATGTGGCCGCTTTGGGCACACTACACATACCCGTGCCCAAACCCAGCCTACATGTGGCCATTGCGCTGAACGAGGCCACGAATTTAAATCATGCCCAAGAAAGGACAAACCACCTACGTGTGCAAACTGCAAATCACACATCTTAGACCATATAATAACAACAGGGTACTATTTGCACAATTAAACGCCCAGAGGTCCAAGGCAGTTGCCGCGCAGCTGACCAAGACAGCAAACGAGGAAAACCTAGATATCCTGCTCATCCAGGAACCATATACGCACAGTAAGAAGGTCAAGGGATATGCCCTGAAGTACAAAATCGTGGAAACTAATGATGAAACGCCATGGGCGGCCATTCTAATCAGAAATCCAGACTACACAGTCACCAAAATCACAAATTACTGTCTCTCATGTGTATGTGCTGTATGTGCCCACGTCATCACTGCACTGGGCGAATTTTATGCAGTATCGCTTTACTGTTGGCCAGGAGAAGATATCCTCCCAGCTATAACTTACCTGCAAAATGTTCTGGAGGAATTCCCGAACGCTAAAATCGTAGTGGGCGCTGATACAAACTGCTTCGCCGGCGTGGTTTAGCGAAACCCCGGAGCGATGTGGGTGGTAAATGGATAACACCTGGAGGAGTATCTGGCAAACAGTTGCTATATGATCCTTAACAAACCAAACAACCTACCAACATTTTCAAACACGATGTGGGAGGCCAGGATTGATGTTGCTTGGGCTACCAGATCTCTAGTGGACCACATTGCATTCTGGACTGTCAGAGAAGACTGGACCTCATCTGATCACCGAACAATTACCTTTCAACTAAACCGGAAACTAAATAGACAAACGGTACATAGACAAATGCAACACAGATATGCTGTTGAGAAGGCAGCGGCAGACTGGCCTCTCTTCCAGGAGTCATTACGTACAGCTGCTCAAGCACTTGACACAGAAGGACTAGACCCAGATAGACATCAAGCTAAAATTTTCAAGCGCCAAAACGTGGCAGGAATCCATCAATAATATCCAAGATGCCATGTTCCAGAAACACCTGGATCCAACCACCACAGAACAAACATCGCTCTGCCTAAGAAACGCACAACAATCGAAGAGGAGGAGATGCAGCAAACAATTCCATAAAGCGGAAAAAACCAACTCCGGGAGCTGTTCCCTGGTGGTCCCCAGAATTACAACAACTCAGACGTGTGGTAAACACCTACCGAAAAAATTTTCAACGTGCCAGGCGTAGCTGGCCTGCAGTAGAGGTGGGAACACTACGATAACAGTACCGAATGGGCAGGAATCAATATACAGCAAAGGTCCGTGTACGAAAACAACGCTCCTGGGAGCACCTAGTATCCACAGTTGGAAACGAAAACCCCTGGGGAGTGGTCTACAGACCACAAATTAACTCCCCAGAGGCGAAGTCATCCCCACAACCAAGAAGCCACAAGGGGAGTACACCAAAACGTGGCAGGAATCCATCAATAATATCCAAGATGCCATGTTCCAGAAATACCTGGATCCAACCACCCCAAAACAAACATCGCTCTGCCTAAAAAATAGTACCTACACAACAATCGAAGAGGAGGAGCCCTTTACTAGGATCGAACTGGACATTGCAGCCGCCAAACTAAGAAACAGGAAATCACCAGGCGCAGACTTATTAGAGTCGGAAATCGTAAAAAAGGCAGTTGAGACTATCCCAGAAAATTTAGTTAAATACATTTAGGAACTGGTTAAATTTATTTAACCAGTGCCTAAAAGAAGGCTATTTCCCACACACCTGGAAAACGGCAAAGCTCCGGCTCATCCTCAAAAATCCAACAAAACAGCAGGATCTCCCGGGGTCCTACAGACCCATAGCCTTACTGTCCGTGGTGAGCAAACTGATGGAACACCTTCTACGAAATCGGATAGAAACTCACTACTCAAACGCAGGCGTTCAATCCCGAAATCAGTTCGGGTCAGAAAAGGACACTCCACCAAAGGACACAATAGATGCATTGGAAAATATTGTTAACGCCGCAAGTTAAGACTTCCTCGTCATCGGAATAGATTTTGCTGGGGCGTTTGACACTCTCTGGTGGCCAGTTGTCCTCGGCAGGCTCCGGGAGGTTAACCTGCCAGCAAATCTATACAAATGCATCAGTACATAGCTCTCAGACAGATCAGTCACAGTCACTACTGCGTATTGCTCCGTATCACGGTTGACACACAGAGGATGCCCACAGGGTTCCGTTCTGGGCCCTCTTCTTTGGAATGTCGTCCTAGACGGCTTCCTAAATCTCAACCTTGGAAACGTCACATCCCAGGCTTACGCAGACGATCTTATTCTAATGCTTGCTGAGGACTCCCGAGCACAATTAGAGAACTCCGCAAATAGAGCAGTCACTATCCTGCAAGACTGGGCTGACAACAACAAACTCACAATTTCTCCAACCAAGACATGTTCAGTCCTACTCAGGAGGACACTAGATATTAGGAGGCCTCCCCAAATCAAAGTTCAGGGGAAAACCGTCAAACTCGCAACGGAATTAAAACATTTGGAAGTCATGCTCGATAGGAATCTATCCTTCACACCACATCTGACATACATCAGGAATAAAATCAGAAACTATTCTGCACTCTTTGCAAGAGTGCAGAAGTAAGAATCACCCGTAAGGACTGGGGCTTGAGGAAAAGGACCCTCGCTCTCTTCTATACGACAGTCTTCCTGCCAGCCATTTCATATGCCTCCGGAGTCTGGTACCACAAAGCGACCACCGTGGTCAACAGGAGAAAACTCGAGGCGATACAAAGATATACCCTGCTAACGATCTCCAGAGCCTGCAGGACCGTGAGTACTCACGCGCTGCAGGTTCTTATGGGTGCCCTCCCCCTGGACCTGGAGATCGTTCGTCGCGGAATCCTACACCACCTCAGCAAAGGAAAAACATCCACCTTTTCTTCCAAACAGCTGCTCACTCTGTATAAATCGCAAATCCGCCCTGCCATGGAATATTATTCCCACATCTGGGGTGGTGCCCCCAAAACCTCTCTCAGGCTTCTTGATTCCATTCAGAAGAGGGCAGTTAGGTTAATTAATGATTCATCCCTAACAGAGTCTCTCCACTCGCTTTCTCATAGACGTACTGTTTCTGCTGCATGCCTCTTCTACAGATACTTCCATGGGCACTGTTCTTCTGAATTGGCTTCTATGATTCCCGCTCTCTCTTTCAAAACAGTCCGAACACGTGCCGCCACCAGCCAACATCCATTTACTGTCCAGCTTCAAACCCACAGAACCAACTTTTCATCTTCCTCATTTATTCATTCAACTGCCGTTTTCTGGAACAACCTTCCTTCATACGTATTTCCTGAAAATTACAATCTACAGAAGTTCAAGTCCAATGTCAACAAATATCTTCTTTCGTCTTTTCAACCTCCAACCCAAGCACGGTACTAAGTACTATAGGTTCCAATACCTCTCGTGTTTGGGGTTCTCATAAAAAAAAAAAAAAAAAAAAAACTGCCTGAACTACACGACTAACTTAGCCAATGACCCTAAAATGGAAAAGAAGCAACTCACACTGCATCTCCAACAGACCTGGCAAACCCGCTGGGAAAATTCAATCAAAGGTGAAATCACCCGGAAATTCGTGCCGATAATTCAGACAGTATATCCAAAATATCCCCACTGGCTCTCTCCAGGACTCCTGGTCACATACTACTCACCGGACACGGTGCATTCAGACACAAGTTATCAGGCTTCCGACTCAGTGACACTTCTCTCTGCCACTGCGGCCAAACAGAAACATGGGAACACCACATGTATTACTCTCACCTGTATCAAGATCTATGCTGCCGGCTCATCACTGAAATTCGATTCATACTGCAAAATCAGGAACACCTCATCCTAGAAGAAGAAGACAGCTACAAAGCGCTAACAAAATTCGCTCAGGGCCTCTTCAGCAGAAGACGGACCTTCCCCCAGCCGCAACCATGGCAATGAAGAGAATGCAAGTACCCATCAAAGCTGCCCATAAACTGAAAAACAATTTGACACCACTAAGGACCACCAGAACAAATCAAACCTGCAGCGATTCGGCCTCATAGCAGGACTGAAATAAAATCACAAATGCACACCCAAACTGACTGGACGAAATAACCTCGGATGGGATCCTAGCCAATGAATGGCTACAAAAAAAATAAACTGGACTTTTGTAAACCTCGGACGGGACAATGTCCCAGAAATGACATTCCACCGACTGAAGAAACTGCAGAGCCTCTCTGCACCGGGTCAGATCGCCTTATTGGCGATCTGACCCGGCGCCCTTGCCTGGCCCACTTTTCTTCCCTTTACCTGGCCGGGGGGAAGTGACGGTCCCTCTGTCTCCTTCCCTCCTTCCTCCCAAATCTACAATACCTAGGGGTCAAAACGAAAAGATTTTCAGCTGCAATCATGAGGATCTCCAAGAGCAACTGGGGACTCTCCAACAAAACACTCTCTCTGTATTATAAAGCTGTTTTCATCCCCATTGTGACCTACGCAGCAGGAGCGGGGTTTCACCGGGTTCAACGAGGACATATGAAAGTCAAGGTCAACTCCATTCAACGTGCTATGCTCTTGGCCACGCACAGATTATGCCGAACAGTGTCTACAGCTGCCATCCAGGTGATAGCTGGAACTCTGCCGCTTGATCTATTTGTTATCTTCAGAGGGCTTACCTTCAGAATTAAAAAGAAAATACAAACGAAGATACAGGGCCTAGAACTAAATCTCAATACTGACCCCAAAGCAGAAAGAGCTCGCTGTTATAAGGAACTCGTCAACATTTGGCAGTCTAGATGGAACACCTCACACACAGGCTCCGTTACCAGAAAATTCCTCCCTGATGTCACTTTCACAACCCTGAAAACGGTAAAGACCTGGCTTTCTCTCACCTTGGAATCCTCCTACTTGGTTACCGGACACGGGTCCCTCAACGAAAAGTTACATAAACTGGGTTTGCTACTAACAGATCGCTGTTTCTGGGGCAGTTCAGAGAATTGGAAACATCTTCTTTTCGAATGCAGGTTGTACGATGACTTAAGAAGGACCCTGCTGCAGGCTGTGCCAGGTATCTCAGAACAGCAACCAGAGACTCTACTCCAAACACCTGACAATCAAAAGGCATTCCAATCCTATGCATCCGAAGTCTTTGAGCGCAGGAAGCAGAGCTACATAGTTGTTACTGCACCTAACAATACCTCTTCAGTGACTTAAAAAGTTCTATATTCGCATGCCACCATCATCTTCATCATTTTTTCCCTTCTCCAAGTGCTGTCTGGAGTTCCCACTCTAGTGCACCCAGTTTATTTATTCATTAATTTTCATTTCATTCAATTATTTATTTATTTTATTTTATTTATTTTTCTCTTCTTTATTTTCTAAATCAAATTATTCTTTTCTTTATTTTTATTAAATTATTATTTTTCTTATTTATTTAATTTGTTCTTCACGCGTTCTGCCTTGAGATCCCACTTTAGCACAACCACCACTCGATAACCTCTCCATTTTTTTTTATTTAGTTATTTTTATTTTTAATTTTATTTATTTATTTTTTTTATTTTATTTTATTTTTTTTATGTCCTAACCACTGAAATCTCAGGAAACTAGGTGGCAGGACCTGCCAGAGTACTTATTTAAAATATTGGTGTACCTGGTCTGCCTCCACGGGGCAAAGTGTGGGCAACGTCTGGCCTCAGCAGAGGCCTGGCAACTAAATGGCCAGAAGAACAACGGTACACAACACTACTCATGTACAATATCCATACACTTTTAAATCTCTGGCCTTTACAGCATACTGTATCACACGACAATGTAAACTACGCGCAGATGGTGAAAAACCCCTGGTGCCGTTTGACCCCAAACACACTTTACACTTTACTTACCTAACCAGACAGCAGAGATGGGGGAAACCCCTGGTGCCGTTTGACCCTAAACGAGACAATAATTACACACCACAAGATCAACACACTTTTAAATCTCTGGCCTTTACAGCGTATACTGTATCACATGACAATGAAAACTACGTGGAGATAAGGGAAACCCTTGGTGCCGTTTGACCCTAAACACACTTTACACTTTACCAGACCAGGCAGAGGCAGAGGAATTATCGAAATCTGTCATCCTGAACAAATTTCTGTCCCCTTTCTGTGAATTACGCTGCCTGTTTTGGGTTTAAAATAAACCCTGAAAAATCCAAATATGTCATCTTCTCACCTAGAGCACAAGCAGACCTTGAACCACACCTCTCTGCAGCCCTGCATTGCGGGGCATGTTCTCATCGCCACTTATTCCGTAAAATTCTTAGGAGTGGTAATGGACGAAAACCTAACATAGAAGGAACAAATCCAATAACTGCGTTAAGAGCATTACGGGCACAATCCAACAACTGCGTTAAGAGCATTACGGGCACAATCCAACAACTGCGTTAAGAGCATTACGGGCTTTCTAGAGTATGAAACTTGATCTCTGTAGAGTGCACAAAAAGGAAACAGTCAGAAAATTTCTCCTCTACTACTTCAGTTCTATCATCAGTTATGGTATCGAAGTTTAGTCGGCTGCTCCTATGTCCAGTATGGAGACGCTCTGGGGCCTAGAATTTTGGGTCCTAAAGTGGGCTAACAATTGGGCTCACCTACCCTTTACAACATCAAAATTAGAGCTCTGCATAAATCTCAGATACACCCCATATGCAAGGAAGCTTACAATGGCGCTTAATCTGTTCTCTGCTGTCCTGACTTCGTGAACATCTGGAAACTTGTAGGCTGAAAAATCCCCGGTAGAGCCCTTGGGAACCGCCCAGTGCTTTGTTCTAACCTGCAGAAGCTCCCGACGTTCAAGCGGCACTTTCCGAACAGCATCATCTGCGCGCGGAACTCCACAAACATTGATTTGGATGTATGGTCCAGAGATGCCGCCATAGCCTAGTGGTCAGGCGCGAGGGTGCATATGTACACGTGCCTTGAGTGACCGGGGTTCAAGCCCGTGACTGCTGAATACGGTGCTGTTTCTTGTAATCTGTCTATCTTGTGAACTCATCTGACCGTTTGGTCGTCCCGGAGTATAAACAGAAAATTTATTTAAATTTATTTATTCTGCCCACAGAGAAGAAAAGCGCAAATCTGTATACAGTATAATCTATTATAATAACTATAAAACTTATACTCCCAAACTTCTTGCTCTTCCGTCGAGGTTACATTTTGAAGATCGGTTCCTCCCTTATCAGAAGCTCCATCTAGCTCAGTCCTTGGACGCCGACCTGTGCAAAATCGTCGATGACAAAAAGTACAGACGGCGCATCCTGGATCTGCACGTAAGTTCCACAACCATCAACTGATGTGTGATCGCTCCGGCTCGGCAAGAATTTCAGGGAAACTTGAATTCAAGAAAACTGTCGTGTTATTTTAATTTATTTTATTATTTTAATCTGATGTATTATTGTTATTATATTTTATTTTTAAGTAAATTCAATCTGCTATTTATTTATCCTATTATGTATTTATTACCTTTCCGGCGAGATGATATCTCTGCCGCTTGTTAACCCCTGGCTTAGTGCGGTGAAGGGTTTGTAAAGGTAAGGTACCTGTGTGTACCTAGGAACCTTACAATAAAGATCGTATCTTATAATGCAATATAAGCTCTGTATAATCTATAATAACAACTATAAAATCTATATAATGCAATATGAGCTCTGTATTAGCACTTTCTATGTATTTTATGTATTTGCTGTGTACCCACGTAGTTTTTTATGTACTGAATATAATATGTCCTGTTAATTGTAAGATTCCCATGGTTGTCTGTAGCGGAAATCGTGTCCTACATTTCTATGAATAAAGAATTTTATTATTTAAGAGATATTGTAGAGGTCATTGTAGAGGCGGAGACTGACGACGATATTGTCAAATCGAAGTCTTGTTCTTGGATACAATAGATAGGTCTGAAACACACCATACTTAGAACTGTACACCCTAAATTAGCACTTTTTGATGTTGAACAGGATATAGAGAAGGAGGAATTGCTTAAGCAGATATGGGAAAAGAATTTTAAGGATTTTTCAATTAGAGAGAAAAAGATCTTGGATGCTATTGAGGTACTGTCTAGGAATAGGAGTAAGTCCTCTCAAATGAATAATTGGCTGTTACAGTTGTCGCCGAAATTTTGACAAATTGTTAGTGATAACACAAGACTTTATATAAGATGGACTGCCTGTAAGTTTAAGGAAGTTTTCCCGTGACACAGTGTTATAAATGTTTAATGTACGGACATGTTGCAAAGTTTCGTAAGAAGGAGATGCTGTGTGGACATTGTTCAAAAAAAGGTCACCCTTTCAAGGATTTCCAGGAGCGTAGTAAGCAACCAGTTTGCTGCAATTGCAAGAAAAGGAATATTGGGGCTGCCCACGCTCCCCTCTATAAGAAATGTCCAGAATACGCTAAGGCCCTGGAGGCATATAAAAAGAAGATAAATTATGGGTAAGACAATTAAAATCCTGCAGTTAAATGCCCATAAAGCAAAAGCGGTAGCATCACAAATAAATTATGTAACGGAGCAGGATGACATCGCTGTTGCTCTGCAACAGGAGCCTTAAGTAGCACAAGGCCATGGTTATCCACAGAGGTATAAAATTACGTGGTTATCCTCAGAGTTATAAAATTATATCGGAAGGAGCAATACCAATGACTGCCATTATAATTAGAGATAAAGAGTTAGTCGTCACTAAAGTTTTATCTTTATGTGAGCAAAATATGATTTCTTGTGAGATAATGGGTGGCTTTGGTATAGCATACTTCGTAACAATTTATTGTCAGCCATCGGGAGCATAGAACTTACGGAGATTACTTTGAAGAAGTTTATAGGACATTGGGCTCATGTGGAGTAGTGGTGGCGATGGATTCTAATACTAAATCCCCATTGTGGGGCAGCGAGACCTCTAATGATAGAGGTATGATGCTTGAAGAGTTGCTCGCTGCTTCTTGGATAGAGATAATGAATACTGCAGATCATGCTCGTACTTATTTGGAAGTATATAGTCAGTACTACATAGATGTTGCAATTGCAACTCAAGCGATCAGGAATAAGATTAAGAATTGGAGAGTGATTGAGAATTATACAACAAGTGACCACAACAGTATCTTCCATCAGTATAGTGTCAAAGTTGAAAGAACTGTGTATTTAAATGCTGTTAATAGTGTAAACTGGGAAAGTCTGGCAGTAGAACAATATGCTAGTGAATTGACCACATTAATTATAAAATCTTGTAATAAAAGTATGAAGAAAAAGTGTTCAGTGAACAAGTCAGTTTTCTGGTGGACCTGCACAACTTGCAGAGTTAAGAAAAGAAACTTATAAATTAAGGGAAAAGTTTCAGCGTCAGAGAAGGAATGGAAATTTAGACTGCTATCTGTGTATAAAGAGTTGTATAAAGAAAAGAGGCGTCTCTATGTTAGAGCAGTCAGTAGAACTAAGATTAACATGCGGAAGGAGTTAGTGGAGGAACAAGGTTCCCGAGATCCACGGAACTCCCTTTTTAAAATTATAATTAGCAAGAATAGTTTAACAGATATAGCTTGCACTATCCAGCTCTTTCCTGTTAGAATAGATTCATGTAAGAACAACAGATGCAGAAGGTATCGGAGAATGCCGAGTATGACAGAAAAGAGCTGGAGGAAAATTTACCTTAAATGAGGTAAAAGAGGCCATGGACTGTGGAAGGAGAATAAGTCGCTGGGCCTTGACAAAGTGGAACTTACTGTTATGAAAAGGACTTTCCAGTTAAAACCCGAATTGTATGTAGAAGTGTATAATAAGTGTATGGAGGAGAATGACATAGTGTTTTTTGACAGACGGCACCGGTGCTTTCGCACAATTCTGCATTTGAATCTTTTGTGAAGTAAGACAGTACTGTCAAGACCAGATAGCATATGTTAGTGCCTGTTCATGTTTGCTTAGTGCAGGTTATGTTGTTCATCTGGCCGCTTAGCCTAGGGTCTGTGAAACACCACAGACTGCTAGTTACCGTCACTGGCACTGGGAGCCGGACCAGGTAAGTGGGAAGAGAACTCTGGCTGGCCGACCCTGGGGTTAGCTTGAGCTTCCCAGGGAGGGCCAAAATAATATATATATATATATATAAAAATATAAATAAAATAAAATAAATAAAAAAATAAATAAATAAAATAAATAAATAAATAAAAATACAAATAATAAAAATAAAATAAATAAATAAATAAAAATAAAATTAAATTAATAAAAATAAAATATATATATATATATATATTTAAAAATAATAATAAATAATAATAAATAAAATAAAAATAAAATAAAATTAATAATAAATAAAATAAAAATAAAATAAAATTAATAAAAATAAAATATATATATATATATATTTAAAAAAAATAATAAATAATAATAAATAAAATAAAAATAAAATAAAATTAATAAAAATAAAAAATATATATATATTTAAAAATAATAATAAATAATAATGAATAATAAAATAATAATAATAATAATAAACATTTTAAAAAATAAATATATATATATATTTTTTTTGAGATAGGAGAAGGGGTGAGAGATTAAACAGAAGAAAGAAGGTAAGCAGAAGAAAGAGGGCGAGGTAGGGTGGGCTCCCCCAAAAGGGGGAGCCCACCCTACCTCAGGAGGAAGAGGAAAGATTGTGAGGTCAAGTGACCCACAAGGTCAGGTTGCCTAATAGCATGACTCTGCATTTGAAAAGTCAAATGCCAGTCCCACTCCCAGAGGAGTATTTCAGTAGGAAAATCAGTATTGTCCTACACCTCGAAGAGAAGAGGTGCCAGCAAGTGAGTAGGTCCCACATTGGGCAAGAGCCCAGTGACAGCAATTTAATCTTCAGCCAAGGGTGACTTGTAGGAAATCAGCAGTGTCCCACACTGGGTAGAGGACTTGGATAATCTTCTCTTAGGGGATGAGAGGAGGCACATGGATTCATGAAGCTCAAGGATTGCTTGGAGTTCTTGTGTCTATTGTAGAAAAGTCCTTTTTTGGGTTGGTGAGTTTGTCAGATAGCTGCCTTTGTGAACGTCGAGAGATTCCTGTTAGGTCAGGATAAAGATCAATATCCTGTTGGTGTTTTCTTTGATTCCATTCAGGATATGGTCTGTGAATTGAGTTTTGGGTTCATTATAAGATGGGGGTGCACTGAACAGTTTGCTGTAGGTGAATTTGACGCATTTCAAATACAGTGTGGGCAAAAGTAGTGAAGGCTTTGTAGTTGGTTTCGTCAATTATGTAGAGATGTTCCTGCCCCCTGGGTATATTTCCAGTTCTGGTAATTAGGAGACCTCTAGGTAAATCATAAAGAGGGCAATTATACATGAGGTGAATCCAGTCTTCATTGTCACTGCATGTGCAGAGAGGAGAATCGGTGAGACCCAGGGCATGCAGCTTGGCCCGAAACGATCCATGACCAGTGAGGAAGAACGAGACGTGAAGGCCTGGTGAGTACCATGGAGGAGGTTTTGGTGCAGTTATCATAACTTGTGGAAGAAATCTTTTAGTTGTTTCACCTTTGGCTGTTTGCTCCCAAGATCTTTGCCAATGCTGGAAGAATAATTTAGAGTAAATCTGTTTCATTTCGTTTTTTGGATCATTAGCTAGATCGAGTGTTATATCCAGAATGGTGGTGGGAATTCCTCTCTTTATGCGGTATGCAAGGCCACGACGAATAACTTCCAGGTCCAGAGGAAGAGTACCTGCTAAGACCTGCAGGGCAGGATTACTGACTGTCCGGCAAGCTCTAGTCACGGTGAGTAGGATATTGCGTTGAATTGAATGTAGTTTTGCTTTATTACGAGCAATGATGGCACGATGGAACCATATGGCTGCACCATAGCGCACAGCTGGTAAGAAGATGGTTTTGTTAAGTAGCATGAGAGTCCTCCACTTCAAACCCCAGTCTGCTCTGCTAATTCTTACGATCATGGTAGTATAACGACGTATTTTGCTGGAGAGGTAATTAAGATGAGACAAGAATGTTAATCGGGAGTCGAAGGTTACTCCTAGATATTTTAGTTCTGTTTTAAGTTGCAATGTCTGCCCAGAGATTTTAATATGGGGCAGTCTTCTTATGTCCAAGAATCCTTTGAGGAGGATAGTCTTCGTTTTTTCCCCAGATATGACTAACTTGTGGTTGTTTGCCCAATTTTGGAGGATCGTTAAGGCAGACGAGGCAATTTGCTCAAGCTGAGTTCTAGAATCAGCTTTGATAGGGAGGATGAGATCATCTACATAGGCCATGCCGTCCACAGGACCTAGATCCATAAGAAGAAATTCATCTAGTATTAAATTCCAGAAGTAGGGCCCATGAACTGAGCCCTGAGGACACCCTCTTACAACTGGTCGGGAGGTTTTCTGAAAATTTGTTTGAACAGTTACTGAACGGTTGAAGAGGTAGTTCTGGAGACAGCGGTAGAGGTTGAGTGGAATATTGAGTTGACGCAATCTCCTGACAATGCTGGGCCACCAGATGGAATCGAAGGCACCAGCAAAGTCAATGGAGATAGCCGTAGTTATTTTTCTGTGGTTGAGTTTGCTGTGTTGAGGAGTTTGTTCACAGCGTCTTCAGTGGAGCATCCTGGCTTAAAGCCATACTGCTTTGGAGAGTCTAAGTTGGCTGTCTGGTAGTAGGTGCATAATCTGGATTGAAGGAGCCGCTCCATTACCTTTCCCAAGACCGGGAGAAGAGTAATGGGGCGGTAAGATTTGGGTAGAGTAGGATCTTTATCTGGACCTTTTAGGATGAGTCGAAGAATCAGGGAAAATTCCTTTCGCAAGGCATTTGTTGAACAGTGCTAATAGGTGGTTTGGGAGATGTGTTGCTGCTTTCTTGATGACCTCAGCCTCAATATTATCATGGCCAGGGCATTTATTTATTTTTGTTCTGTCAAGTTCATTTCCTCAGAGGTGAAAGGAGGTTCTATTTTATTGTTGGAGAAGGCCTGGTTGTCTTGTTTAATTTGCTTTTGTTCATCATTGACGGGACTCTCATCAGTCTGAAGTAGGGCATTCAGAATATTATTCATGGATTCAGCCCATGTATGTGTTGGATTGCCATCGGGAGTCAGGGTTGCATTTAACATCTCTCCCCTGGCAGCTTGTTCATAACAATGCGATAAACAATCCCCCAAGGATCTGCTTTACCAGTAGTTGTCACAAGGTTCTGCCAAGACACTTTCTTTTTCTGCCGAATGAGGCTTGTGTAGTCGTTACGATATCTTCTATATACTTCCCGTAGAGCCTGGACCTCAGCAGGAGGCCAGGGGTGCCTCGCTCTCTGGAAGGCTTTTCGGGCAGTGTGGACTTGGCGCCTTAGGTTTTCTAGTTCCCTGCACCACCAAGGGACTGCTTTTAGATGCTTCTGACGTTTTTTCATAGTTCTCTCACATGCTTGTTGGATTGTGGTTGTTAAGAGGGAGAGGTGCTCCTGTGGATCAAGATGGTTTAGTTGGGATGTATCCATTTATAGCTTTGATTTTATATTGTCCTTGAAGGCATTCCAATCAGCTGTTTTGGTGGAGTATCTGATGATATCGTGGTATATGGGAGGAGTACTATCAAGTTGACTAGATAGAGGGAAGGAGATGGCCCTGTGGTCTGAGGTGGTCGAGGCCTCATGAACCATCCATGATGAGAACTTTAGTGCTATGGACCGAGGGTAACGTCAATGTTGCTTTCCCACAGGGTATTGCTGAAGGTAGAAAGGTGATGTGGTTGGTTAAGGACCTCAAATGGAGAAGATGAAAGGAAATCTTCTAATCGCTGTCCATTCTGGGAAACTACGTGGCCATCCACCAGGCTATGCCACAGGCGAGACCTACAATTGGCATCCATCGTTACTAGGATTTTGCTGGAAGGTAAGAGAGTTATGACTGATTGGAGATATTCAATATATGGTGCGATATCAGTTCGTGGTCGGCAGTACAACGAGACTACGTGCAGAGAGCCTTGTTGGCAGATAATGTGTGCGCAAACACCAAAGTGGGTGCATAAGGAGTCGATCTTTGTGACTGTAATTGTAGTATTCCTAATAATGATGGCTGCCCATGGAGTATCTGTGGTTGTCTCAATGATCCTATATGCTCGAGGGTAGCCCTGTACCCGTATTGTGGATGTAGGGCTCCTGAGCACAGAGGATATCAATTTCTTCTTCATCCATTTTCATTCTAATTTGTTCGACCACATTTCTGGCTCTTTGGGCATTCAGTTGGAGAAACTTGAGGACGTTGGTGGAATGGCGATTATGGTGTACAGCCATAGTCGGTTTTGTTCTGGATGGTTCTCAATACCCTTAAATAGATTGGACATTTGACATCCTGGATGGAGTGATTGGGATCCATTTTTGCTGCTTTGCAGTTGGCACAGTTAGGGACTCGATTTTTGTTTGGACAATTGTTGTAGGTGTGTCCGCGTTCGGCACAGTGTGGCCACAGGTGAAGTCTTGTCGGGCACAGACATGAGATGTGTGCCCGAATTGGAGGCATTTAAAGCACTTGATGGTAGGTATGTGTTCCTTGAACCGGCAAGAGCTCCAGCCAATAAATATTCGTTGTTGTTGGGATAATATTTTCCATATCTTCGGGGAGAGTTCGACTACCCAATTGTAACAAGTACCCGATCTGGATTTGGTCGATTACTTGACTTTAACTTCACTTTCAATTTCATGTCTAGATATGATCAGCAAGGTTCCTGTCATATATTTCCTCAAGGAGGTCATCTTTGAAAATTCCTTTTTCGACATCGAAGATTACAATAGATGGGCCTTTTGGTTTGGGTATCTCAGCGCTAAGACCAAGTTCATTTATCTGGGGGATTTGGATAATGTTATCTGCATCTTTTTTGGAAGCAGTCTCAATGATGATCCCAGAAATACGGATTTTTCTGAGGCTTTTAATTTTTATGGTTTTCATTTGAGGTTTCAAGTTGGTAGTAACAACCTCCTTGACAGCCTCGCTTGAAGTGAAGCAACCTTCCTGGGTCGCGCGAAGGATGACTAGGTTTTGTTCTCTATTCTGTCTGGTATTGGGAGGGGCAAATAGTTTATCTGCCATTGGTTGGATCCTCAGAGCATCTGAATAGGACCGGGGGCGCTGTGGCATTTCACTTGGTTCCCGGTTCTTGGTCTGGTGATAATCATTAACCGTGATATTCGGTGCACTGTCCATAAGGTGGCAGCCAATACTGGCTGGTGGTAAGGCAGTGTGATTGGGAGGATGGGCATTAATTTTTACCGCTTTCCATAGCAGCATAAGTTGATTCTGAGATAGGTGTAGGAAGAAGTGCTGGCCGAGTCTGGCGGTTTGATTGTGTTGTCAGATCTGGGAGGAAAGAGTGCTATGGCTGGTCCGAGCTGGACTGCTGAGGGCCTTTGTCAGAGTATAATATGTTTCCCTCAGTTGTTCATTGATCGCTCTTAGTTGTTCATTCTGTAGTATTAAGTCATGTAACATTTTCTCGAGGGTACCCCAGCAGCCTGTAACTTTTTGGGCAGCTGGCTTGGTTACTCTACTTCCTTCAAAGTGAAGGCAGCATTCCATCATTGACCTGAGGATCATAATTTTCTCCAAGTGAGAGCAATCCTTATCTAGTGAGGACTGCATGGAGTTCAGTTCTTCTTCTAGGTTCTCCCAGAGAGCAGCTGAAAGAGAACAGGTTTTAGTGGATTTCTTGTTTTTTTTTTTTTTTTGGGTTTTAGCCGTTTTCGCTCAGCTAGAGGGGTGGAGTTGTTCATATTGGTGTCCACACCCGCGACCTCCTCATCAACAATAATATTACTATTATTTGGATCCCGTTGCGAGGAAACATCAGTGCCTAACTTAGCTGGTTTGTTGTTGAGCCGTTTAATCAAAGCTGAGTTTGGGCAGGTGTTTTCAAGTAATTCCTCGTTGCTCGAGGTGTGCCGTTCTCTGCATGAAGGGCGCAATAGCACAACTACGGGAGTACTGTTTCCCGTTTGAGATTCAATTTTTGACATATTTTATTTAATTTTATTGTTTATTATTACTATTTTATTATTATTATTTATTCATTTATTTATTTTATTCATTCATTTATTATTATTATTATTATTATTATTATTATTATTATTATTATTATTATTATTTTATTTTATTTTATTTATCTTTATTTTTTTTTTTTTGAAGTTGTTCAAGACAGCTGGAATTTATAGCCAATTAGCAGGAAGCTTCTTAATGCCAACTCGAAAAACGTAGGTTCGCTAAGTGAAACAATATGGCGATAAACATGGTAAAAGGTAAAATAAACTGCTAGGATCTAAAATAAGGACGTTGTATGTGAGGTGACCAGTTTAAAAGTTTCCTGGGAGAACTCCGCTCCCAGTCAGTTTCACAGTTTACAGGTTTCACTGCCTCAGTAACACTATCGCTACGGCGACCATGTGGGTTTCCATAGGGAAGATACAACGATATATTCACTTGCTTGTAAAATGGCCTTCCCACATCAAATAAAATTATAAAATTTTACCTGCAGGTAGAGGAAGCGATGCTGCATCCACTGAAATGGTCGTCACAGTCCAGGGAATTGATAATCCAAAGTCATGGAGGAGGGTGCCTTCCCATCTTGCTGGAAAGAAGCTCAAATTAAATTGATTGTTAAAAGTTTAGATCGAATCTTAAATGAAACTGGAGCATATCGCCGAATTTCTCTGCTCCCAGTCTTAAGAAAGGTATATGAACGATTATATGTAAACCGACTGATTATTACGTATGAAATCAAACAGATGTCCTCAGTAAATCAATATGGGTTTAAACGAGGCTATTCAACTGAGGATGCGATATACACTGATGAGCCAAAACATTATGACCACCTACCTAATATGATGTTGGGCCTCTACGTGCAGCCAAAACAGCTCGTACCCGGCGAGGCATGGACGCTACAAGATTTCTAAATGTGTCTTGTGGTATCTGGTACCAACACGTAACCAGCAGATCCTTTAAGTCCTGTGAGGTCCGTGGTTGAGACGCCGCAGATCGGAGTTGCTGGTTCCAACACAAACCACAAATGCTAGATGGGATTGATGTCTGGAGAATTTGGGGGCAGGGCAATACCTGGAAGTCTCCTCATGTTCCGCGAACCAGTCTCGAACAATCCGGGCGGTGTGGCATGGTGCAATATCCTGCTGAAAGACGGCACAACCAGAGGGGGAAGACTGTTGTCATGAAAGGGTGTACCTGGTCAACAATGATGTTTAGGTAAGTGTAAAGTGTGTTATTGTCATACGGCACCAGGGATTCCCACCATCTCCGCGTTGCTTTCATTGTGAGTGTAGCAGTTCGCTGGGAAATGAAGGAGATTTAAAAGTGTGCAGGAGTTGTTTTGTGTCGTGTACCGTTGTTAATCTGGTCGTTTAGCCGCTAGACCCCTGCTGAGGCGCAACGTTTCCCGACTTACGCCCGTGGAGGCAGACCAGGAACCAGCATACTCAGTCTCTGGCAGGTCCTGCCACTTACTTTCCGGAGATTTCGGCGGCTACGACCTATATAAAAAAAACCCGTTAGGTTAGTGATGACACACACACATATAATTCATATATATAATACATATAATTCATAGGGGGTAGTCATAATTCAGTAATCAGTGAGTGATCACTGAATTATGACCACCCCCCTATGAAAACTGAACGCGACCCTATGACCACGTGAGGTACGAGACTGCGCAGTTAGTCGAACTACGTAGCGTAAATAAGGTGTCAGTGGTTCAGTAGGTAGTAAAATTTCGGCCGTGATGGGTAAAAGATTTATCAGACTTTGATAAAGGACAGATTGTGCGTGCTCGACGAGCTCGTACCTCGATTACCGAAACGGCTGAACGGGTGGGGTGTTCGAGATGACTATACGACGACTCGTACAGGCAAACAGGCGCAGCACTGTTCAAGAGTTGACTACCCAATACATCATGGACCAACCTGGAACAATATCTGACATAACCATGCGTCGCACGTATGGGCTATACCAGCAGATGACCCCTACGGCATCCTCTCGAAACCAAGGTTCATCGGCGTAAAAGACTCGCCTGGTGCAAAGAGCATGCAAGTTGGCCGTTACAAGACTGGACGTGGTGTGCTGGTCGGACGAGTCACGTTATTTACTGCACACCGTGAATGGTGGAGTACAGATTTGGCGTCAAGAGGCTCTTGATCCATCATGCATGGTATCAAAAGTGATACCATGTGCCGGTGGAGGTGGCTGTATGGTGCGGGGCATGTTGCACTGGCAGGAACTCCTGGTGCATGTGGAACAACGTATCAATGGTCTCCGCTATCGTCAACTGCTTGCTGACTGTGTACACCCCGCTATGTTACACTTTTTCCCAAATGGCGGTGGTGCCTTCCAAGATGACAATGCGCCGAGCGATTGGGCACTTGTTGTGCAGGATGGTTTGAGGAAAGGCATATTAAGCGGCTGGATACACCAATCACCTCCATACCTGCATTGCTGACCGCATTGCACACATCTTCGTTGTCCACGCCTCCCGAACGCTTCCGACATATGTTTGAATCAATGCCATGTCGGATAGCTGCTGTACTGAGGGCAAAAGGAGGACCTATGAAGTATTAGGTAGGTGGTCATAATTCAGTGATCACTCAGTGTACAGTATATATACATGTACAAATATATACACACACACATATACAGGGTGTTTCAGTTAAACGTTTCAGAACTTCTAAGAGGGGTAGGGTACATCCTGACAACTCGAAATCATATAGCAATGTGGGGTCGGAAATGCTTTCCTGAAGCGGTGTTGTACACAGAAGCACCATAAAGAAAAGAGACCGTAAGTGAGAAATCGTTTTAATAATACATGAAAAGAAGCAAAAGGTACGTGGATTAAAGTAAGTGTTCGAAGTTTCTTCCACGGGCTACAATGCACGCCTCACATCTCCGACGCATGGACATCCGAACATTCTGGAATACTTCAGGCGAATTTCGAATTTCTTGAACAAGAACGCCAAGTTAGTAGGATGGATGATTACACGAACGCAGAGTTAGCCGATATGCATTTGGCGTCCGGGGCTGCAAATTGTAGTGGGCCAGCCGCACAGCGTTTGTACGCGGAACGATATCCGACGAGGCGTATTCCCAGTCATAATTTATTTGCAAGGCTGCACCAGAGGTTAGCTGAGAGAGGTTCATTTGAAAGAGCTGACAGGGACAGGGTAAGAACAGCACGGACTCCAGCCATCGAACAGAATGTGCTGCAGCATGTACAGGGGAATCCAAGAACGAGTACACGAAGTCTAGCAAACGCAGTCGGGGTTTCCCATTGCAGCGTCTGGAGGATTCTCCGAGAACAAGACATGCATCCGTTTCACGTGCAGCGTGTCCAGACACAGCAACCGGAGGATTATGCACCTCGTATTGCTTTCGCACAGTGGTACCTTGGAAAATGTGCTACAAATCCCCTTTTTCCTGCTGAAGTGTTGTTTTCCGATGAGGCATCCTTCACAAGGGAAGGAATTTTCAACACGCATAACGACCATATCTGGGCGGTCGAGAACCCGCATGCAATACGACGTCGTGCAGTACAGATTCGATTTTCGGTCAATGTATGGGCCGGTATTATGGGAGATCACCTCATCGGACCTTACCTGTTACCGTGTTGTCTAACCGGACCTATCTACTTGATCTTTCTGCAGCAAGTATTGCCACAACTTTTGAGAGATGAACAGATTTCTGCATCGACGCAACAGACAATGTGGTTCCAACACGATGGAGCCCCTGCCCATTATAGCGGAGATGTTCGTAACTACCTGGATGTTACATTTGGTCAACAGTGGATCGGACGTGGTGGTCCCGTGCGTTGGCCTGCTCGGTCACCCGACCTATCATGTCTTGATTTTTATTTCTGGGGTCATATGAAATCGCTAGTTTATGACACCCCTGTTGACAATGCTGAAGAGCTGGTTGCAAGAATCGCAGTAGCTGCCGAAGAAATTCGAAATTCGCCTGGAGTATTCCAGAATGTTCGGATGTCCATGCGTCGGAGATGTGAGGCGTGCATTGTAGCCCGTGGAAGAAACTTCGAACACTTACTTTAATCCATGTAC
This sequence comes from Mastigoproctus giganteus, assembly GCF_048544385.1. NCBI lineage: Eukaryota > Metazoa > Arthropoda > Arachnida > Uropygi > Thelyphonidae > Mastigoproctus > Mastigoproctus giganteus. The sequence continues at coordinate 121,265,041 of NC_143575.1, read as the reverse complement.
GTTTTGCTTCTTTTCATGTATTATTAAAACGATTTCTCACTTACGGTCTCTTTTCTTTATGGTGCTTCTGTGTACAACACCGCTTCAGGAAAGCATTTCCCACCCCACATTGCTATATGATTTCGAGTTGTCAGGATGTACCCTACCCCTCTTAGAAGTTCTGAAACGTTTAACTGAAACACCCTGTATATATATATACACATATGCGTTGTGGTAGGGCTATGATCGCTAACGTTGTTATGCCAAATTATGGGCGTAAAGGATTTTTGGCACATTACGTTTTTGTTGTGTGGGGTTTTCGCTAGCGTAAATATAGTGGTGGGGGAGGACAGAAGACTGGGGGGTGAGAGCCAAAAATATGGGGCCAGTAGGGTAAGTAGCCCCAGTTTACAGTGAGGCATGTCCAACCCCCACCAGAGTAGAAGATGTGGGGTGGCGAGGAGGGATCGAAGGTCGTCTCCCCAAGGATATGGGAATAAAAGGTGAAGGGGACTAGGGTACCCTCTTCAGGTCTCCGTCAGTCTTTTGGCAGTGGCACCCGCCAGTACTGCACTACCTCTGGCGGGTGCGAGATTTTCGGTGGTAATTACACCGGTATGGGATGACTGTTGACCCAGGCCCGGGGTACTAGGGATGGACACCAGCAGCTGCCAATACGTTGGCAGCACCCTGGTGGCATAGTAGCCTGACACAAACAGAAAAACACACATTAATATTTACACACATACACTTACATTTTTTCAGGTCTATTATGCAGAGTTACTGCACCATAACAGAGTACAAAGGTAACTCTGTTATGGTGCAGAAATAGATGGGCTAACGCCAAGGAGCTACCCCGATATAAGAACACACACACACACACACACACACACACACACACACACACACACACACACACACACACACACACACAGTACCTTGATTACCATTATATAGAATGGATATATATGATAATGTCTATAAAACTGTATATAATCTTGTGTATAAGTTGTTTATATCATGAGAATGTACATAAAATTGTGTATGTAAATAAATGGAACGGAGTCTGTTGGCAGTTATACTGCTTTTAGTTCTACTCCATTTTAGTGTCACTCATGGGGGAAATCCCCATCCTGGTGTCTTCCCCAGTGAACAGCCTACTGCTTTAAGTCTCTTCTCTGTTTTCGGTGTCATTCATGGAGTAATTCCAGTCCTAACGCTTCCAAGAGTCAGCGTTCCACTCGGTCAAGTGTGGTGTCTCGCGAATTTCGATTTTCTGTTTCATCTGGTAGCGTTTCCTGTCAGTCTCTGTGTTGATTTCTGTAGATTGCAAGTAGCATTCTCGTCCTGGCGAATAGATCCTGCGCGAAGAGGGAGAGCGCATTGTATTCTTCCTCTGAGTCTAGGAAGTGGGACTCCAATCGCTTCGGAAGGTATATGATTCTTGTTATAAGAATCCCTCTGAGGTCCTCGTATTGTGGACCTCATATAAGCTATGTGGCTCCAACTTTCGCTCTCCCCGCATGACAGCTGGGCTCGTCAGTGAGGCCCAGCCCGAAAGGTTTTCATTGTAGGGGCCATGTCCTGTTAACAGCGTTTCATGTTGTACCCTAGGAAGTACCACACCGGTTGTTTTGGATATATCTTGCGTATGTCCGGTAGGATTTTTTTTGTCCCTTCGCCCTTGGTGGTCTCAATCCACCTTCTCTACCAAAGGTGGGTCTGTAAACTGACTTTTTCATTCTTTAGGCTGTTCGCCGGATCAGTCGTAGCCCTGGTGGATGGCAGCCACTGGTCCATTGCCAGGTCCACTTCCCTGGACAGCAGGAACAGCAATCCTGCCTGGATAACCTACAGATCCATGGGGAGCGCTCCGGCAAGTACCTGCAGTGCTGGGGTACTTACTGTGCTGCAAACTTGCGTTGTCGTGAGTAATATGGTCCTTTGGATCGTTTCAAGTGTTCTTCTGTTCACAGTCAGTATCGCTTTAGAAAACCGCTCTGCTGCACAGATGATTGCTAGTATGAAAGTTGTTTTGTAGTATATTGACATGGCTCTCTTTTTGAGATCCCAGTCCTTCTTTGTGATCCTGGCTACCATCACAGAGTAGTCCCTGATTTTTCTCTGGATGTATTTCAGGTGCTGCTGGAAAAAAAATCAAATTATTATTTTAGGGTTGCCCGTAATTAAATACATTAACCCGTATTTGTGTCTGTAAATAGCGTATGTTCTATGGTCGATTTGCCTGTTATGCTGGACGAAAACACCCCAGTTACTGGGGAGAAAAACCTTGCTATCTACGCCTGAGACCGACTAACTCAGCCACGAAGTGAAAAAAGCCCATTAAAGTTCCTTGCGTCATCGACGGGATTCGAAGGTGCTGCTGGAAAGACAGGTTATTGTCTTTCCAGCCTTTTTCAGCTGGCTCGCGAATTTTATGGTGACATTTTCAATTTTGATTTGCGGGGGCCGCCGCAATTGTAGTTTCTCTTTGAGGACGATTGATGTGGTCTTTTCTGCTGAAATTCTTAATTGGTTTTTGGAAGCCCATTGTTGTAACCTCTGTAGTGCCCGGTTTGCCAACGTCTCCAGTGGGTCCTGGAATCCGCCTCCACTGTCACCGTCATCTGCGAACGCATGTGCTCTCACGGGTCCCAGGTCCATTTCCAGGAATCCATGAGGACTATGTTCCACTGGAGTGGCTCCAGAACCGATCCCTTCGGTCATCCTCTGTGCACCTCTCTCGTGAGTTTCTGGTACTGCACGTTTATCTCCACTCTTCTTTGGGTTAGATAACTTTCGATGACTTTATATAAGTTGATCTGCACTCGGGCCTCCCTCAGTCTCACCAGAATGCTTGGCCACCAAAGTGAGTGAAACGCCGGCAAAATCGACAGATATGAGCAGCAAGTACTTATGTCTGCAGTCCTGCACTATCTTGTGTAGTTCCCAGTGCATTCACATTTGAGGTCCCCAGTCTGAAGCCATACTGGTTTGCGGCTTGGAGGGTTGCTGTTTCATAGTGGTTTGTTATTCTTTTATGGAGCAATCTTTCAAACAGCTTGCTAGCCGCTGGGAGCAATGTGATCGGTCGATAGGCTTCGGGATTTTCTGGATTCTTTGTAGGATTTTTTAGTATTAATTTTAGGTTAACTATTTTCCATGTTGTTGGGAATAGCCGGTTTCTAAGCATATATTGTATAATGCGAGGAATGATTGTGGCTGAAATTCCACAGTTTTCTTTAGTATTTCGGGCTCGATGAGATCAAGACCTGGACATTTCTTTTTTCTGATTCGGCGTGCAGCTTCTCCGAATTCATCCAGGGTGAAGGGGGGGAGTCTATCTCTTGATTGTTGTAGTTGTTGTTTTCACATATGTTGCAGTGCTGGTAGGATTGGCATTTCTGGTTTTAGGAATATTGCATCCAGAATGTTATTCATCGACTGCTCCCAAGCGGTGGTAAGATTTCCATGCCAGCTCCTGGTAGTAGCAGTTGCCTCCCCCCCCTGGGCATCATATTGGTTGCATAATGCCTTTGGCTGGTTCAATACTGTGAACTGCGAACCCAATATGAAATCCTCGAGCTGTTGCCCGTTTGCGACGCATGGATGACTGGACACAGGGCATCCCAGCAGAACATCATTCAAAGCATGACACTGCCGCCACCGCTTTGTTTTCATCCCACGGTGCATCCAGGCGCCATCACTTTTCCAAGTAAACGACGCACGTGTACACTGCCGTCCACATGGTGCAACAGGAAATGTGATTCATCGGACCAGACGACCTTCCAATCACTCAAGGTCCAGTTTCGATGATCGTGTGCCCATTGTAGGCGCTGTCGCCGGCGAACCGTGGTTAGCATGGACACTCGGAGCGGCTTCCAGCTATGCAGCCCCATTTTCAGCAGGGTTCGATGTACTGTGTGTTGTGACACATTACTCCCATAACGAGCATTCCAATTACTGGTGAGTTGCATCACAGTCGCCCTTCTGTTGAAACATACCATCTGGGAGAGCCATCGCTCACCTCAAGCATCGATGAGCCGTTGTCGTCCAACACCTCGCCGGCGTTTCGTGGGTTTCCCTTCTTTGGACCGCTTTCAGTAGGTACTAACCACTGCTAACCGTGAGAATCCCACCAGGCATGCTTTTTCGGATATCTTCTGATTGCACGTGTAGCACAGTGGTAATGTCACCGTTATCCCCACACCAGGTGGAAAAGGCCCGGGTTCGAATCCTGTCGATGACGCGATGAACTTTAATGGGTTTGTTTCACTCCGTGGCTGAGTTAGGGTCTCAGGCGTAGATAACAAGGTTTTTCCCCCGAGAAAACTGGGGTTTTTCGTCCAGCAAACAGACAAATCGACCATAGAACACACGTAATTAACAGACATAAGATACAGCATGGCAGATGAATTTAATTATTCGGATGGCCTAAATATAATAAGTTATAATTAGTAATATATGTTCTGACCTAGTCGTCAGGCCATTACAATTTGGTCTTTGTCCAACTCGCTTAAGTTCGCTGCCTTTCCCATCTGAAAAACAAGAGTAACACTGATTAAGGGAGGTGAGTATCAGGTGTTTTTTGTACCGTGTCCCAGCATGTGCCATAGTTCACCTGCAGTTGCTTCTATTTGCATAACGACTCGCTGGTCATAATGTTTTGGCCGATCGGTATATAAGTTGGTTTAGAAAGTGGCGGGGAGTAGTTGTCGATATGTTCTAGGGATATTTGTACATTTTAAAGGAGCATTTGATCCGTTATGGTGGGAAGGTATCTTTGCCAGAATTTGAAGAACTGGATGTTCAAATAAGTATACAGTATTTCTCTGGTAGAGAAGTAGTGGTTAAAACTAAACATGCTAAGATAACTAAGAAAATATATTGTGGATGTCCACAAGGCTCAATGATTGGCCTCTTCGCATGGAATACCGTATTTGATGATCTTTTAAATCTCTCTATACCTCAAATAGAAATTATAGCCTATGCTGATGATTTAGCATTGGTTATACAAGGAAATGCTAGATCCCAAAAATGAAAAAAAAAAAAGCTGAGGAGACATTAAAAGTTTTGGAGGAATGGGCAAAAATATATGTTAGAAATATCTAAGGATAAGACTGTTCGATGTTACTCAGGGGCAGGTTAAGCATGGATCGGGCCCCATCCGTAAGGCTTCAGGGTGATGCTGTCCGATATGTTAAGACTACAAAATATTTAGGAGTAATTTGGAAGAACGGCCCTTTTTTACAGAGCGTGTGAGATTTTTGAAGAATAAAATTACAACTCTGTACGCCAAGCTCCGGAGGATAGTAAGGGCTGACTGGGGTATCAAAGTTATAGCGATAAGTCTAATATATGAATGTTTATTTGTGCCCATAGTCAACTACCCTTCAGGAGCTTGGATACATCCAGTGGAGAAAGTTGTAATACAAAATTATTTATTGCACCCTCAAAGATTTTCTTTGTTAGGAATAACAAGGGTGTGTCACCTCTGAGGCCTTACAGATTATATATGGAAGGATTCCCGTCAGTTTCTGGTTCTGTTGGCATGAATGTTGCATTATACAAAGAGAAATGTAAAAAAATAATAATATTTATGGGATTAACATTGTATCCTGATAGAGAGAAAGACTTTAGTCAAAATTTGATGTTAAGTAAGAAAAGAAGCGATTTTTACATTCTATAATGGAGATATGGCAAGAGGAACGGAAACAAACCGAAAAATTACGAACAACTTTTATGTTTATACCAAGAGTTGATATTATAGATGTTGAGAGAAAAACATGGTTGCAATTTGGATTAAATTCAACGTTCCTGCTCACGGACCATGGATTGGAATTAAGGTTGAAACAACTTGGGCTAAGGAATAGTGAGATGTGTGCTTGTGGGACGCCTGAGTCATCTGAATATGTCATATTAGAATTTCACTGCTATCTCGATCTGAGATCTAAGTTGGAAAGATCTGTCGGCATACTGGGGAAAGAAAGACTCTGGGTTTTATTCACCGACAGACGTCTATTTTTTTTTTTTTTTATTTCAATGATTACGTAAGTGCAGCATTTAGGAGGCGACATGCTTTAAATCTAAAGAGTGGAAGCTGGTTCCTAGCGCAAGAGACAGAAACTCGGATGATTCAGATTGGCGGATATGATCAAAGTTAAATTGTCTCTCATTCAAGGCTAAGCAGCTGAAATTTGCTAACTTTGTTTGATTTCAGTTTATTTGATGTTTATTTTATTTAAAATTAAATGAGTTTTAAAACCTAAGAATTATATTTCGTTTAGTCCCTAGCCATTGGATGGTCTCAGCCCAGGGAATGGTTGAGCTTAATGGAGACTTACTACTAACATGACCACTGCGCATCATTAACAGCGTCTGTAATCTTGCTGCAAACATGTCACCTAGGATACAGAATGACGTCAAATGGTCATTAGCGACGAATCCCGCTTCTGTTTGGTGCCCGATGATTATCGCATACACATGAGGCGACGAAGTGGTGAACGCAATGATCCAAGAGTGATGTGATTGTTGAACGCCATATGCACGCCCTGCTGGCGTTATGGTTTGGGGAGAGATTAGTTTTGGTATTCGATCGTCGTTCATCTATGGCAACCTGCTCGCCGCTATGCCACCGAGATTCTGGAACCATCGATGACCCCTTCTTTTTTACTAAGGTTTTTGGGTTTTTTTTTTTTTTTTTATGAGAACCCCAAACACGAGAGGTATTATAACCTATAGTACTTAGTACCGTGCTTGGGTTGGAGGTTGAGAAGACGAAAGAAGATATTTGTTGATATTGGACTTGAACTTCTGTAGATTGTAATTTTCAGGAAATACGTATGAAGGAAGGTTGTTCCAGAAAACGGCAGTTGAATGAATAAATGAGCAAGACGAAAAGTTGGTTCTGTGGGTTTGAAGTTGGACAGTAAATGGATGTTGCTGGTGGCGGCACGTGTTCGGACTGTTTTGAAAGAGAGAGCGGGATTTATAGAAGCCAATTCAGAAGAACATTGCCCATGGAAGTATCTGTAGAAGAGACATGCAGCAGAAACAGTGCGTCTATGAGAAAGCGAGTGGAGAGACTCTGTTAGAGATGAATCATTAATTAACCTAACTGCCCTCTTCTGAATGGAATCAAGAAGCCTGAGAGAGGTTTTGGGGGCACCACCCCAGTTGTGGGAACAATATTCCATGGCAGGGCGGATTTGCGATTTATACAGAGTGAGCAGCTGTTTGGGAGAAAAGTAACGCCGAGAGCGAAAGAGAAAACCAAGTTTTTTAGATGCAGAGGAGGCAATATTCGTAATGTGCTTGTGCCAAGAGAGATTAGAAGTCAGGGTAATCCCCAAAAGAGATATATCATTTTGCCTAGAAATCGGAGTGTCACTAAAGATAAGCATAGGAGCAGAAGAATCCTTTTTGCGAAATATAAGACAAGATTGAGTTTTAGAAGGGTTGAAATCAACTAAGTTGTCTTTGCCCCACTGGAGAATTACCTAAAGATCGGCATTTAAGGAATTGGCAGCGGATTTTCGAGAACTTGAAGCTGATTGAGCTAGACAAGGTTTCTCAAAATGGAAAGTTGAATGCAATGTGCTACATCGGCAAAACTATGGATAGGATTTCCAGTCAATGGAAGAAGGTCATTGATATACAAGAGGAAAAGAGTGGGGGAAAGAACTGAACCTTGGGGGACACCGGCATTAGTGGAGAAGTTATAAGACAGAGAGCCATCTACCATCACCCTCAGTGAGCGATCAGAGAGAAAACTGGATAACCAATTACTAAAAACAGTTGGCAAACCATAAGATGGAAGCTTGTTTAGAAGACCTTTATGCCAAACACGATCAAAAGCCTTTGAGATGTCAAGAGCAACTACTTGTGTTTCACCGAACCTTTCCATTGAATTAGTCCATAAATGGGTAACATAAGCCAGAATATCACCAGTGGATCGACATTGACGGAATCCATACTGGTGATCGTTGATCAGACGGAAGGTTTCTAGGTAGTTTAAGAGTTGGCGGTTAATTTATTTCTCCATTACTTTAGAAAGAGTAGAAGTAATTGCAATGCGACGATAATTGGATGGGAGGGATTTGTCACCCTTTTTAGGAACTGGCTGGATATGAGCAAATTTCCAAGCAGAAGGAAAAACACCTTTGGAATAAGAAAGTGAAAAAAGGCGGCAAAGAATAGGAGTAAGTTCAGGAGCACAGGTTTTGAGAACAAGTGGAGAAATACCATCAGGACCTTGCGTGTTAGGAATGGTGGGAGGTGTTTTACCAAGATCATTAATACATGAGCTCGAAGAAAAATGGGATGCTAGCAGGTCAGCTTTATCCTTGGCTGAAGTGACAACAGAACCATCTGGTTTGGACAGAGGTGGGAGCAGAGATGGGCAAAAGTTGCGGCCAATAGCTTTGGCAAGAGACCAGAATGCTCGGCTACCATTACGGCAAGAAGCAAGTTTTCTACTCTTAGCCTGTTCAAACTCTAGTTTGGACTGATTAATAACTGCTTTACAATTGTTGCGAGCTTTGGTGTAGGCAGAAAATGAAACAAGCCAATTACGATATGCAACGTTCTTCTCTTGGACAGCCTTAGCACATTTATTGGAAAACCAAGGTTTAGATAAAGGACAAGATTTTAAAGTGGAGTGTGGGATAAAGGATTCAATTCCTGCAAGAATAATTTCACTGACACGATCTGAGCAAACGTTGACATCAGAAGTTTTGAAACAGTAATCAGACCAAGAAAAGGAAGAAAGAAGTCTCGCAGGTCATCCCATTTTGCATTCTTGTAATGCCAAACAATACGAGGTTCAGAATAGCCATGAGATAAAGGTTCCATTGGAGAAGAGACAATCACCAAGTTGTGATCTGAAGTGCCTAAAGGACCTCTCACTTCAACCTTGTACTTAGAAGGGTTGTTTGTGAGAAAAAGATCAAGCGTATTGGCTGTATGATTAGGATTGTCCGGTATTCTTGCAGGTAAATGAACAATCTGTGCTAGGTCATTAGTAATTGCAAAAGCCTCAGCATCTCGACCTGCTGGGTCGGTGTGACTAGAAAACGGAAGCCAGCTGGAGTTGTGAACGTTAAAATCACAATGGAAAATTACCTCACTGTTAGGAAAGTTGGACTGGAGAAAGTCAAGTTGCAAAGTGAGGAAGTCAAAGAGCTCCAAGTGATTAGTGGAGTTGGGAGAACGGTAGAGACAACAGATGAATTTTTCACAATGAGGTAGAGAGATTTTAAGCCAGAGAAGATCAAAGAGAGGAGATTCCAAATTGCCAAGTCTTTGACAGGGAATATCAGAACGGACATATGCACAAGTACCACCTTTGAGGCGAAAGGAATCATACAGCAAATAATTTGGACATCTGAGATGAGCAGTAGTTGAATCAACTGATAACTGAGATTTAGTCAGAAAACGTACATGGGGTTTGGAAGACTGCAAGTGGAAATGGACATCGTTGAGATTAGAATTGAGACCACGTATATTTGTGAAATGAATTAGGAAGTCCTTGGGAGGTTTAGATCTTTTCGCAGATAAGCTTGTTCTATTATTTTGACAATTCATGGTATATTCAATAGTAAGAAAAAGTGGGTGGGACATGCTGTATGAAGTAATGAAATTTTTGGATATGGCGTACATGTGGTAAGAATATACCCAGATCCTTGACATAACGTGGCCTCGACAATGCTCCCCGCATACACACTACTCGGACTCCCTCCAGTCACTATCTGGCAGAGTAGAGGTAGCAAGATTATACACTAGCTGATCCGGAAGCTTCCTAGAGAATTACCAATAGGTTCAGTCCGGGGTACTAACTAGCGGCCGGCCTGCGAACACCGTTTTAGAGCTGTACCCACGAAATGTAAGGAATATTGGATCTCGCCACGACATTCATCAATTATCAGCAGCAAAGCGCCGAAGACATACCGCAGGGGTTTGTACGCACTATCTTAGCCATCCAGGTCCACGGGTTTCTCTCCCATCGACCAGGGGTGGGCCATGATTTGACGCTATCTACAGTGCCAACCAGGGCTCCCACTCCTGGGTTTTTCCACCCAGATCTGGGTTTTTTGATTGTCATCTGTGTTAATAGGTTTTTTTCACAAAAATATCTCATTATCTGGGTTTTTTCAGTAATTTTTAATTTTAAGTCAAAATTTATTTTTATTTCTTGTAAATACAATAAAATTTAATACATTGAATAAAAGTTTACAATTTTCTTCATTTTATATTCTAACAATACTGATCATAATTTGTAATATCTCAAGTGCTTGTACAAAATACTACAAATGTAAAAGGATTTCAAAGTGTTTGCAGGGTTCTACACTATGAAATTACGCTTACATGTTCATACATGTAAGCATACATGTTCGTGTTACTAACATGTATGCGCAGCCTATTGAGCAGGCGGTCTTTACTGCACAGTCTTTCGTGATATTATTGCATTGTTTGGTGTGATTTTTACATTTATGCATGTACTACACACAGTGATTATTTATTGCTTGTTATTTGTTTTTTTAGGAGCATTAGCAACTAAGGCCATATTGCTCCGGGATATGCGGTGGTCATTCCCTGATCTTTCCGCATCCTCTGTATTTGGTGGTGACGGGCTCGAACCCCGGTATAATCAAGAAGCGTGTGCTACGCACTGCTGCTCCTTCCCACCTGGCTACGGAGCCGCCTACATACAGTGATATAATAAATTTAAATTGTAGTGACTATTTCTATTTTATGTTAATGGATTAGTGATTTATTTTTTATTTTATAGAACATTTTAAATAAGATAACTGCTAATTAGCCATACCCACAAATTGCCCACAATGTTTGAAATTTGTTCCCCACAGAGAAAGATGAGTAAACGGTGGTATACTCAAAATTTTAGAAATGAATTTGTATTTGTTGTGAAATGAAATTACTGTATTTGTTGTGAAATGAAATTAAAGAATGCCAATAAATCGATGTTACTAGCGCATAAAAATACAGTTAAACATAAAAAAAGTGCAAATATTGCTAAGACAAGTTCAACGTTAGACACGTTCTTCACAAAACGTAAACCTACGGAGAATGAAGAAGTAGCAAAGGCAGAGTTAACAGTTGCTGCACTCATTTCTGGGCATAATATTCCATTTGCGCAATGTGATCACCTTATAGAAGCATGTAAGAAAGCATTTCATGATAGCAATATTGCAAAACAAGTTCAGATGAAGGCGACTAAAGTCTCTTATCTTATACAACATGGCATAGCCTATCATGAAAAAATATACATTTCTAACATATGCAGAAACAACAACTTTTCAATGATAATAGATGAAAGTACAGATTTATCTTTATCGCAAGTTCTAGCTGTTGTTGTTAGATATTTTGATATTCAAAAACTTGATGTTGTAGATGTGTTACTTGACACTGTTTGTGTCGAAAATGGTACTTCAGAAGGGCTTTATCAAGCTGTAAAAGATCTTTTCATAGAAAAAAACATTCGAATAAGTAATCTCGTTGGCTTTGGAAGTGATAATTGTGCCACTATGATGGGTACTAAGAGTGGGTTCCAGTCATTGCTAAAAAAGGATGTACCATCAGTATTTATAATGGGATGTGTTTGCCATTCTTTTGCATTATGTGCTAGTCATTCAGTCAAGGTACTACCATCATATCTAGAAATATTTATAAAAGATATCTCTTGTTATTTTTCCCGTAGTAGTAAAAGATTAAACGAGTTCAAAATGATTCAAGATGTTGTAGATACTGCTAAGCATAAAATCCCCAAATTAGCACAAAGACGTTGGTTATCCCGTGGCAATGTAATAAAAATTATTATTGAGCAGTGGCATACGTTAGTTCTTTATTTTCAGTCTCAATCAAAAATTGACAAAATCGATGGTGCAGGAAATATTTACAATACTATGATCACCAAAGGAACTAAGCATATGTTGTTGTTTTCAGGATATGTACTGGAGAAAATAAACTTCCTGAATATTGAATTTCAATCTGAGCATTTCAGATTGCACTTACTTCATTCAATGGTTTCAATTGAGTGTAAAAATATTCTTAGTTTTTTCATAAAAGAAGTCATTACTTCGTGCAAGCTGGTTGAAATTGATCCAAGCAATGCAATAAATCATAAGCCTCTAATAAAATATATTTGGGAGGCCGTTGTATGGCCTTATTAAATTCAACACCACTTGGTGACAGTGAAAGAAGGTTTAAAAATGATTGTTTAAAATTTCTTGTTGAACTTTGTATGGAAATCAGAAAAAGATTTCCTCTAAATGATGATGGAATTATCGCCAGTCTCAATGTTCTTGACCCAGCAGTGATACATGATCGTGCCAATTCTCCATCCTCAATATTCCATTTAGCAATGCAGTTCCCTCACCTTGTTTCTGAAGACAAACTAGATCTTCTAGATGATGAATGGAGATCATTTCGTTTAAATCAAGATTTATATTTCTCTTACAAAACCATCCCTGAGTTTTGGTATCTGTTACATAATGTAAAAGATGGCTTTAATAATTCTAAATATGAGATTTTATCTAACTTTATGACCAGTCTAACTATTTTACCTCACTCTTTGGCAAGCGTAGAAAGAATCTTCTCCCAAGTAAACCATATAAAAACAAAAGCCACAAACTCCCTTAAACCAGAAACTGTGAAAAATCGACTAATGGCAAAACAGGCGATAAATAGATCTAATCAAAATTGCTATTCATGGAAACCTAAATCAGAATTGGTAAAAGAAGTCATACAAGGAACTTGTCATAAAAGATACGAAGAACGTTTGAAAAAAATGAAAGAACTTCAAAAAATAAATGTGGAGGGAACTGAATGGGATGAAAATTCTGATTACAATTAAATAAAAGATATTTTTGCATGGTAAGTTTTATCTTATTTGTGTTGCTATACTATATGATGAAAACTAGGTTGTTTTGGGGTTTATTTAAGTTGCAATCTAAGTTTTTTTAAAATTTGTGAGTGGAAGCCCTGGTGCCAACTATAGTCAGCACAGACGACGAATGTTCATCAGAGACCACAGATGGATCTAATGCAAACAATTGGGTGAGAAATACTACATGAGGCTATTCGACACGTGTACGACTCAATGCCGACACGCTTAGCTCCTTATATCCTCAACTTTCGTTATATATTCCTTAATTCCTTGGCTATCATTACTCTATTCTGTAAGTATCCTCTCTATATTCCTGTTCCTTCAGGGTGGTGCTGCAATTTCAATGTCACAGCGACCTTCCACAACAGTTCTACCTCTTTCACATTCGTCTCGGTAACAGCACCGTGGACGTTCTAAAGTTTCTGCACATGAACTTTTGTGATTTACAGTATCTTTGAACTGCCTGTGGATAGACACTCTAACTCAGCCTAGCAATGACCATTGGTATAGATAATTAAAAATTCATTTTTAATTGCCACCACACACTGAACCTATCTTCAAATCCAGGGGTTCTCAATACCGGGATCCCCTAAAATCATAAATGAATTTATGCAACTCCCCATTCCCTACAAATAAAACTATTGACTAAAGTCCCGAAAGAAATAAATATCTGCCACTCATTTTTAATAATTAAATTTTGATATAAATATCAAATTAAACAAATAGAATCTTACACCTTTATATTATAAAACCTTTGCTTTGGAAATAAACAACAAAAAAAAAATCACATTAAAAAAAAAAATTCTCTAAGTAGCTTGAGACCGCCGGGGGGATTCGCAACACACAGTTTGAGACGACTCATCGTTATTAACTGTTTTAGGTTTTTCTCCTTGGGAAATCAGCCAACACACTGCATTTTACATAGTATTAGATTAATATGCATTTCACGTACCGAAGAAAGACTAGTTGGATTTCCACAGTCAAATAAGGGCCCAATAAGTGGGCCCCTATTTGACTGTGGCTCCCCCCAGTCACAAATCCTTAAAAATTGCCTTGGATGCAGCAGCTATGCTAATACCATTTCACCTCTGTTCACTGCAGTTTGGCTTGTGCTTGGAAACTATTTAATATTAAACGTGAGCGTGAAAAAAATTGTTAGTAGACATAGTAAATTTTATGATAAACATAACTAAAAAACTTAAATTTTTACTCAATTAAATGTTTTCCTGTTTCGGGCAGGAGAGAGGAGAGCAGTGGGCCCCTCTTTTGATCGTGGGCCCCAACGCACCGTATTGTCATAGTTACGATCCTGTTCCAACTACATATAAATAATGCAGCGGTCATTTTGATGGCATATATAATTTAGCAGCGTTTCATATTATTTTCTTCATTCAAGTTACAAACTAGTACAGATTCTTAAAAAAAAAATTACTTTATTAACACCCATAAACCGAACAGAATTATTGAAAAATAACTTCTTCCATTATCTAATTAAACTGTATGAAATATTATAAAAGTAGTAAAATATGACAACGTAAAACGTAAAATTTGACAATACAAGTAACAGCATGAGCTGTAGGACATTACACACCGGTTTGACATTTCCTTATGTTTATACTCCGGTCGACTTGCATAAGATCAAAGGAATTCACAAGACAGAGACAATACAAGAATGTTACCATATTTAGTAGTCACCCATTGCAAATGTAACTGGTTTTGTTTGTGTATTTTTGAATTTTACACTGCTGCTGTTTTGTACTGGTTCCTTTTCATTTCTGTGATGTTCATGGAGTATCTTTTGTACAGCTGTATGAAAGTTTTCTTTTAAGTTAAATATTTAGATCAGAATTAGTTTTATAGGAGGCGATATCGTTGCTGATCACATCTCAGGGCCGCCGCAAGTGGGTAGGCGAGGTAAGAGTCGCTTACTGGCGGAAGTTCAGGAGGGCGCTAAAATTTTTTGACATATATAAATCGGACCTCATTTTAATGAACTTCTTTGTAGCAAAATTTTCTATTTAGCGATATTTTTGAACTTCCGTTGGTAATTACATTTAAAATAGGTTCCGTAGAACCAAGAAAATTTCCATATAACAAACGCATTACTAGAGACTTAACTGGGAACACATTGTTCGCACCTGTGGCATTTAGGACATGAAGGCATCTCCCGCTCACTGCTTTCCCCCTCTCCCGCACGTTACTGGGGAATGTAACGTGACAGCACAATATGGCAGAGCTGAAATGAAGAAAAAGAAACGGCATTTTTGTTTAAACATCTAACAAAAATTAACACCACATACAACCCACTGATACTTCTCACCCGTATATTACTAGACGATTTCACATGCATTTAACAATGAGAATGGCTCATGCACGTCAACAGAAATGCTTCTTTTTTTTTTTTCCCCTTTTTTTTTTTTTTTTTGTGTGTATGTTCTGGGGCTGCTGCCCTCACACCCCCGCTAATATAAAGAGAACCTAATACTAACTCATACAATCACTGCGAAAAACATCAAATTGTCAAGAAACAACTTGAAAACAAAAACTCATCTTACATCCATCCTTTTGTAAACGTAATAACAATAACACACAATAACCGAGAACAGCACGACGACGACGACTAAACAACAGCACGATAATTTCGCATTTCCCGCTAAAGTCAGAAGCGAATTTGCGTAAAATCAAATAATCAGAAACGCAAAATGAGGTAAATTACGTATTCCCAATAATCATCCAATAATAAAACTCGACCGGACAATCACTCCGTTCTCTGGCCACTCCTGCAACTGATATACCCATGTTCTGGATTCAGCCAGAATAATATATACGATACTATTTTTAGCAAGGCAATGTATAGCGTTCAGGGGTTCCTCAAAAGATTTATACGAAAATTACAATGGTAACTTTTTAAAACTTTCTGAAACAATTGCTAAATTTGATTCAGTTATGGCAGAACATAATTGCCATATTCAGAATCTGAATAAAAAATATCGTGCATTATTTAGGTAATCAAATACAAAATGAAATTATTGAAATATTTTCAAAAAATATTACATATAAAATACTAGAAATGACTAGAGAAGCTAAATATTTTGCTATAATCACTGAAGACAATTTTATATTAAAGAAAATAAAGATATGGATACAAGGAATCATGCTAAATCAATAGCCTTAAAAATAACGTACGTTTCTTTTTTCAGTTATAATTTGGCATGATATTTTAAATAAAATTAATCCGGTAAGTAAAATGCTCGCAAAAAAATAATAATAAAGGATTCTGATATATACGAAGCTCTTGAATGTCTACAAAATATCACGGAATATTTTAAATTTATCTATTTTAAAGAAAATAGAACAGAGGAAGCATTCCAAAAAATTCTCTATTGGGCTAATAATATGGCTACTATCATTGGCATAGAAGCTTCCTTTTCAGAAGCGCTGTAAGGAAAAGATTGAGAAAACGTTATTTCGATTATGAAAGCAGAGATGAAGCTATTCAGGATCTGCAACAAAATTTCAAAATTAATTTTTTTCTTTCAAATTAAGGACACATAAATTTTCTCGTTAATTGAAATGTTTACAAATATGAAAAAACATGTAGAAATATTTAAAACCTTTTTGTAATAGTTCTCAATTAAAAAAAAGATTATGAAAGCAGGGATGAAGATATTCAGGATCCACAACAAAATTTCAAAATTATTTTTTTCTTTAAAATTAAAGACAACAATTTTCTCGTTAACTGAATGGTTTACAAATATGAAAAAAACATGTAGAAATATTTAAAATCTTTTATAATATTTCTGAATTTAAAAAAAATGGTCAGATGACGATTTATTAAATCATTGCAAAAATTTACATATTAAGTGACATTAATCGTAATGAGTCCGATATTGATGGTTTGGCATTATCTGAAGAACTTAAAAAGAGTACTTCAAATTTATATTAAAGACAATATTACTCCATTTGAAGTTTCAAACTTATATTAAAGACAATATTACTCCATTTGAAGTTTTTCAATATATTTTTTTAAATGATTTTACAGATACTTTTCCAAATGTAGCAGTTGCAGTAAGAATTTTTCCAACTTTACCAGTTTCCTCAGGTGAACGGAGTTTTTCAAACTTAAAATTAATCAAAAATTATTTACGATCAACAATGTCTCAACAACGAATCTCTAATTTAGCAATAATTTCAATAGAAAATGATCTTTTGAAATAAATAAACATAAATTAAATAATTAATAAATGCGAACATCTTTAATCAAGGAAACATAAATTTTTATAATTTTCCTTTTATTTTATTATTGTGGGTACGATTACTGTGATTTAGAATTTAAAGTTTATTTACAGAATTTCTCATTGATTTTTTTAAATTTTTGTTTGTTTCATTATATTATATGTGAGATACGTTTTAATTCTTTTCTTTTTCAAAAAAATTAATAATAATTACTTACACCTTATTTATTATTTTTTTTAATCCAAATATTTTGGGGCGGCAAATTTGATTTCGCTTACTAGCGGCACATAGGGTCGCAGTGACCCTGTCACATCTGACTCATTTTCAAACACAGTACAGTACTTAGTTCTAATTATTATTATTAACCAAACTTATTACATCATCATCATCAGCCATTTAAATCCACTCAGGATGAAGGCCTCTCCAGCAACTTATTACAGTTCAAACCAAACTAGACAGTGTCCAACGAACCTTTTTTGCTAGCTCTCCTGAGAACTTGTAGAACAGTTTCAACTACATCTTTGCAAGCCATCGCAAGCTTGTTACCTCTGGATCTGTATCTTACGTACAAAGGCTTTGTTTACTATATTCGTAAAGAATATCCTCTAACTTTTTCCGATTTGACCTATGATCCCACTGCCGATCCAAAGAATGAAAAAGCGAAATGATGGACTGAGCTTCATAAAAGCTGAGAAGTCAGATGGAATTCCTCGACCAACCGAGCAACGACCAGACGTTTTATACCTGATATTAAATTCGCTACCTCAAAAATTAATCAGTTTTGGTTCTACCCAAGCCTTGTTACATCATACATTCTAACTAGTCACTGTTCTTTGAACGGTCGTCTTCTTCAATTCAATCTATCCACGACAGATACCTCTTTCTGCAGCGCCTCTGAAGACTGGAATCATGTCTTATTCTTCGGCCCAGTTTACCAAGATTTAAGACAAACATTATCTAGTACAGTGCATAATTTCTCTCCTGGAAATGAAAGAGATCTTATTGAAAATCAAAATGCCTTCTCAGCTCTACAGGAATTTGCCACACAGGTTTTCAACAGACGACATGGATTGCTGAGCTGACTTCTATACTCAACAAAGCTACTTTTAGTGACAAATGGGCCTGGAGTACTGGGGTCCATAGTTTAATAATTCAAATAGATATTTACAGTATACCCAGTTATAAAATATAAGTACAAATTCAGTAGCTTTCGGAACACGTGTTCCGAAAGCTACTGAATTTGTACTTATATTTTATAACTGGGTATACTGTAAATATCTATTTGAATTATTAAAGCTACTTTTTTTTCTTTTTTTAATAATAATTATTATTTTAACATTTTATCTAATTCATTTATTATTATTATTTTATTATTTATTTTTTTATTATCTTTTTTTTCTTTATTTTTATTTATTTTTTATTTTTTGAAACGTAATAATATTTTGTCCATTCATTTTTTTTTTTTTTTTCTAGATTTGCAGGATTCGCTGGTCTCCAGTTTATTAGAGACGGGATTTTAAACTGCTTGTACACAGATTTGGGCTTCCTTGGTACGGGAACTGCTGGAATCCATTGCTATTACTCCTCGTGGCTTGGACGGGTACTGGGATTCAGCCTTCCTGATGATCGCTGCTTCCTGGTAGCAAAGCGGCCAGAAACAGCTAAACAACACACACACTACGCAAGCATAACACTAAACTCATTTCTGGCCATTGTATAGAGTCTTGTATATCATCACAGAGAACCACGGTAGAGATAAACTAACGTTTAGGGGCCGCCTTGTGTAAGACACAACACATGTCCACACACACACACACACACACACACACACACACACACACACACACACACACACACACACACACATTATTATTATTATTACTAGCCATACAGTGCAAGAAAGCCTGAGGCTTATGCTGCACCAGCCAAAAGAACATTTCCGAGTTACCCTGAGAGAGAGGGAGAGAGAGAAGTAGAAGGGAATCACCAAGAAAGACAAGAATGATGATATCCAGCTCAGGACCTGGGTGCGCCAAGCCCCATAATATTCACTTAGAACTTAATTCTAGATTAGTTATGAGAATAGCTAATCTATAACTTGTAGAATATGTCCACAATAATTGATATATATATTTTTTAAGTGACATAGAATAAAATAAGAAAATTAGCGTAATTATACTACAGCTTACATATGCTCCCACACTGATAAAAACATATACAGTGCATATACACCTGAACAATTTACCTTCACTACAGATGCGTGGGAATTGTATATGCGCATGATCATAGCGTATTAGGCTTTAGTATGCATATGAAAATAATAACGAAGTACCGGTAATAGCATTAAAGTGATAACAAAATAACAATAATAAATAATACATTTTAAATGAGTCAATTTAGGTAAATGTGTTACTGTTATAGGTATAACATTGTAATTTTTTTTTTTTTTTTACTTCTTAAAAAAAATAAATAAATAACTGCCAAAGCACGGCAGCGGTCATTTTGACCTCTATCAAACTTCTAGGGTTGATAAAGATCGAAAGCATGTTTGCAAAATTAGGATGGACGCTAATATGCATTAGGGAAATAGTAGTGTAGTGCCCGGAGCCACGAAATGAAATCAAAGTGTTTGTTGTTGTTGCTGCTGCGGTATACTCGTATCTTGTACTGCAGCTTTTTAATTTCGCATAAAATATTTGGCAGTTGCCCAGATAACTGATTTTAAGGCCAGTTGAAGCGAATAGTTCTGCTGACAATAGTAATGACAAAGGGATATAAGATGTTAACCGAACGAAAACAGCACAGAAGCTTCCCCTTGTGAATATGAATTATATGCAAGTTATCACTATTCTTCAATAATACAGTACTTCTGCTAGGGGAGTTCAGGAATTTAACATGGAATACGTTTATTATTATTGTTGTTGTTAATTCTATTTTTTTAGCGGAAGGTGTAGTGGTTTCTGTCGTTAGATCTCTATTATTCTGAATAAGGAGCACACAATTCTGAAGAAGACATTAAATTATATTCGTTACGTTATTTTATTTATATTTTTTTCTTTCCATGCTGACCCAGATAAGTTTTAAATATTTCTGTCATTATAAAGCATCAGAAGAAAGCTTTTGGACTTTAGCCAGGATTTAAACTGCACTGCTACGTGAACCTTTGTCTCGTCGCCCTACTGCTGTTGACGGAGAAGAAAATGCAAGTACCGAGACTGTTGGCATCCCTCCAGTAACGCCATTGAGACACAAAGCTCTTATTTTTGTTCTTGAAGTAAAATATTATTGTAGCGTTTGATCTTCTGGAACAATGTATCTTCCTTTGGAGTGGGGGGAGAGAAACATTTATTTGGGTAACTGCCAAAATATTTCATGTAACTGGCCGATTACAGTCATTTCTCCTCTTCTTTAAATAGGTCGAACCCTGAAAAAGAGGATAATTTTCCTATTATCATTATAAAGGTATTAGTATTAGCCATATTGTTCAAGGAAAGGCTTTTGCTGAATAGTCAGAAATAAATCTAAAAATAATAATTAGACATATTTAGTTAATTATTTTATTTTTATTAATTTTATGTTTATATTTTTAATCGTTTATTTTCATTTTATTATATTATAAAATGTTGGTGAAAATATACCATAGTTAGCTCATAAAAGTAAACTACAATCGTAGAGTAGAGGCATCTCATACGAGTTACCAAGTATTGCACTACTTCGAATAAGTAGTGCAATACTTGGTAATACTTCACCAATAACGAAGACTACTGTTACTTATTATCAGTTGGCACATCACCACCCAGACGGCACAGTTTCAAGGTGGCCTATCGTTGGTGGATGGGCAGGTACCCTGGTATTGCAATAATGCCAACCCAATTATGAAGTTAATTTCGCAATATGAGAAATGCCAGGTGTACAAAATAATATTAAAGTAAAATATAAATGTGGATTAAAATATGCGTAGTAAAATATAAATGTGGATTAAAATATGCGTAGTAAAATATAAATGTGGATTAAAATATGCCTAGCAAAATATAAATGATCATATCATAATATATGAGCTTAAATATACTATAAAATATCGGTGTAAATTGGTGAAGCATTACTTATTCCAGGTAGTGCAATACATGATAACTCGTTAAGGTGGTCAAGATATGAGATACAATTAAATCGATGCATTTACACTACGATTGTAGTTTACTTTTATGAGCTAACTATGGTGTATTTTGTATTTACACAGTTATTTTATAGTATATTTAAGCTCATATCATATTATGGCTTGCCGAGTGGTCCGGCGAAGGGTGCATAAGTACACGCTTTGACTGACCGGAGTTAAACCCCGTGCTGTTCACTAAATACGGTGCTGTTTCTCGCATTCTCTATATCTTGTGAACTCCTCTGACCGTGTGGTCGTCCAGGAGTATAAACAGAAATTTATTTATTTTACCGTTTTATTATGTATATATGTATACAGCATCTTCATTAAAATTTGCCTCAGCTTAAAGTTCACTGTATCTGCTGCAACAATAGAGGGAACAGCATACAATTGTTATTGGCATTATTCTTTACAGATCAACTCCAATTAGTATCTTCATTGTACTCTTACATTGTACTCCCCAAATTCCAATTCTGCACTGCTTATATCTGCGCGACACCATGTCTCTGTTTTTCCACAACAATATCT
Organism: Mastigoproctus giganteus; assembly: GCF_048544385.1. Lineage (NCBI taxonomy): Eukaryota > Metazoa > Arthropoda > Arachnida > Uropygi > Thelyphonidae > Mastigoproctus > Mastigoproctus giganteus. The sequence goes on along the minus strand of NC_143575.1, from coordinate 121,243,241 downwards.
GCCTTCTATGCCTTGATCAAGACTTCAAATTCATCAAATTTATTTACTATACTCCTAGCATTGTTGTACATGCAAGATATATGCACCTGTTTTTTCTCTTAATTACTCTAACACAGCCCATGTATTTACTTGTTCCATGATGACTCCCAGCAGCTCTTGAAATCTCCAGCAACTTGTTCTCTAGGCTGCTACTCATTACAATAGAAGCAGTGCAAGAATCACTTTCATATTTCTGCAAATATTCTTGCACCCTTTATATTTCAGAGTATCTCATCCGTGTAGAAGCAGTCTCTCCTGTTAGCAAGCAGAGAGCACGCTGAGAAAAATCCTACCCTGTGAGCCCTGCACAATCTCTCCAGGGCCGAATTAATTGGCAGAATAGCAGAAACTTTCAAATTTATCCCTAACTCGCGACTTTTTTTTCAACATTGACCTGTATTTGTTAAGCGTTAGGCTGCCACGATTGTGGAATGTCTTGCCTCCTCGTGGTGTGGACTGGGTAGGTTCGCTTGGCGAAAGGGCACACACTATTTCTCCCAATCGGGGCTACCACCCCCTTTAGGGTTCTTGAATATTGGGGTTAGAAATACACTGTTGTGCAAAACTTAAGGACCAACACTATTTCTAAAGGTTACAACCACAAAATGAAATGAAACAGCCTGTGGCGATTTACATAACTGTGGCCGTTCAGTTGAAAGCTGGTGCACATGCAAAAATTTGAATCGTGATGAGAGGGCTCACATAAACAGATAAAAGTAGCAGTTCAGCAGTATATGTTCAAATTATCGAATGCTGAACACGATTGTTACAGACGTTCGATTGGTTTCATAATGTACCACAAGCAACGAAATGGTCAATAGACAACATCTGGATGACTTTACTAGGGGTCGAATAATTGGGTAGCTCGAGGAAGATCGAAGTGCAAGGAGTGTGACTGCAGAGTTCGGTATCGCCCACAGCATCGTCTCACGTGCGTGGTCGGCCTTCAGAACGATAGGTACAGCTGTTCGAAGGAGCAGTGGTGGTCCTCCACGAAAAACAACGCCCAATGATGACCGCTATATACTCCTACAGGCCAAGAGGGATCGACACCAGGCAGCGAGATCCATTGCAGACCAACTGCACAGGAGCACAGGAAGCGTGATATTGCGGTTTACTGTGGCCAGGCGACTCCACAAAGGTGGACTGTTGCCCCACGGCCAGTACTCTGCGTCCCTTGAACACCTGCTCATCGGAAACACCGTTACAGTGGTGCATCAAATACAAGGACTGGACAGCAGCGCAATGGTGGTAAGATACACTTTACTAATGAGAGTAGATTCAGTCTCAGCAGCGATTCTGGACATCAGCTGATCTGGTAAGAGATTAGCACACGGTATCACCCAGCAATCACTGAAAGGGATTTTTTTCCGACATCACTGAAAGGGATCAATAAAGTGTAAAGTGTAAAGTGTATTCGTGTCTAGCGGCACAGGGGGTTTCCCCCAACTCCGCGTTGCTTTCATTGTAGGTGTAACAGTTCACTGTAAAGGCCAGAGATTTAAAAGTGTATGGATTTTGTAAGTGTAGTGTTGTGTATCGTTGTTCTTCTGGCCATTTAGCCGCTAGGCCCCTACTGGGGCCCAACGTTGTCCACACTTAGCCTCGTGGAGGCAGACCAGGTACCCAGTAGTTGATATTTTACTCTAGCAGGCCCTGCCACCTAGTTTACTGAGATTTCAGTGGCGAGGGCCTAAAAAAAAAAAAAAAAAAAAATATATATATATACATATATAATAATAAAATAAAATAATCGCTGAAAAAGGTTAAACCGAAAGAGTTTTGCGTGCGCGGTTTGAATTTGGACATATTTTAATTTTTAACACTGTGTGGGACATGCGCTGGTGTACAGACAGAGTAAGGGAGGGAGACTAAAGACTGGGGGGAAAAGCCAGAAGTATGGGGACAATAGAGTAGGTGTCCCCAAAAGCAGTGGGACAGGCCCATACCCCACCAGGAGTAGAGAAGCGGGGAGTGGCAGGGGAGGGAACAGGAAACCGTCTCCCCCTGCCTGGGGATTGGGAATTAAAGGTGAATAGGACTAGGGTGTCCTATTCAGACCGCCATGTGGCGTACAGCAAGTAGTTCCTGCATTTATGTCCAGTCCGGGTTTTTTGTCACTTGGTTGTTTGCCTGTACTCATCTTCGTCGGGTAGTTCCAGTGGCTGTGTCTGACCAGGTTCCTTGTCACTTTGCTATTTTCTTGATCTTTGTAGGGTCCTGTTGGGTCCTTTGACCCGTTTGTGGCCTCACGTTGGTCGGGGTTGTCTTCTTCCACGCTCATTTTGATTTCCTCTTGCTCTTTGCAGTCTTGTGGGGTGGTCGATTTTCTTAGAGTATGTAATTTACTTTCATTCATTGTGGATGGCAATTTCTGTTCTTCTTCGGTCGAAGACTTCTCGTGCAAATTTGCTGAAAGCCGCGTAGTCGACTTCTGTGTCCAAGAGATGGTGTTCTTTGTTTTTCGGTATGTACTTTATTTTAGTTATTAGCACGCTTCTGTGTTCCTCATAACACTCACAGTCGTGCATTATATGATGCCATGTTTCAGGCTCACCACAGGTGCAGGTTAACTCCTCCGTTATACCCAGCATGTTCAATTTTGCCTTGAATGGGCCATGGCCCGTTAGTAAGTAGGTTGCATTTAACCCCGGGTTAAATCACGGGGGGGGGGGGGCTTTTGGATAAATCTTGGCAACCAGTGGTACGAATCTCTTCGTCACTTCGCCTTTGTTTGATGCTGTCCATCTGTCCTGCCACAGCTGTAGCAGGTGAGCCACAATTTTATGCTTTTCCTGCTTTGCGGTTGTTGTTTGGTTCTAGGGTGAGCCCATAGATTGTAGTGGGTGTTCCCTTAGACAGGTGGTACATCAGCCCGCAGCGAGTCACCTCCAGGTCCAGTGGGAGGACTCCTGTCAAGACTTGGAGGGCATGCGTGCTCACTGTTCTGCATGCACGAGAGATAATGAGCATAATGCTACGCTGGATTGTGTCCAGATGTCTTTTATTTACTACTGTCCCTGCTTTTTTGTACCATATCGGGGATCCGTAGGTAATGGCTGGGATGAAAATTGCTTTGTAGTACAGGGACAGGGTTTTTCTGTTTAATCCCCAGTCCCTGCGTGAGACTCTTGCTATTAATGCTGCGTAATTTCTTAGTTTTTCTTTCAGGTGGATGATGTGAGGGGTGAAGGATAAATTATTGTCGATTGTAATCCCTAAGTATAGTATTTGTTTTGCAAGTTTGATGGTTGCTCCTGCTATCTTTATTTGCGGTGGTCTGTGAATGTCGAGCACTCCTTTCAGTAAAACAGAGTTCGTCTTCGTGGGTGAGATCTTCAACATGTGTAGCTTTGCCCAATCCTGTAACACCTGTATTATCTTGTTTGCATGAGTCTCCAGGCCCGATCTGGAGTCCGCCTCCACCATCAGGACCAAATCGTCAGCAAAGGCCTGGCAGCTCATTTCGCCCAAGTCCTGAGCCAGGAAGTCGTCAAAGACAATGTTCCACATGAGCGGCCCCAGGACCGAGCCCTGAGGGCATAAGGTGTAAGGTGTAAGGTATATTGTTGTCATGCGGCACCAGGGGTTTCCCCCATCTCCGCGTTGCTTTCTTTGTGGGTGTACCAGTTTCCTGGGAATGCCAGAGGTTTAAAAGTGTGTGGGTATTGTACCTGTGTAATGTCGTGTACCGTTGTTCATCTGGTCATTTAGCCGCTGGACCCCTGCTGGAGCCCAGCGTTGCCCCACCTTCGCCCCGTGGAGGCAGACCAGGAAACACCAGTAGACTAAGATTTACTCTGGCAGGTCCTGCCGCTTAATTTCCTGAGATTTCGGCAGCTAGGACCTATAAAAAAAAAAAAAAAAAAAAAAACACTATGTACACATACACATATATATAAGAACATACACATATATGTACATATACACAACAGTGATACATAATATATACGCATCCATGCAATCGTAATTACTTTGGATCTTTGCATACAGCACGTGTGCATGCATTCATATGGCAGGAGTAGGGCAGTGCGGAGGATAATTAGGCCGAGACTGGGCGAAGATTATTTTTGGGCTAGATTAAATTTAGTGTGTAGGGCGCTCGCGTCGTGTATAGATAGAGTGGGGGAGGGGAGGAAGAAGGTTGGGGGCAAAAGGCAGAAGTATGGGGGACACAGAAGAGATTCCCCCAGGTTGTCAGTGAGGCATGCCCATGCCTCACCAGAAAGAAAGGTGGGGTAGCAGGGGGGCGAGGTGACTGGTCATCTCGTCCTCCTGCCAGGAAGGGGTATTAAAGGAGAGCCGGGCTAGTGCTTGGCTCAGGCCGCCAGAACAGCTGCTATTCGTCCTTCATTCAAATTTTTTGTTTATCTTCATGGTTGCTTGGTAGGTCCTCTTTGGTGTTATGCACATTTTGGCTTCTAGCCATTATGTGGCTAGTGTGCATTCAGGTCCCGTCTTCTTCTGTACAAGGCTTCAGAGAACTTTGAGAAGGCAATATATTCCTGCCTTCCGTCCAGGAGGTGTTGTTCTCTATCTCTGGGCAAAAAAGTGATCCGGGTGATGAGCTGACAGCGGAGGTCATCATAAAGCTGGCATTCATGCATGAGGTGGTGCCAGCTCTCCATCTCTCCACAGCAGCAAGTAGGGTCATCTGTAATGCCCAGGGCTGTAAGTTTAGCCTTAAAGGCACCATGTCCTGTTAGCAGGAAGGTCGCGTGGAGTCCCGGCGTGAACCATGCTGGAGCCATTGGATAGAGTTTTCCAACGTTGGGGAAGAATCGTTTGGTGACTTCTCCCTTTGAGGAATTCTCCCATCTGGTTTGCCAGGTTTGCATGAGATGATTTGTAAGTCTCTTTTTCTCAGTCAAACGGTTTGTGGTAGGATCTGCGTCGAAGCCGGCGAAGGTGCAGGCTCTTCCCTTGGAGAGTTCATATAATATTCCACATTTAGCTACTTCGAGGTCTAAAGGTAGGGTTCCCGCCAGCACCTGCAGCGCGTGGGTGCTAACTGTTCTGCAGGCCCGGGTTATAGCGAGCAGCATGGCTCTATGGATAGAGTCGAGGATTCTGCGATTTACAGCCATGGTAACTTTGGGGTACCATGCTCCGGAAGCATAGGTAGCTATCGGCAGGAAGGCGGCTTTGTAAAACAACTTGAGGGTCTTCTTTTTCAATCCCCAGTCCCTTTTTGCGACTCTGGTAACAAGGGCTGTATAGCCCCGTATCTTCTTACGGATGTATTTCAAGTGTGCCTGGAAGGAGAGAGTGGGATCCAGTATCACTCCCAGGTAGCTAAGTTCCTTGGACAGTCGTAATGTGATACCATCAATCTTAATCTGTGGGGGTCTCCTGTAATCTAGGGAACCCTTGAGGAGAATGGAGTCCGTTTTGGTTGCAGAGATCCTAAGGAAGTGGATATTGGTCCACTCTTGTAGGATTTTAAGGGCATGATTTGCCTTTCTTTCCAGCTGGATTCTGCTGTTTCCCTCTATCATCAGGATGAGGTCGTCTGCAAAAGCTTGTGAAGACGCCTCTCCAATATTTGTATTTAGGAATTCATCCAAGACGATGTTCCATAACGTAGGTCCTAAAACGGAGCCTTGTGGACAGCCTCTGTAGATTTTTCTGGTGAGTATTTTATATGGAGCATTCACCATGATGAGTCTACTGGAGAGGTAGCTTTCGATTACTCGATAGAGGTTGCCCGGCATCCCACTCTCCCGGAGCCGGGCCAGGACGCTCGGCCACCAAAGGGTGTCGAACGCACCAGCAAAGTCGATAGAGATAGCCAGGAAATATTTGTTTTCTGTGGCAGCTGCACGTGCAAGGACGTTCTTCAGGGCATCTACAGTCGACGTTCCCGGTCTAAAGCCGTACTGGTTTGGGGACATTAGGTTTGCCTGTAGGTAGTGAGCCTGTATTCTGGTTAACAGGAGTCGTTCCAAGAGTTTACTGCAGACTGTTAGTAGGGCTATTGGTCTGTAGGAAGTTGGTTGGTCTGGTGGTTTTGTCGGGTTTTTAATTATGAGTTTAATATTTGCTTTTTTCCAGTCCTTCGGATAGGTCCCAGTTTGGAGACATAGATTGAAGAGGTTCAGTAGCATGTCAGGGGCTATCTCCACCACCTTCCTGATGATTTCCGGCTCCAAGAGGTCCGGACCCGGACATTTCTTACTTTTAATAAGGTGTGCAGCCGCTTGTAATTCCTCTATTGTGAAATCCGGTTCCCTGTCTTCTGTTCGGTAGCCGTCATTCTCTGTGCACATCTTGATTTGTTGGGGTGTCTGTGGGTCTACATGAGGGTGGAAGGTTGCGTCCAAAATATTGTTAACAGATGCTTCCCAAGAATTGGTAGCATCTCCCTGTGGTGTTATGGTGGTTGAAATTACCTCTCCCCTGGGGAGTTTATTAGTGGTTACTTTGTAGACCACCCCCCAGGGGTCAGTGTTGCCAGTGGTTGCGACCAGATTTTCCCACGAGAGTTGTTTATTTCTGCGTATGAGCGAGAGGGCATATTGCAGTCGAGGTGTTCTCGTCTGGGAAAGCGTTATCTTGGATGGACTTACACAACTACAGATACTGGAAGGTGGTACTGTAACCGCTGCACGCTACTGTACTGAGATAATCCTTCCCCATGTGCGTCTGTTCGGAGGTGCCATTCGTCCCGAGCTCGTGTTTATAGATGATAACGCCACACCCCATCGCACTGCAGCTGTGATTTTCTTTTGCAAAGTGAGGACATTGTTCATATGGATTAGTCTGCCCTTTCTCTCGATCTAAAACCCATCCAACACATATGGGACGCTCTGGGGAGACGACTAGCGGCACGTCTACACCCACCAGAAAATGTTCAGCAGCTGAAGATGGCGCTGACAGAGGAATGGGCAATGTTACCCCAAGAACTATCAACAACATTGTTCTAAGTGTGGACAGACGGTGCAAAGCATGCATCGACTTTAGGGGTGGCCATTTCTCTTACTGAGGACCACTTTTTCCCTTTGTTCCATTGTTGCCATTTTTGAATAAAGTCCGTCTGCACCGTTTTGTTTTCGTTGTTGTGTCGCTGTTGTTTCCTTCAATTTCTGTACCTCACGAGGTTCCTTGGGTATGCCTTTCCCATATTCAGGCCACAGGTGAAAGCCTGACTGGTTCTTAAGTTTTGCACACTAGAGGTTTATAACATCGGAGGTTGTGTCAACCGGTTTCATCTACCCCCAAAAGTCCTCAGAAGAGAGAAAAGGCTACGGGAACGCATATTCCGTGCAATTTAAGACTACCGCTCACGGACCTGCCTGGCTCTGTTGGGGGGGGTTGATGAACCCTCTACTTCCCAGTCATCTAGCAGGGCCTGAAACTGCGATTTTTCTGGACGTTCATTTACCACCAAAGCCGATAGAGGACTGTACATACAGTACACATATCCTGCTGAAACTAACCCAGCTATAAATATCTCCAGAATCAAAGCAAGATGGATAACTGTGGAAATGTGGATGTTCGCCCATGCTGAGACCGAGATTATATGCAGATCTGGTTGAAAGAACGTCAACCTGAAGCTCCAGATGAAAGAACGTCAACCTGAAGCTCCTAAGTTCCCACATAGGATCCTTGATGCCATCAAATGGAAGCGGAAAATGGACTCGTATTTCGATCATCGGTTGTTGGTACGGACTGCGAACTATTGGAGAATCATAAAATAAGTGAGCGTGCCCCTGAACTATCAGGGAGCATCTGTATGACTTTATTCCTCGGTTTACCAGTGGTGAATGAACCCCCTAGAATTTTAGGGAGTACGACTATTACCACCAAAACTGGGTTTCCAGATTGGTGAGAGACCCTGGAACATCGTGGTAGTCTACTGATTTTGAAATAGGTGCCCGTGGACTATCGGAAAGCTGGAAATTTTATTTTAGAACAGGCTGTGCCTCAGGCTCTCAGTGAGGAGTCCGGTTCTGCCGGGAGTATTGTGGGAAACCCCTTCTCGAGCAGCAGCACCCCATGGTCTCCATGGGGTTTCCACGTGGGCTAATTCCAGCGGTCTTAAGTTCAGGTCTTTAAGTCAATCAGAAGAGGTGTGGGAGTCAATTCACACAAATATCATGAAGGAGCCTCTCCACGACAGGATACTTGAATCGTTGGTGGAAGCGCCTCTGACACAGTTTGATTATCGTCAGCTCAAGCTGCTGTCGGCCCAGGCCCTTGATGAAAGACTAGATTTGGAAGATCTCGACGAGTATCTTCTGCAGAATTTTATAACATCGGAGGTTGTGTTAACCGGTTCCAACTGTCCTCAGGGAAGTACTCGTAATAGGTCTGGTAGACCCTTAAGGAGAAGACTACAGAGGAAGAGGGAATTTGCTAAGAAGGTGCCATGAATATTTTAAATCTGGCTAGGATATCAAATGATGTGGTAGACTCGAACACGTTTCTGGAGTTTTGGAAAGGTATCTTCTGTAAGAATAGTGAGGAAATTACATTAAATGTTCCCGAATCTTACGATGAGGATGGGGATCTGCAAGGTATTATTTATAACCCAATTAGTGACCAAGAATTGAAAACTGCATTAACATCATTGGTGACAAGGCCAATTCGGGATTGGATGGCCCCCAGTGTCTATCATGAAAGTTCCTCTGAAGATGCACGAGAACTTAATCCACACATTCTTGTGGATTAAGAATTTTATAACATCGAGGTTGTGTCAACCGGTTCCAACTGTCCTCAGGGAAGTACTCGTAATAGGTCTGGTAGACCCTTAAGTAGAAGACTACAAAGGAAGAGGGAATTTTTTTATATAAGGCTTACATAAGGCTTTTATATAAGGCTTACACAATCTTTTTGCCAAAAAAGAAGCAGGCCCAGAGTCCATTAGAGTTTAGGCTAATTACTGCGGCATTCATTATCTTGAGGATCTGCCATAAGATCTTGATATAGAGGATACCATCTATTATCTCCGTCGATTCTGAACAACGAGCATTTCTCCCCATTGACGGGGTTGCAGAAAATGTGCTTGTGTTGGATTCTCTGTTAAGATCATCCAAGGAGAATCTAAGAAGTCTTCACTTGGCATCCTTAGACCTAGGTAAAGCGTTTGACACAGGGAGTGATAAAACCATATTGGAGGCGTTGAAGAGAAAGAGATTTCCAAAGACATTTCCTAAGTATATACACTGGTGTTCAAAGAAAGTGCAACACCCCTTAAAATTGCAAGTGTCATCCGAATAACGTAAGCATATGGCAATATGCTTACAGATTGCATCAGATAAGGTTGACACGCTTAGGTAATGACGTATTGCATCAGCAGTTGCTTTCAGCTATACAGTATAAGCACCCTCCTTGCTTATATTCCTTGCTTGTGTCAGGATGGCGAGTTCCGTGCAATTGACGCTAGGAAGAAAGAGTGCTATTGTTGCTTTATGTAAGGAAGGAAGGATGGGCTTCCCGTCATATTGCTTAGTGTCTTGTAATCAGTCGACAGTGAGTAGATTTCTTTCCAAACTCAAGAACAGTGGTTCTGCTAATAGGAAAAAAAGGAACTGGACGCAAATGAATCTCTACACCGAAGCAGGACCGCGTTCTGAAGCACTTATGCCTTAAAACCGTAAAACTTCTTCGTCTTAGCTGAAAAGAGAATGGGAGTGGTTCAGGAGTGGTAGCAAGTGCAGTAACAGTCAGAAGACGCCTCTTCAAAAATCGACTTGTAGCCCGTCGTCCTAAGAAGAAGCCCCTCCTCACACAAAATATGAAAAAGGCCCGATTAATTTGGTGTAAGGAGCATGTCAAATGGACCCACGAGCAGTGGAAGTCAATTATTTTCTCGTATGAGAAGAAATTTTACCTGCATCGCTCTGATGAGAGACAAACGATTCGCCGTAGACATGGCGAAGAATACCATTCAGACTGTATGGTGTCCTGCAGTTTATAAAAGAGGGCTGCCTTACTAGTCGGACGTGCTGATCAACGCTAAAGAAAAATGTGCTTAAATATGCGTTATAATTATAGTTATTGCCCTAAAAAGTGTTCTCATCTAAAGAAGTCAACTAGTGGACTCTCATGGTAAGAAATTTTTAAATTTCAACTTTGAATTTAGCAGGCTATTTGCATTTTCATCTATATCCTTTGTTTGCGAGACCGCAGTGGTCACCATGTGGCTGGCAGCAAGGATATAGAGAGGCGCCAGTATAAAGCGGTCACGTAAATACCCTGCATTTGACTGGGGAGGTGCCCCAACTTGTGCCAAACCCGAGCTGCAAGAGCGCTCCATCATCTGTGCTGAATTACCGTTACTGTGCCAGTGAAACATGTATTTTGTGTCTTTCCTCCCCCCCTCTGCAATAGACCTACCGTGGACAGAATAGAACTTAGCAAATATACATGTAGTCCAAAAACTGATGTCACCATGTTATCGGCGCCCAGAAAAACCCCCAGAGAAAGTAACCCCGTTTTTTTAGGGCCACTTATATACTAGGCTGTTCTCTCCCCTCCCTCCACTGCCAGTGGGGGAGAGCCCAAATCTTCGCCTGCAGATCACACGGCAACAAATATACCCACGGACTAGTGGTTTATATCCTCCAACAGCTCTCAAAGCCCTCAAACAAAATAACGCGTCTAGACCTCACTAATCCGGATAACTTCGAAAATCCGAAATGGATACAACAAACATGGTGGGAGAACCACACGAAAAAGACTGTGACTCTGACTATGAACAAGTTAACACCTGAACACCAATTCCATACTCAAGAAGTTAAACCGACACCCTTGGCTAAAAGAAAAAATAAAAATCAAATAGTCTCTAATTCGGACAGAGCAACTAGAAGCCAGAGCCAACCAAAGGACGCTCATGATGATCCTGGCTCCCTACAACCAGAAAAACAAGTTGAAACCAAGACGAAGGATTCCCCCCCCCTGGACACTGCACTTCCAGAGGGATCCCCCTTGGATCAAGCACGACTCTCAAGACAGCCCTAGAAGACCTATTTAGGGACCAGAGCAACAGAATTTCAGCAGGCCTCAGAAGCCAAATTGTTACTTTATGGAATAAAATGAGTCCGTTTTATTACAAAAATACTTAGAATCTGAAATAGCCACAGCTAAACTGGAGGCTTATAAGGAAGGAGGAGCAAAAAATATGCCACAGCGCACTCCCTCCTATGCAGATGCGCTGAGGACACCGGTTCAGTGTGACCACACAGCCACCCAACCAATACAAGCCAGGGAGAAATCCACCATTCGGCGACCTAACCTTGTAGTGTTGAGACCCCTTAATAAAGTGGACAAACATTCTAGTAAAGGCATTAAGCAGGCAATAATTGTTAAACTCTCAGATGACCAACAAACTTCAGATTAATCCCATCAAAACAAAGATGATGATTTTCAAAACCAAACTTGACATAAGAAGGCCCCCCCCCAGGTCAAAATTAATGGTATCCAGCTACCCCTGGTCGTCCAGGCCAGGGTCTTGGGCGTGATCATAGACCACAGGCTTTCATTCCTACCTCATCTACAACACCTTCGTGAAAAAACCAGGAAGTTTACAGCCGCCATCATTAGAATTTCAAGAAATGAGTGGGGCCTGTCTAGGAGGACCCTGCTACTTTACTATAAAGTGGTATTCCTTCCCATAGTCTCATTCGCGGCCAGAGCTTGGTTCCACAGAGTGGTAATCGTTAAAATGAAGCAAAAACTCAACTCAATCCAGAGGGCTATGCTACTAGCAACACATCGAATCTGCCGAACGATGTCCACTGCGGCAATCCAGGTTATTGCTGGGACTCTGCCTTTAGACCTATACGTAATATTTAGAGGATTATGCTTCAGGCTCAAAAAAGGAATACCTACCTTCATCATGGATATAGACCTATCGCTGAACGATGATAATAAAAGGGAAAAAGCTCGATGCTTTAAAGAGCTAATAAATGTCTGGCAAACAAGGTGGGACAATTCAACTGTTGGCACTGTAACCAGAAATTTCCTACCGGATGTCTCCTTTGTGATGTCGAAGAAGGTTAGCTCATGGTTCACAATTAGTCTGGAAACATCCTATCTCATTACTGGACATGGATCCCTTAACGAAAAACTCCACCAGCTAGGCCTGTTAAACACTGACCTCTGTTTCTGTGGAGCAAAAGAAAACTGGCAACATCTTCTCCACGAATGTGCCTGCTATGAAGACATTAGGAATGAGCTGCGAAGTGAAGTCCCATCCTTCAGCATAAATCGAGTTGACCAACTTGTTCTGACCCCACATCACTTGTCTGCACTCCAGGCTTTTGCAGCTGCTGTCTTTGCCAGAAGGAAAGGTATGCTTCCAACTAATGCTGTAGCAACATAACCTCAAGCACCTGTCAAAGATCAACCTATTGACCTTTTGAGGCATATTATTATTCTATTTTATTTTTATTTTTTATTTATAATTTTTCCTTTCCTCATCTCTTTTTTTTTTTTTTCTTCAATTTCCCACTTTTCTTTTCTTTTCCCTTTTTTTTTTTTCTTCCTTTTTAATATCTATATTTTTTTTCTTTATTTTATTTAATTTATTTATTATATATTCTTTTTTTATTTATTATTTATTTTCTTTTATTATTATTATTTTTTTTTTTATCAAAACCTGCACCACGGGTGAATGTTTTTTTTTTTTTTTTTTTGCTGAAGTCCCTCTGGAATGGGCCCCCAGAGGATCCTGGCCCACCTGCTGGCAACACCAGGTGAGTCAGAGTCTCTTTCGAGACGTTACGTGATATACTGGAACTGGCCCACCTTCCCGTGGTGTGGACGAGTACCCAGAATCATCTGTCCAGGTGACTGATGCTTCTGGGTAGCCAAGCGGCCAGAACACACACATAATACACACAAACCGACGTCACACACATCTGGCCCATCTGTAGTGATACAGTTCTTCACAGAGATACGAGGCGGAGTTGAACGAATGTTCTAGGTGCCGCCCTTTACATGTCCACATGTCCACACATGTCTCAGATGACCTAAGGACCACGAAAATAAAATCGGTACGAAAGACAAGTAATCCAGGCGTGGTTATCGAAACAGAAACCACAGAGGAAATAAACGAAATAACAGCCAACCCCAAGATCGCAACCCTGGGGCTCAGAGCTAAACCCTCAAGAAGGAAGGGCCCTCCATCCTTATATACGACCTAGATAAGGATTTCAAACCCGAAGAGGTCCCAAGCGAATTGTTTGATAGAAATCTGTCCAAACATTTCCCAGATCAAAATTTAAATGATCATGTGACACCCAAGCACACCATCAAGACCAAGTCCTCGAGCACAGCGAACTGGTCTGTAGAACTGAGTCCAGTAGCTTGGCAAATACTTATAAATCACACTAGAGTTTATATATATTGGGGTGGCCACCGATTCCGCGAACATGTGGCTATCATCAACTGCTACAACTGCTGCAAATTCGGACACACGTCGCACACATGCTCCCAGGCTGTGCGAACCTGCGGCCACTGCGCTGGCAAGGGCCACAACTTCACCGACTGCTCAAATAAGAGCACAGACGCCGTTTGTGCTAACTGCAGAAGTCAGAAAATGCATGCCTCCCATTCCCTCAGAGACAGCATGTGTCCCATATACCAAAAATACAAGAGCTTGACCCAATCCAGAACAGATTATGGCACCACATCATAAACAATTGAACGCTAAAGTAACCAAATTCTTCCAGCTAAACGCTCATAGAACCAGGGCAGTGGCCGACCAGGTCAGGATGAAAGCCGACGACGAAAATATAGATATCATTACACTCCAAGAACCATACGCAGCCGCCAATCAAGTAAGGGGATACCCCCTACAATAAAAGATCATACAGCCTGAAAATGAAATCCCTTGGGCCGCTATTGTGGTCAGAAACCCAGATATAACAGTTACCAGGATCACTCACCTCTGCACAGCCTGGGCAGTCTGTGCACATCTTATCTCAGCACTGGGAGCCTTCTACGTCGTCGCCCTTTATTGCCGCCCTGGAGAGGACATAACGATGGCTACAAGGTACATGTAACAAATATCCTCCCTGACCAGAAACTAATAATAGGAGCAGACGTGAACTGCAGGTCACCAGCTTGGTACAACCACACCCCAGACAGACAGGGGACAAGAAATTGGCAGGAATTCCTAGCAACATCAACGATAACAGTGCTAAACCAACCTAATCAACTACCGACTTACTGTAACCTACGATGGGAATCAACCATCGATGTCTCCCTAGCCACTAGGAACATTGCTGGCAATATAACAGACTGGACGGTTCAGGATGCCTGGACAACATCCGACCACAGGGTCCTGACCTTCCAACTCAACATAGACCATCAGATACAATATCCTGAGAGAAAAATGCTGCAGAGATATGCGCTGAACACTGCAAACTGGAACCAATTCAGAGACACTCTAAAAGCAGAAAAAGATACACAGCAAGCTGCAATTCAAACAAATCAAGATCCTGACCAACTACAAAAAACAGTCACAGTTACTAAAGAAGCAAATTCTGCCATAAAACGAAGAAAACCTGCCTCAGTCACTGTACCATGGTGGAGTCCGGAGCTCCAGAGGCTCCGAAGAGAAGTCCAGGTTAAACGGAAAGCATTCCAGAGAGACAGACGCTCCTGGCCTGCCCCTGAAGTGAATGCACTGCGGGAAATCTACAAGGAAGCCAGAAACCAGTACACCTCGCTCATACGCAGAAGTAAACAACTCTCGTTGGAAAATCTGGTCGCAACCACTGGCAACACTAACCCCTGGGGGGGGAGGTCTACAAAGTAACCACTAATAAACTCCCCAGGGGAGAGGTAATTTCAGCCACCATAACACCACAGGGAGATGCTATCAATTCTTGGGAGGCATCTGTTAACAATATTTTGGACGCAACCTTCCACCCTCATGTAGACCCACAGACACCCCAACCAATCAAGATGTGCACAGAGAATGACGACTACCGAACAGAAGACAGGGAATCGGATTTCACAATAGAGGAATTACAAGCGGCTGCACACCTTATTAAAAGGACCTCTTAGAGCCGGAAATCATTAGGAAGGTGGTGGAGAGAGCCCCCGATATGTTACTGAATCTCTTCAATCTATGTCTCCAAACTGGGACCTATCCGGAGGACTGGGAAAAAGCAAACATTAAACTGATAATTAAAAACCCGACGAAACCACCAGACCAATAGCCCTACTAACAGTCTGCAGTAAACTCTTGGAACGACTCCTGTTAACCAGAATACAGGCTCACTACCTACAGGCAAACCTAATGTCCCCAAACAAGTACGGCTTTAGACCGGGAACGTCGACTGCAGATGCCCTGAAGAACGTTCTTACACGTGCAGCTGCCACAGAAAACAAATACTTCCTGGCTATCTACATCGACTATGCTGGGGCGTTCGACACTCTTTGGTGGACGAGCATCCTGGTCCGGCTCCGGCCAAGTGGGATGCCAGTCAACCTCTATCGAGTAATCCAAAGCTACCTCTCCAGTAGACTCATCATGGTGAATGCTGCATATAAAATACTCACCAGAAAAATCAACAGAGGCTGTCCACAAGGCTCCGTTTTAGGAACTACGTTATGGAACATCGTCTTGGATGAATTCCTAAATACCGATATTGGAGAGGCGTCTTCACAAGTGAGGTCGTCTGCAAGCCTTTGCAGACGACCTCATCCTGATGATAGAGGCAAACAGCAGAATCCAGCTGGAAAGAAAGGCAAATCATGCCTTTAAAATCCTACAAGAGTGGACCAATATCCACTTCCTTAGGATCTCTGCAACCAAAACGGACTCCATTCTCCTCAAGGGTGCCTTAGATTACAGGAAACCCCCACAGATTAAGATTGATGGTATCACACTACGACTGTCCAAGGAACTTAGATATCTGAGAGTAATACTGGACCCCACTCTCTCCTTCCAGGCACACTTGAAATACATCCGTAAGAAGATATGGGGTTATACAGCCCTTGTTACCAGAGTCGCAAAAAGGGACTGGGGATTGAAAAAGAAAACCCTCAAGCTGTTTTACAAAGCCGCCTTTCTGCTGATAGCTACCTATGCATCCGGAGCATGGTACCCCAAAGTCACCATGGCTGTAAATCGCAGAATCCTCGACTCTATCCATAGAGCCATGCTGCTCGCTATATCCCCGGACTGCAGAACAGTTAGCACCCACGCGCTGCAGGTGCTGGCGGGAAACCTACCTTTAGACCTCGAAGTAGCTAAATGTGGAGTATAATATGAACCCTCCAAGGGAAGAGCCTGCACCTTCGCCGGCTTCGACGCAGATCCTACCGCAAACCGTTTGACTAAGAAAAAGAGACTTACAAATCATCTCGTGCAAACCTGGCAAACCAGATGGGAGAATTCCCCAAAGGGAGAAGTCACCAAACGATTCTTCCCCAACGTTGGCAAACTCTATCCAATGGCTCCAGCATGGTTCACGCGGGGACTCCACGCGACCTTCCTGCTAACAGGACATGGTGCCTTTAAGGCTAAACTTACAGCCCTGGGCATTACAGATGATCCTACTTGCTGCTGTGGACAGCTGGAGTGCTAGCACCACCTCATGCATGAATGCCAGCTTTATGATGACCTCCGCTGCCAGCTCATCACCCGAATCACCTTTTTGCCCAGAGATAGAGAACAACACCTCCTGGACGGGAGGCAGGAATATATTGCCTTCTCAAAGTTAGCTGAAGCGTTGTACAGAAGACGGGACCTGAATGCACACTAGCCACATAATGGCTAGAAGCCAAAATGTGCATAAGACCGAAGATGACCTACTAAGCAACCATGAAGATAGACAAAAAATCTGAATGAAGGACGAATAGCAGCTGTTCTGGCGACCTGAGCCAAGCACTAGCCTGGCTCTCCTTTAATACCCCTTCCTGGCAGGAGGACGAGACGACCAGTCGCCTCGCTCCCCTGCTACCCCACCTTTCCTTCTGGTGAGGCATGGGTATGCCTCACTGACCACCTGGGGGGAATCTGTTTTGTGTCCCCCATACCTCTGCCTTTTCCCCCAACCTTCTTCCTCCCTTATAAAAGGTTCCATAAATTTCAATGGATAACTGGCTATACTGGAAAGCAAATTGCTGACAAAACCATTAGAGACCCTTTCAACCTGCTCAAGTAACTGCAACTCTGCCTTGTTTATCCGACAAAAAGTGTAAGTAGGCACTTCTGTAGTTACATTAGCTTCATTTCTGTATTAGAGGTTCGACAGTAATGTTTTACATTTGTTACAGGTGAAAAACTGATGGGAAAGACGATCCATTACAACTGTTGGCATCGTGTGGAATCTGCAATTGCTAGAAAGAAACCACAGACCCTTCCTGACTTCAGGAAGCCATAATTCGTGTTTGGAACCACGAACGATCAGTTGATTCAGTTGATTATCTTCAGAAATTAATCTTGTCAATGCCTCAACGGTGTGCTGCTGACATCCGGACCAGAGGCAATTCAACTAAATATTAGTTTGCATCTGGTGAACTTTTCATTTTGTTTTCCATTTAAAACGATAAACTGAAGTAAATTGAGAGCTTCTGATAATTCAGCCATAACTATCGTATTTACCAAAACAGTTGTATAAAGGTTGCAAATGCTCATTTTGGAATATTTTTAGAGCACCTGTCAAATATTATTTAGCTTTGCCGTAACTATTATTAAATGCCTTTTGTTTTATTTTTATTTGTGATGCTAGTAACTAATGTAATTAATCACAATTCTAACAATTTGCGAAAAAGGGTTAGAATTGTGAAATTGCTAGGTGGTTCTTTGAACACCTAGCAATTACACACAGTACAACATTGATGAGGTTTTCTGGAGTGTGCCATGAAGTTCACCCTTGTAACAGTCTTCGGCAGGGAGATTCCTTGTCCCCTATATTTTTTAATCTTGTTTTGCTCTTATCTTAATTAACCTTATAATATTAATCTTACCATATCTCAATTATTTTATCTTATAATTATGCAATTATAAAATACCATGGCATTTGCTGATGACCTCATCCTGGTGGCGTCAACGTCCTCCGGCGTCCAAAATTTATTGGATAGAACTTTTAGAATATAGAGGTCTGCAAATAAATATTGCTAAGTGTTGTACTTTATCTAAGGTCCCTTCCGGAGAGGAGAAGAAGCTGAGGTTTGATGACAGGTATAGGATTATATACCTGTGACAGTTTCATTCCAGCCAGGCACATAACTTCCGTGTGGGGATACCTTGGGATACAGTTTTCTCCCTCAGGGAGAGCGTTAGCCAGGACCTCCTTGGTTGAAATGTAGGAGCAGTTGAGAAAAGCCCCTTTAAACCCGAACAAAGGTGGTTTATCCTCAGGGCCTATGTCATCCCTAGGCTGTTTCACGGTCTGGTCCTGGGAACAGTAACGTCCGGCCGACTTAACAGCTTGGGTTCCCAAGTGAGATCCGTAGTCAAACAATAGCTGCCGTACAACACAGTTACGGCTTACATTCATGCAAGCATTCCAGAGGAAAGTTTGGGGATCCTATCTTATCGGTGGAATATCCCTCTGTTGAAAAGATTCACAGGAGCTGGTGAAGCTACTGTACTCGTCTTCAGCTTTAACTCGTCATATTGCTAACTTACCTTATGTCAAGTCAGAGATGGCAAAAATACGGAAGCTACAGTTAGATCTGTATGACTCAAAGGCACCTGTGAAGGGGCAGTGGAGTCCTCTTGGCCGAGTCCTTCGATAATCGAGGCTTAAAAGAATCAGCAAAGGTTCACTCTCAGCACTGGTGGGTGGGTGACAGAACCAAATTGTTGTCCAGCCATGCACATATAGACCTCATAAGAACGAGGAGAAATGCTCTCCCTACCCTCTCAAGGACATCTAGAGGATGTAGCACGGAGAGGATATGCAGAGCTGGATGAAACGCGGTCGAGTCGCTCGCCCACATATCACAACGGTGCATAAGAACTCATGGCTTGAGAGTGCGATATCATGATGCTGTTGTAGATATTGTGATGAACAGGTTTCGACAAAACGGCTGGCAGATTCGTAAAGAACCACGTTTTAATACTAAAGAAGAGGTGCAGAAGAG
The DNA here is from genome assembly GCF_048544385.1 of Mastigoproctus giganteus. Lineage (NCBI taxonomy): Eukaryota > Metazoa > Arthropoda > Arachnida > Uropygi > Thelyphonidae > Mastigoproctus > Mastigoproctus giganteus. The sequence goes on along the minus strand of NC_143575.1, from coordinate 121,224,146 downwards.
GTGCTTCTGTGTGAAAGAGGTGAGTCCCTGTTACTTCTTGATGCACAAATCGTAGGTAGAGGTGATGATCTGGAGGTATTGGTATAATGATAATAATAGTTTGAAAATTGCAATAGCCTTGGAATATAACAATATTCAACCTATGATATCATCTATTACTATCTCCTACAGGTGCGTTTGGTGCCATACTTCTGCGGACCAATTCCATCAATGGAAATTACCGCGGTAGACTTAAAATTCCTGGCGAATCGAGCCTTGCAGAGGATGTTGAGCTGATGGGGGCTCATCAGCGAATGACCACCAAGTGGCGTAGAAATATGTAAAGACCTGTTTTATGTACCCAACATGCAGTATGGAATGTGATCATTATGTTAGTTTAACCTTTGCCTAAACAAATAATTGGAAATGTGTAAATAAAATAAATAAATCATTAATGGCGCCATGTACAACAATATGACCTCTTGTGCCTTTAATAGACGATATCTGCTGTACGTCATCAAATTTCGCCCCTGGAAGACAAACCCTGGCGCTGTTCCACCTATCCTTTTTGCATAATATATTCCCCCTCTCTCATTCAATGGAGTCACCAACAATAACTAGTTCCTGTGGGATCAGCGCATTCTGCCTTGGAGATTGCCGATGTGTTGCCTGATGGAAAGCAGTGAGATCTGGCATTGAGTTGGGCAGCTGAAAGCTTGATGGGCCCCTCATATTAATTTCTTCGAGGGCATCTACCCTTCACCTCAAAATCTCATAGACGCCCATCAGAGCGCTGAGTTGGCGCCTAATTTCTTCACAGTCTCTGCACCTAGCACACACAAAAACATCCTCCCTGGCTAGATCATGTCCTGTACTAGACGGGTCTGCAAACATTTCACATTTCGCAACGCAACATTTTTTTAGACTGTGGTGAGTTGGAGAATCGCCCCCTTCTGTTCGCCCCAAGCCACAGTACTACAGCTACTTTGTGCTCGTTTGATTTGCTACTCTAGTCTGGGTCATGATTCCGTTTAAGTACAATTTAATCAACAATGAAATTTAATAAGATTAATAAATTTTTAATTAATTGATAATACTATACTAAGGTTACAGATTTCTAATAGTGTTATATTTCTAATAGTTTTAAGTTAAACCCAAACTTGTGCTATCTAGTTCGGGATATACGTTACGCTATTCCGTATCGTTTAACAACGGCGGCAAGCTACGGACACTATGGACACATGTTCTACAGGGGTTCGTTTGCTGGACATTATTCTTCAAATGGAGATTAAGGCAATCAACTCTTACTATTATTCAACATTCAATGTGTACAATAAGGTTTCCGGGCAAGTTCATTCACCAATATTGATGTTCCAGAAAACGCCTGTGTTTTATATGATCGACTAGTGGTTTATATATTAGGACAAGAATCTCGTGTTCTCAAGATCTATCCTGACACGTGGACAATAGATTCGCAACATCAAAATCGGCGTTGTGTTTATTCACTCTGAAATCTTCCATTAAGTTAGACCTCAGAATGCCGCAGAACTATGGCTCTTTTACTATAAAACTGGGCTCTGGGCTAAGAGGCAAGGATGATTAAACAAAACATGGTTTATTAAATCTAGCATGCAAACAGGTGTAAAATAAAATGGTTATATACTTTTATATAATTATATAAGAGCTCTATCTCTTATCAAAGAGATACAAACGATATACGGCTAATGATACGTGTGTATAAACATGTCTGTGTTCTTCATGTTATCTTCAGTTGGCACTGCTGCCCGTACTCTCTGAAGCCAACAATCATCCTGCAGTTCGAGTATCTGGGTGTATGTGTAAGTGTACTATACAGATGAACAGTCATAACTTATGGTATTCCATTAATACAAATGGATCTTGTTAATCTTAAACTCTAATTTCTAAGTGTTGTAAAATAGATGCTACCTTAGTGAGTGTTCCTATGAGGAGGGTTGTTTGTCAGTGGACTCTTTAAATAAAAAGTTATGTATTAACGTCCGACACTTTCATTCTATTAACTATCGTGTTGCAAATATAGGGTGAGATTTACCAGAATAAACTTTGCAATATTCAGGAATAGACGTCTAGGAACAGGAGCCAACTTCGCAATATTCAGGAATAGACGTCTAGGAACAGGAGCCAACAGCAAAAGATTCTGAAGACGTTTTTACGAAATAGCCTCAAGAAAAAGAAGTGCTTTGCTCAGGACAAGAATCTCTTCATCTCGTTGTCTCTCTCTGCGTTTCTCTCTGTATCTTTCTCCGTTTTCTCTCTGTCTTCCTGATCTTTTCGTTCTCTCCGTTCTCACCGTCTCTCCTCTGTCTGTCCGTTTCTCATCGTCCGTCCTCTCTTTGACTCCGATCTGCATATATATGTCCCCCCTTTTAGAGTTTCCAATGCTTCTATTGGTCAAAAGGCTAATTTCGTGGGGAAATGAAAATCCCAGGGACTGTTATTTTGGAGATCTCCTGACACAATAAAAATTTCAGATTTTTACCGTGTCAAAATTACTCCTGACACAGTAAAAAAAGGTTCAGATTTCACCCTGAAGTATGCTTCTTAATTGATATTTCTCTTTCTTCTCGGAAGAAAGTCATATACTTTCTCACCATTTTATAAATATTATATCCATGATGTTCGTCCGATCCGATCGAATAACGATCTCTTGCTGTTAGTCAGCTGGACTCATAAAGATGGAATAGTGTTTCAACTGCTGTTTACCCTAGAACTGCGCCTACGAGCGTACGCTAAAGAAAAGAAACAGCCTTCTACACGGAGTGAATATCACACTACAAGTACAATAGAGGCAAAAAGTATAAGGTGACTTGGTGAAGTAACAGCCCTCAAAGGCAAACGAAAAGTAAAAATGGAGAAATTTTTACACTGAGTATTATCTTTCAAAATCGATATCTAAGTTCAAAATTAACCGAAGAGCTTGACTAGCACTAAAAAGCTACTTATAGAAAATAATTTAATAATACAATTAAATCAATAAAATGGCTCAATATACACCGATTAGCCAAAGCATTATAACCAGCGAGTCGTTAGGCAAATCGAAACAGCTGCAGGTGAACTACGGCGCGTACGTGGGTCGGGACACGGTATAAAAAACATCTGATACTGAGCTCCGTTAATCAGTGTTACTCTTGTTCTTCAGATGGGAAAGGCGACTTAAGCGGACTTAATCGAGTTTGACAAAGACCAAATTGTAAAAGGCTAGACGACTTGTTCAGAGCATCCCATGGCTGGTCGGATGCTCACGGTCAGCTGTGGTCAGTACCTACCGAAAGGGATCCAAGGAGGAATCGAATCCATGAACCACCGGCGAGGTGTTGGACGACCAAGGCTCATCGATGCTCAAGATGAACATAGGCTCTCCTGGATGGTACGTGGCAACAGAAGGACGACTGTGGCGCAACTCTGGACGACTTTGGTGACTGGAGTGAACTGTCACAACACACAGTACATCGAACCCTGCTGAAAATGAGGCTACATAGGCGCAGGCCGCTCCAAGTGACCATACTAACTACGGTTCACCAGCGACAGCGCCTTCAATGGGCACGCGAGCATCGAAACTGGACCTCGAATGATTGGAAGAAGGTCGTCTGGTCCGATGAATCATGTTTCCTGTTTAACCATGTGGACTGCCGGACACCTGTGCATCGTTCACCTGGGGAAGTGATGGCGCCTGGATGCAGCGTGGGGCGAAAACAAGCCGATGGGGATGGTGTCCTGCTTTGTGTGATGTTCTGCTGGGATACTCCGGTTCCAGTCATCCATTGCCAGGCACTCTGATATCTACCACCAATATCCGGAACTGGATGAAAATCTAACTCAAACAGTGAAACGCAGTCGCAAGCTACAAACAATGGCGAGCCAATCATAATTGACAATCAGAACGATACTGATAACACTCAAACAGACTGTACTACAGCCAAAAGGAAAAATATGAACTTTATAATGCCAAATCCGAAAGAAAAACTCGATATAGAACGGAAACAAAGAATCAACAGGACAAAATGCTTACCAATCTGAGAGCGCCACCAAATACCACAGACTGCAACGGGGAAAACTCAAGAGACCCAATTGGATCCCACACTACACAAAGATACTGTCCTTGAGCAGTCTCTTGCCCTCAGGACTGCACTGGAAAGCTGCTCAAGGAACCCAACAACAGAATTACAACATTTCTACGTGCAGAGATTGTCTCAATCTGGACTAAGATGGAGACTATCCTATTCCAAATGAACATGGAAAAAGAAATTGCAAGTGCAAAACTGGAGGTCTTGCAAACCAGTGGGACAAAGGAAATGCCACATCGCGTTCCCACTTACTCACAGGCGATGAGGACCAACGAGCAACAACCAACTGAAACAGCCACTATAACCCAGACAGAGCCAACCCAAAAGAAAACCCTATTAGCTAAGCCACATCTTGTGGTACTTAAACCTTCATCACCTGAGGGACTCAAAAGCAACGAGGAGGTGAAGCAGACAGTAGTGGACCTACTCAAAGAAGACTTAAAACACAAAAGAATCATGTCAGTAAGGAAAACATGGAATACAGGGATAATTATACAAACTGAAACCGAGGAAGACATACAGAGCATCATGAAAAACCCCAATATCCCAACCCTATGGCTAAGAACAGAACCACTCAAAAGAAAAGGACCAATATGGTTATCTATGACGTAGGGAAAGAAACCCTGCGGAATATACAACAGAAGAAGTCTTCAGAAGAAACCTGCAGAGACAACTCCCAAATGAAGAACCAGAAGCCATATCTTTCCCATGTTCAAAACCAAACCGAGAACAGGCAATGCAACTAACTGTGTCATTGAACTATCTCCAGCTGCATAGAAAATCCTCAACCACCAGACCAGAATATATATTAATTGGGGCAGCCACCGCTTCAATGAGCAGTGGCTGTTCCGAAATGCATCAGGTGCTGTTGCTTTGGCCATACAGCACACAATTTCAAGCTTAAAGAACCTGTCTGTGGCCACTGTGTCGGCACCGGGCACGAATTTAACTCCTGATCAAACAAGGAAAATCCTCCAATCTGCGCAAACTGCAAGGCGATGAAGATGCCATCTGATCATTTTGTCGGTGACAACAAATGTCAGATATAGGTAAAACCCAAGAGCACACAACAAATGAGGACCAACTGTGGAGAATAGACCAAACAGATACAACTTAACTAGAGTCAAAATTGCGCAGTATAATACGCAAACATCAATAGCAGTGGCTGCGCAAATGGTAAAGAAAACACAAGAACAAAACCTGGACATACTGTACTCATAATTCAAGAGCCATACCCACAGAAAAAATGAAAGAGGATACCCCCTCCAGTTCAAGTTAATCCAGATTGAGGATGATATTAGCTAAGCCGCCATCATCGTCTGGAATCCTGACGTCACTGTAACCAAGATCACTGATCTATGCACGAGGCAGTCTGTGCCCACATTGCATCCTCCCTTGGAGCCTTTTACATAGTTTCCATCTATGCACGGCCGGGAGAAGACATCATGACCGCAATGAGATACATGCAGAACCTGCAACTACACCTCCCAAATGCTAAGTTGATCGATGGCATGAACGCGAACGGCAGATCACCTGTCTGGCACAGGGAGACAGCTGATTGCCGGAGTACCAGGAATGGACAGAGCCTAGAGGACTTTATTTCCAGCACCAACTTAACTACCTTAAATAAACCACATCAACCCTCCACGTTTTCCAACGTTCTGTGCCCACATAGCATCCTCCCTTGGAGCCTTTTACATAGTTTCCATCTATGCACGGCTGGGAGAAGACATCATGACCGCAATCAGATACATGCAGAACCTGCAATCCATCATAGACATTAGCCTTGCCAGTCGCTCCATAGCTGGCCATCTCACACCCTGGGTGGTGCAGGAAAACTGGACCACCTCAGACCACCGAGTACTAATCTTCAACCTGTATCACCCACTGGTTCAGCATAGGCAGGCAACCCAAAGATACAATATATCTAAAGCAGACTGGAACCTGTTCCAAAGGGCGCTGTCACACTGTACAAGCAACTTCAATTCACATGGGCTCAAGTTCAACTCAGACCAACATCAACGGAAATAATCCAACTCATACAGATGCAGCTAATATAGCTATACAAAGAAACCAACCAGCACCCAGAGCTGTGCCATGGTGGTGAAACGAACTTTAAGATATAAGACAAAGGGTAAACAGCTGTAGGAAAGATTCCGACGCGCCCAAGCGGACGTCAACATCCCTGACAACGCTACTGCGAGGTCAGGAACGAGTACAATGCCAAAAGTGAGCTCAGAAAGAAATGTTCCTGGTAGGCATTGGTCTCCTCTGTGGGGGACACCAACCCCTGGGGCGTGGTATACAGAATAACCACAAACAAACTCCCTAGGAGAGAGGTGATATCAGCGACTAGGACACCACAAGTCACCTACACCAGGACTCGGGAATCCTCGATTGAAAACATCCTGCACCACATACTACCATACAAGGAGCCGCAGATAACGGAACAAGAAATGCTATGTTTAGACGACTACATATATTGGAAAGCAACGGAACAACCTCCGTTTACTTAAGCAGATCTCAACCTAGCTGCTGCAAAAATGAAAAACAGGAAAACTCCGGAAGAAGACTATATTGAACCCGAAATAGCCAAGAAAACAGTGGAATACATACCTCACATAATACTGGACCTACAATCACTGCCTCTCTGAGGGCGTGTTCCCCGAAGTTTGTAAATCTGCTAGGGTTCGACTCATTCTTAAGAGTCCTACCAAACCACAAGACGAACCCGGCTCATATAGGCCTATTACCCTGCTGTCAGTGCTAACAAAGCTCTTCGAAAGATTACATGACAGGATAGAAACACATTAACAAAAAAATAAAAATAATAAAAATAATATATTATATTAGGGTTACCCGTAAATTATTACATTAACCCACATTCATGTCTGTAAATTGTGTGTGTTCTCTGGACGATTTGCCTGTTTTGCTGGAAGGAAAAACTCCAGTTTCTTGGGAAAAAAAAAAAAAAAAAAACTTGCTATCTACGCCTAAGACAGCCACAGAGTGAAAAAAGCCCACTAAAGTTCCTCACGTCATCGACGGAATTCGAACACTTGTCTTTTCCACCCAGTGTGGGAGGACAGTGACGACACCACTGTACAACCCGCGCAGACGCACATTACATTATTTATTTAAACATACAATTTTATACATTCTCAAAATATAAGAAATATCAAAGATATTAAATACGTTGAGATATACATAGGAACTTCCTATGTATATCTCAACTCAAATATTGGAGGTAAACAAGATCACATTTTCATTATGCTATTCAGATACATAAAAATTTATATAGATAGAAATTAGATGTTTTGCATAATTTTTAATATATATTTACATCACATATTACAGTCTTAACCCCCCCCCCAGTACTGTGTGATAAAACTGTCAAACTGTCTCAAAATGCAGAACAAATATATAAACAAAACTATGTATGTAAAAAGGTAAAGTGCAGCCATTATCAACCCACTGCAGGATGGAAGCCTTTTCAACAATTCATGCTGAGAGAAATGAACCATAATCTGCCACGCTGGTTGGCAGATCGACCGTATTCAGCAGTCAGGAGCTTGAACTCCGATCTACTCAAAGAGCGTGTGCTACTGCATTCCCGCTACTGACCACTCATAAATTTCTTGTTTTGGGTGGCACCTAAGACGTAAGTCATGCTCCACCTTGCAAATATGGGGTGAAAACAGTATTTTGTCAAAAGGCTTGATTATGTTGTGTGTGTTTGTGTATTGTGTAAGTATTTGTTTAGGTTATGTTGCTTCAGGCCTGTACGCCACCAGGGAGCAGCTGGCACCTGAGCAGGCGCTTCCTTGAGGGCCGTCCTTAATCCGTAGAGCCGGGCGTGATTTTACTATCAAGTTCAAGTGGATGCAGTTACTTCCAATGGATGCAATTACTTCCACAGGCTGCCCAACCTGCAGAATGAAAAATTTTTAAAATAATAATAATAAATAAAATAAAAGAATAATAATAATAAAATAAAAATAAATAAATTAATTAATTAATAAAAAAAACTAGTGTTAGAACATATCTACACAATAATACACATCTATCAATAGCAATATTATTAGATTAAACAGCAATATCATCCCCAGAACCAAGGGGAGGCCAAGACATCCCAGTCTCTGTCTGAAATAGCTTAAGATATACGTATTTAAACTGAAACTATCATAATCACAAAAAAAAAATAATAAATAATAATTATTATAAATAAGAAAAAAATTTTTTTTTTAAATAAATATATATATGTTTTTTTTGTTTTTTTTTCAAGACAACTCTAGTTTTAATTATACGCATGACATTAATAGTAGGGCTAACCAAAACCCTGAAAACTTCTTACTTTTATCCATTAAATATTTAAATTCGACCCATTATATTCCTAAAACCAGCCATATCCTTAATAGTCCAACAGATGTACACTATACACTGTTATATACATTCAAATGGAAGAAACTTACTTCCATGAACCATGTCTCAACATGTCCTGTTAATACAAAATTTATAAATAAATTTAAAATTCAACAAATGCGACGGCTCCGGAGATCCCTGCTAAAAACAGACACAAAACCCATCATTTTATTATTATTATTATTATTATTATTATTACTAGCCATATAGTGCAAGGAAGCCTCAGGCTTATGCTGCACCAGCTAAAAAAAATTTCCGAGTTACCCTGAGAGAGAGAGAGAGAGAGAGAGAGAGAAACAGAAGGGAATCACCAAGAAATAGAAGAATGATGATATCCAGCTCAGGACCCTGGGTGTGCCAAGCCCATACTCACCTAAAAGGGTCTGAGATTAAAGTGTTTTATCAAACTTTCTTCACCGTTCAAAGTTTTTACCTAGAACGTGTTCCCATGCTTTCATTGAAGCTTGTACATACAAGTTCCTATTGACGCCTAAAATATCAACAGCGTGGCTGTCCTCAATTTTCCAGCCTCAGACGGGTAATTGTAGACTCTGGAACCATTGTCTCTAACTGCATATAAAATTTAGAACCTGTGACCGACTTAGCAAAGAGGGACTAACCCAAAAAATTGAATTTCTGTTGTTCCTAAAGTTCTCGCTTGTGGGCATAATTAAAATATTCGAAAAACTCTGTCTATGCTTATACACAAATAAATTAGGCCACAAAGTTTACCCAACACAGGACACTGCCTGACGTAGCCAAGTAGTCAGGAGCGAGAGTGCACAGCACGCGTTCCTTGAGTGGACCGGGGTTCAAACTCCTAACTACTAAATACGATAAATATTTGTATTGACGATTTATTGTAAACTCTACTGACTTGGTTGCCGTGCCGGAGTATAAACAGAACAAAAAAAAAAAATTATATGTTTAGCAGAAACATCCCCTAGGCCAGCACAACAGCCAGGCCTAGATGTTATCATTAGTCAATATACAGGGTGTTTCAGTTAAACGTTTCAGAACTTCTAAGAGAGGTAGGGTACATCCTGACAACTCGAAATCATACAGCAATGTGGGGTCGGAAATGCTTTCCTGAAGCGGTGTTGTACACAGAAGCACCATAAAGAAAAGAGACCGTAAGTGAGAAATCGTTTTAATAATACATGAAAAGAAGCAAAAGGTACGTGGATTAAAGTAAGTGTTCGAAGTTTCTTCCACGGGCTACAATGCACGCCTCACATCTCCGACGCATGGACATCCGAACATTCTGGAATACTCCAGGCGAATTTCGAATTTCTTCGGCAGCTACTGCGTTTCTTGCAACCAGCTCCTCAGCATTGTCAACAGGGGTGTCATAAACTAGCGATTTCATATGACCCCAGAAATAAAAATCAAGACATGATAGGTCGGGTGACCGAGCAGGCCAACGCACGGGACCACCACGTCCGATCCACTGTTGACCAAATGTGACATCCAGGTAGTTACGAACATCTCCGCTATAATGGGCAGGGGCTCCATCGTGTTGGAACCACATTGTCTGTTGCGTCGATGCAGAAATCTGTTCATCTCTCAAAAGTTGTTGCAATACTTGCTGCAGAAAGATCAAGTAGATAGGTCCGGTTAGACGACACGGTAACAGGTAAGGTCCGATGAGGTGATCTCCCATAATACCGGCCCATACATTGACCAAAAATCGAACCTGTGCTGCACGACGTCGTATTGCATGCGGGTTCTCGACCGCCCAGATATGGTCGTTATGCGTGTTGAAAATTCCTTTCGTTGTGAAGGATGCCTCATCGGAAAACAACACTTCAGCAGGAAAAAGGGGATTTGTAGCACATTTTCCAAGGTACCACTGTGCGAAAGCAATACGAGGTGCATAATCATCCGGTTGCTGTGTCTGGACACGCCTGCACGTGAAACGGATGCATGTCTTGTTCTCGGAGAATCCTCCAGACGCTGCAATGGGAAACCCCGACTGCGTTTGCTAGACTTCGTGTACTCGTTCTTGGATTCCCCTGTACATGCTGCAGCACATTCTGTTCGACGGCTGGAGTCCGTGCTGTTCTTACCCTGTCCCTGTCAGCTCTTTCAAATGAACCTCTCTCAGCTGACCTCTGGAGCAGTCTTGCAAAGAAATTATGACTGGGAATACGCCTCGTCGGATATCGTTCCGCGTACAAACGCTGTGCGGCTGGCCCACTACAATTTGCAGCCCCGTACGCCAAATGCATATCGGCTAACTCTGCGTTCGTGTAATCATCCATCCTACTAACTTGGCGTTCTTGTTCAAGAAATTCGAAATTCGCCTGGAGTATTCCAGAATGTTCGGATGTCCATGCGTCGGAGATGTGAGGCGTGCATTGTAGCCCGTGGAAGAAACTTCGAACACTTACTTTAATCCATGTACCTTTTGCTTCTTTTCATGTATTATTAAAACGATTTCTCACTTACGGTCTCTTTTCTTTTTATGGTGCTTCTGTGTACAACACCGCTTCAGGAAAGCATTTCCGACCCCACATTGCTATATGATTTCGAGTTGTCAGGATGTACCCTACCCCTCTTAGAAGTTCTGAAACGTTTAACTGAAACACCCTGTATAAATACATACAGTTAGAGTTCACAACAAATATTTTAAAATTGAGAAAAATTTATATAATAACACCATATATTTCAACAAATATTAACTGGATCTTACAAAGGTTTAAAATCATTCAATTCAGCAGGTAAATGCATATACTCGTGAAAATACATATACTCGGCCACAATAACCAGTAAACATTTCAGGTCATCTAAGGCAGTTTGTGTAAGGTATTATTACCCACAAAAGTCAATCCCTTCTTAAACACTTTATCAGAAAATCTCTGCAGAGCTTCAAAGTGTTCGGCATTCTCAACAATAACAAAAGCATTGTCTTCATTGACACTAGGGAAGGAACTAAATAAATCAGCCCTTTCTTCATGATAGGCTGGACAATAAAACAGCACGTGCCGCCAATCTTCTCTATCTCCACAGAAGCAGAAAGGACTGGCCACCAATTCAAAGTTAAAAAGTTTTTCATTTAGGGACCCATGACCAGTTATAATGAAGGAGGTAGTCATTGAAGGATATAACCATGCCATCATCTTCTTGTCTTGTGCAAACATAGCATTTCCAATAAATTTCTTTGTATTTTTTCCAGTCTCACTTTCCAGCCATCTGGTCTGCCAAATCTCATTGAATCCCAAATCCCAAAAATTTAACCAGTTAAATCCCAAAGATTTAACTGGTTAAATTTTTGGGATTTGGGATTCAATGGGATTAAATTTAAATTAAAAAAGTTAAATCTTTGGGATTAAATCCCAAAGATTTAACTTTTCTTTTTTCAGATCCATAACAGGATTACTCTCAATGTCCATAATTTTGGTAGCTACTCCTTTCTTGAGATGGTAGAGCATACCTTTGTATGCTATACATAAATCTAGTGGAATCATACCCGAGATTATTTGTAGCGCATTCGCAGAGGTAATGCGACAGCAACGATGTGTGGCTAATAGCATCGCTCGTTGCAAGGACAGCAGATTGGCTCTAACTTTCACATAGGTAACCCTCAAAAACCACACACCGGCCACATAGGACACAATAGGCAGAAATATAGCCTTATAGTATAAAGCCAGGATTTTTGGCTTTAAACCCCAATCAGATCTTGTCAGTCATATTACATTCGCCGTAAAACGCTTAACCTTATGCCAATTTTTTCACATGTGGTAAAAATGATAGTTATTCCCAACTATTTATTTTCTGCTACATACGGAATCTGAACGTTGTTTATTTTAACAGTTGGAGGTCGACGTTAGTCTAAATGGTGGTTAAAAATCATCAATTTTGTCTTTGTTTCAGATATTTTTAGTTTATTTTCTCTTGCCTAAGTCTGCAGTTCGTCCAATACTTCCTTGCCTTTTTGTTCCAATATTAATCTGGATCTTCTGAAATGCAGATGGCCAGGTCATCTGCGTTCCATTATCCTTGGAACCAACAATCTTTCATATAACTTGCCTAAATTACTGAGGAGTGAAATCGGTCGATAAGCCCTTGGATCCGATTTAGGTTTCCCAGGCTTATAAAGAATTTTGAGTAGAACTGTCTTCCAGAAACCTGGAAAGATGCCTGCCAACAAATATTTGTTAAATAAATTCAGAAGGACTTGTGGGTACAAAAGGCGAAATTTTTTGATGGCCGTATTCTCAACAAGATCTAATCCAGGGCATTTGTTTCTATTTATTTTGGATATAGCCTGGTCCAACTCATTATTATTAAACAATTCCAGGTCCTCTGGTCCCAAACAGTCACGGTTGTCACAACGAAATTTAAGTTGTATTGGACAATCATGTTCAGGCAAATCTTCTGGGAAAAGCTTACCAACGATTACATCGACAGTCGAAAACCAATCATGAGTATCACCAGCCTCACACGAGACTGTGTTGTAGATTTCTGGAGTGATTATTTTATCTCGACCCAACTTATATACTAATCCCCAAGATTCAGAATTGCCCACTTGGGAGACCAAACTTTGCCAAGATGACTTTTTCACTTCGGCAATAGCTTCAAAATATTCTCTTTTCAAATTACAATATATGTCTTTAAGATGCTGAACATCCTGAACTGACCAGTGCCGGTGGCGCTGGAAGTCACGTCTTGCGGCATTTACTCGTCTTCTTAAAATAGACAACCGAGACATCCCCCAAGGGGTAGAAGTGGCCTTCACAGATTTCCTCTTTGAAAATGATAAAAGAGCTCTGTATATTAAATTTTGGATGTAATTTCATATTCCAGCGGCAAAAGGTTGTTCAACCTTGTCTGTTTGTCTTCCGTTAAATCAGAATGTAGGAAATAACGAAATTTAGTCCACTTTGTTGACTTCACAGAGAATCTTCTTAGTTCTTGTAGATTTACAGTTATTTCTGACAATGGCAGTCCTGCCATTGTCAGAAATTACCACTTTAAATGAAATAACTCGATGTTCACTATTACAAATATTTTCCTTAACATTCCAGTCAAACATATGCTGTGATAGTCCAGGAGACGTAATTGTCAGGTCAATATTTGAAGGTCTGTGGACATTCCAAAAAGTCGTTGGCATGTTTGGACAGTTATGAACAGTACAATGTGAAGACATAACAAATTCCTTCAAGATCCGACCTCGAGAGTCATTTATATTGCTAAACCACAAATGCGATTTAGAGTTGGAATCCATTGTGACCAATATGTTAGAATGTGCGAACTGATTAAAGATTTCTTCAAGAAGGTGCATTGATACAGTTATATCTTCACTTGGGGCACAGTATAAGGAAATCAGACAAAAATCAATGAGCTGTGCAGAGACATGTACACATGTGGAAATAGCCGTGCAAAAGCGAGAAATCGTTGTAACTGTCAGATTATTATTGAAGATCACAATAGCGGTTTCAGGCTGTACAGAGTCAGTAGCAATAGTTCTTGCAGGTAGTGGGTACCCCATAACTTTATATGTATTGTCAAATCTGTGAAGGGAACTAAAAGGTTCCTGAAGCGTCAGGATATCATATTCGTCTTCTAATGCCGCTACTCTGAGCTCATCTGCAACCGCCCTTGAGCGTTGCGCTTTGACCTGCATAATATTTAGGTAACGTTCACTTGATCGGGCATTGTACTTTAGCTGAGAGAATTTTGTATTATTCATATATTATCCTTTGTCTTGCGAGATCAATTGCATGAATATATTCGGCACAATGTGAATCCCTAACTGAATGATTAGGATCCCTGTTCCTCCGTTTGCAATTAATGCACCCAAGAAATTCTTTTTTGGGGGGGTACAGTCTGCAAAAATATGCCCGCCTCCAGCACAATGTTCACAGATTTGGCCGTTTTATGAGCACAGAATTGAGTAAGGTGTATCGTAAGCTAAGCATCTGAAGCACCTAGTAATTACAGTAAAACGTCTATACAATGTATTTAAGGGCGAAAAAGCCCCAGAACATTCTCTTATGTTCTAAGATGTGTTTCAGGATTGTAGGCGAGAAGCCTATGACCCAGTTAATAACCTTGTTCTTTTTACCTGAACTAAATCGAAAAATTGTCTCCTTTTGAATTTCTTTAGGAGTGAAGCCATAATCTCTAAGGTTCTTTTGGAAAAGATCGTCTACGATTTATTCTTTGGACATCTCTTTCGGGACGTCATATATTAAAATCGTTGGATACGAAAATCTTGGCTGATCTGACTTCAGGCCCCCTTCGTTAAAAGATGTAGTTTTTCTTATTTTGTCTAAATTTCCTTATTTGTGGTTTCTATCAGAACACCCTTGTTTCGTACAATCCTAACACTCTTGATCTTGACATGTTAATGTACAACAGGTAAAGATTTGGTAATTACGTCTTTCACCTCAGAACTAGAGGTAAGCTTGGAACTTGCAGTAGGCCGAAAGATGGCCGCATATTGGGGAGAAACTTGAAACAACTCGGTCTCCGTTGAGCTTCTTACAATATCTCTGTGCTGGGAAGATGCAGCTCCAATTGGAACTGTCATGTCTGGTTTGCAGAATAGTAGGATATCCACTATATCGTTGTTTTAACATATCAGCGTAAGTTGGATAAGATGTCCGAGAAGCGCTACCTGACATAAGCTAGTCAAAAAGATTGGCTCTAATTTGCATTTCCTCTGCTCTTGCTTTTAATTTTTCGTATTCTGTTAGCAACGTAGTAGTCATAGTTTCCACGTCGGCCCACAGGCCATGAATATAATTAGAGGCCATTTTAGTGACCTTACTGGTCTCCACTACCATAAATTTACTTAACGCCCTTTTAAATTTATTCATGATTTCATGAACGGCCGAGCCTTCCAGCCCAAGATGAACTGCATGTGAGAATGTGGACGTAAATTCTAGACACCTCATTATCGCTATTTATATTTACGGAATTTTCTCTCTCATTATCAGTTCCACCAGAATCAGAACTAAGAATTTGCTGCGATGAGGGGACAGGCTTAGTGCCTCTTCACCAGAAGGTTGATCTATCCTAATAACAGTAACTTTCGCTTTCTTACATTTGGCAGTATGAGGTTGGGTAGTCTGACTAGACTGACTCAATGCTGAGGCTAAAAGGGGAGGATATTCCTCCACAACACCATCGTGTTTTCTGAAGATGAGTTTGTAACGTCTTTATCATCTTGTTTACCTGACTTACCATTTTTAGGCTCCATAGGCTGTATGTTTGTGGATGTTTATATATATATATATGCACAAGTCTCAAAGTCACAAGGTAATACATTATTTCAAAAATATTGAAAAAAAATTGTCTACATTACCGAACTAAAAAAAAAACTATTAATTTTAGGCCACCCGAATAACTAAATTCATCTGCTGTGCAGTGTGTCTTTTGTCTGTCAATTGCGTGTATTCTACTTGTTTTTTTTTTATGTAAACGCCAAAAACGAGAGGAATCAGAACCTATAGTGAGGAATTTATTAGGCTAACACAGAGCGTACAAATAAAGAAGAAATATATGAGCTTTCGGCTATATGGTAGCCTTCATCAGAATTAAAAATACATGAATGGCAGTTGGAATGAAGATGTGCACTGCCAGGTGCGTGAGACGCGAGGTTTAATTGTTTGTTGACGTCTGTGGCTGTGACGCATGATGACGTGGCCAGCGGATATAGAACACTCAGCTATCGCCGAACATGTCTGGACAACCCACCACGACATCGACCCACACCGCGATGTCGTGGTGGTAGACAGATCCCACCATTACCTAAAGCGTACCTGGTTGGAATCGTTAAATATAAAATCTTCGGATAAATCCTTGAACAGGAACAGTGGTTGCCAAATCAACCCGATCACAGAGTCAGTAGTTCTATCATTGGACAAACGCTGGCCACGTCATCATGCGTCACAGCCACAGACGTCAACAAACAATTAAACCTCGCGTCTCACGCACCTGGCAGTGCACATCTTCATTCCAACTGCCATTCATGTATTTTTAATTCTGATGAAGGCTACCATATAGCCGAAAGCTCATATATTTCTCCTTTATTTGTACGCTCTGTGTTAGCCTAATAAATTCCTCAATGAATCCAGAGCGCGTAGGCCTGTTTCGTTATGTTAGAACCTATAGTACTTAGTACCGTGCTTGGGTTGGAGGTTGAGAAGATGAAAGAAGATATTTGTTGATATTGAATTTGAACTTCGGGGACTGTAATTTTCAGGAAAAAAGTATGAAGGAAGGTTGTTCCAGAAAACGGAAGTTGAATGAATAAACGATGAAGATGAAAAGTTGGATCTGTGAGTTTGAAGTTGGACAGTAAATGGATGTAGGATGGTGGCTGCACGTGTTCGGACTGTTTTCAAGGAGAGAGCGGGAATTATAGAAGCCAATTCAGAAGAACAGTGCCCATTGAAATATCTCTAGAAGAAGCATGCAGAAGAAACAGTACGTCAATGAGCCAGCGAGTGGAGAGACTCTGTTAGAGTTGAATTATTAATTAACCTAACTGCTCTCTTCTGAATGGAATCAAGAAGCCTGGGAGAGAGGTTTTGGGGGCACCACCCCAAATGTGGGAACAATATTCCATGGCAGATTTGTGATTTATACAGAGTGAGCAGCTGTATGGAAGAAAAGTAACGCCGAGAGCAAAAGAGAAAACCAAGTTTTCTAGAGGCAGAGGAAGCAATATTTCTAATGTGCATGCGCCAAAAGAGATTAGAATTCAGGGTATTCCTCAAAAGAGATATATCATTTTGCCTAGAAATTGGAGCGTCACCAAAGATAAGCATAGGAGCAGAAGAATCCTTTTTGCGAGATATAAGAAAAGACTGAGTTTTAGAAGGATGGAAATCAACTAAATTGTCTTTGCCCCACTGGAGAATTTAAATTCTGAACTGAAGATCAGCATTTAAAGAATTGGTAGCAGATTTTCAAGACGATGAAGCTGATTGAGAAGGGCAAGGTTTCTCAAAATGGAAAGTGGAATGCAATGTGCTATCATCGGCAAAACTATGGATAGGATTTTCAGTCAATGGAAGAAGGTCATTAATATACAAGAGGAAAAGAGTGGGGGGAAGAACTAAACCTGGGCGGACACCGGAATTACTGAAGAAGATAGAAGACAAAGAGCCATCTACCATCACACGCCCTCCAGGTCCTGGTGGGGGCCCTCCCCCTCGACCTGGAGGTGGTGAGAAATGGAATGTTGTATCATCTGTCTAAGGGCGTGTCTCAGACCTGCTTGGGATTCGAGCTGAATCTTACCAACAACCAAAAATTTGAGAAGAGGAGACTTCAAGCACACATGCAGTGGGTGTGGCAGGACCGCTGGACAAATTCAACCAAGGGGGAAATCACCAGGAGATTCATCCCAGATGTTAGCAGAACCTATCCAAAATCCCCATTATGGTTTTCTCCAGGCTCGTATGCCACGTATTTGCTTACTGGCCATGGTTCAATAAAGGCAAAACTAACAACCTTTGGCCTAGAAGAGGACTCAACATGCGCCTGTGGAGGAATTGAGGACTGGGATCACCTCATGCACGAGTGCCCCCTCTACGATGACCTCCGCTGCCAGCTTATCACAAAGTTGACTTATATACCAAAAGGCAAAGAAAACCACTTACTGGATACTAAAGAAGAGTATCAAGCTCTCACCAACTATGCACAGCAGCTTTTCTTGAGGAGAAGACAACTAATTGCAGCAACATGATAACCCTCTACTAAATGAACCCAGGGACCCTGATGGTACTGGAACCAGGCAGCTAAACTTAACCAGCATTACCATCATTGGTGTGAACTACTATACATTCTCCAAAATGTCACCCACCAAAGATAACTACCAAATAACTACCTTTGAATAGAGACAAGCCACAAATTAAGACAATCTAAGAAAGACAAAAGGTTCTTATTCTTCTGGACTTGTCTCTCATGGATGTGACCAATAAGACAATCTCCTAGATAAAGACTGACAATGCCACCGGCATGCCATTGGATGTCAACTTCTTTTCTTGGCCAACTAGCATTCCGAACCATGTACCCTAACTTGGTTCACTTTAATACCCCCTCCCCTGGTAGGGAGAGGGAGGGGACGGGTTTCTGTCTCCTCCCCTTCCCTGCTACACCCTTTTTTTCTCCTGGTGGGGCCAGTCTCCACTGACCTTTCTGGGGTTGCCTTCCCTATCATCCCCATATTTCTATCTGTCCCCCCTTCCTCAGTCTTCACCCCTACTCTAACTAAATATGCATTTTATTCTATTTTATTTTTATTTTATTTATTTATTTATTATTACTATTACTTTTTATTTATTTTTTTTAAATTTTTATTTTATTTTATTTTATTATTTTTTTTATTTTATTTTTTTTATTGATTTTTTTATTATTATTATTTTTATTTATTTATTTTTTATTTATTTATTTTTTTTTTATTTTTTTTTATTTTTTATTATTTTTTTATTTTTTTATTTTATTTTATTTATTTATTATTTTTTTTTTTTATTTTATTTTTTATTATTTTTTATTTTATTTATTTATTTTTTATTTTTTATTTTTTATTTTATTTATTTATTTATTTATTATTTTTTTTTTTTTTAGGCCCTTGCCACTGAAATCTTAGGAAATTAGGTGGCAGGACCTGCCAGAGTAATTACTTCTAATGCGATCCCTCTATGCCTGACCTGCCTCCTCGGGGTTAAGTGTGGGCAACGGGGGGTCCCCCTAGGGGCCCAACGGCTAAAAGGTCAGAGGAACAACACAACATGACACTACACAACATAAACATGTACCTTACACTTTTTAAAATCTCTGGCCTTCACAGTGTTCTGTGTTTCATAAACAGAGTACACAACACGGAGATGGGGGAAACCCCTTGGGCCATTAGACAATGAACACTTTACACTTTACACCCTCAGTGAGCGATCAGAGAGAAAACTGGATAACCAATTACAAAAAACCGTTGGCAAACCATAAGATGGAAGTTGGTTTAGAAGGCTTTTACGCCAAACACGATCGAAAGCCTTTGAGATGTCAAGAGCAACTACTTATATTTCACCGAACATTTCCATTGAATTAGTGCATAAATGGGTAGCGTAAGCCAGAATATCACCAGTAGATCGACACTGACGGAATCCATACTGGCGATCGTTGATCAGACGGAAGGTTTCTAGGTAGTTTAAGAGTTGGCGGTTAATTGATTTCTCCATTACTTTAGAAAGAGTAGAAGTAATTGCAACGGGATGATAATTGGATGAGAGGGATTTGTCACCCATTTTAGAAACTGGCTGGATATGAGCAAATTTCCAAGCAGAAGGTAAAACACCTTTGGAATTAGAAAGTGAAAAAAGGCGGCAAAGAATAGGAGTAAGTTCAGTAGTACAGGTTTTGAGAACAAATCGAGAAATATCATCGGGACCTGGAGCTTTTTGAGCGTCAAGATTCGTGAAAATCCTTCGGACATTCTTTTGACAGAAAACCACAGGGGGCATTGAATGGATCTTGTTGGGAATGGTGGGAGGTGTTTTACCAAGATCATTAATACATGAGTTGGAAGAAAAATGGGAGGCTAGCAGGTCAGCCTTGGCTGAAGTGACAACAGAACTATTTAGTTCTGTTGTCATTTCAGAGCAGAGATGCAGCAGAAGGGTTCTTCGTGGGATCAGAGAAAAGGGGAAAAGTTGGCGGCCAATAGCTTTGGCAAGAGACCAGAATGCTCGGCTACCATTAGGGAAAAACCAAGTTTTCTACTCTTAGCCTGTTCAAACTCTAGTTTGGACAGATTAATCAATGCTTTACAATTGTTGCGAGCTTTGGTGTAGACAGAAAATGAAACTGAAAAATTAGAAACAAGCCAATTACGATATGCAAGGTTCTTCTCTTGAACAGCCTTAGCACATTTATTGGAAAGCCAAGATTTGATAAAGGACGAGATTTTAAAGTGGAGTGTGGGATAAAGGATTCCATTCCTGCAAGAATAATTTCACTGACCGATCTGAGAAAACGTTGACATCAGAAGTTTTGAAACAGTAATCCAACCAAGGAAAAGAAGAAAAGAAATCTCGCAGGTCATCCCATATTGCAATCTTGTAATGCCAAACAACACGAGGTAATGCCAAGTTTTCTCTTCCGAAGTGCCTAAAGGATCTCTCACTTCAACCTTGTACTTAGAAGGGTTGTTTGTAAGAAACAGATGAAGCGTGTCGGCTGTATGATTAGGATTGTCCGGTATTCTTGTAAGTAAATAAACAATCTGTGCAAGGTCATTAGTAATTGCAAATGCCTCAACATCTCGACCAGCTGGGTCGGTGTGACTAGAAAACGAAAGCCAGCTGAGTTGTGGATATTAAAATCACCAAGGAAAATTACCTCACTGTTAGTAAAGTTTGACTGGAGAAAGTCAACTTGCAAAGAGACGAAGTCAAAGAGCTCCAAGTGATTAGTGGAGTTGGGAGAACGGTAGACACAACAGATGAATTTGACACAATGAGGTAGAGAGATTTTAAGCCAGAGAACATCGAAAAGAGGAGATTCCAAATTACCAAGTCTCTGACAGGGAATATTAGAACGGACATATGCACAAGTACTTCCTTTGGGGCGAATGGAATCATACAGCTAATAATTTGGGCATCTGAGATGAGCAGTAGTTGAATCAACCGATAACTGAGATTCTGTCCGAAAAAGTACATGGGGTTTGGCAGACTGCAAGTGGAAATGAACATTGTTAAGATTAAAATTGAGACCACGTATATTTGTGAAATGAATTAGGAAGTGTTTGGGAGGTTTAGATCTTTTCGCAGATAAGCTTGCTCTATTATTTTGAGAATTCATGGTATATTCAATAGTAAGAAAAAGTGGGTGGGACATGCTGTATGAAGTAATGAAATTTTTGGATATGGCGTACACATGGTAAGAATATACCCAGATCCTTGACATAACGTGGCCTCGACAATGTCCCCCGTATACACACTACTCTGACTCCCTGCAGTCACTATCTGGCAGAGTAGATGTAACAAGATTATACACTTGCTGATCTGGAAGCTTCCTAGAGAGTTGCCAATAGGTGTGTAAGGTGTAAGGTGTAAGGTGTGTTGGGGGTCTAACGGCTCCTGGGGTTTCCCCCATCTCCGCGTAGTTTCTATGTTTTGGGCAAGCCTGAGATTTTTTTTTTTTTTTTTTTTTAAATATATATGGTTTATGAGCTATGTGGCGTGTTGTGCCCTTTGTTCATCCGGCCTATTAGCCGCCAGGCCCCTAGTGGGACCTGACGTTTCCACACCCTGCCACGAGGAGGCTGGCCGGGTGTACCCAATGAAGCTATTTTACTCTGGCGGGTCCTGCCACTTACTGTCCTGAGATTTCAGTGGCAAGGACCTTAAAAAAAGAAAAAAAAAAAAAAAAAAAAAAATGTATATAAAAATAAAATACATTGGAGAAGTCGCGAGCATAGTTTAGTAAGTTAAGGTTCTTTTAAACATCGTTTGGGGTTTACACTGAAAGTCTGTAAGGCCTAAAAGGTCGGGCATAAATTTTGGTGTGTCTTAAATTTTGATGTTGGGCTGATCGCTATGTAAGATGACAGTTTTGGGTGGGGAGGCAGAAGACTGGGGGTGGAAATAGGAAGCAAAGGGGTCGATAGAGAAGATGACCCCCCGTTTTTCAGTGGAGCATGCCCATGCTCCACCAGAGGGAAAGAAGGGTGGCAAGGGGAGAAGAGGGTTCTTCCCTTGCGAGGAAATGGGGTTTAAAGAGAATCCTGCAGGTGCAGGATCTGAGAGCCAGATGGCGCTCTACTCTAGCTCTGGGACGCTTCAGTGTTGGTCTCTTTCAGGAATTTCATCAGTGTGACGAGAATTTGTCTTGTCTGTGGTAGTTTTCCTCAAGATAGTTGTTTTCTCCTTTTCCTGTGAGCAGCTTTGATTGGCACTAATGGTGCATTTTTTGAACTGTTGGATTTTCTTCTTTGTTTCTGGTTTGTTTGAATTTCTCCGTTGTTCTGGTTCATCCATTCCTTCTAAGTTTAGGCTTTTCTATTGAGTGTTGTTGTCTTCCTGTTGGACAGATTGTATTGCAATAATTGTTTTCCTTCTTGTAAATAGTTGAGTTGCAAAGTTGGTAAAAGCTACAAACTCCTCTTGTGAATTCAGGAGTCGGGATTCTTGGTTAATTGGATTGTACTGGATGTTTCTAATGAGGCTCGCTCTTATGTCGTCATAATTTTCACATTCATGCATGATATGAGTCCATGATTCGGGTTCTCCGCAAGTACAATTTCTATCTTCTGTTATGCCTAGCATGTTTAGCTTTTCCTTAAACGGACCATGACCCGTTAGTAGATACGTAGCGTTAAGGCCCGGGAAAAACCACAGTGGGGCTTTCGGGTGCATTTTTGTCACCAGTGGAAGAAATTTATGGGTTATTGCTCCTTTGGTGGTTTCATTCCACCTTCTTTGCCAGGTTTCTGTTAGGAATTCATCTATCCTTTTTTGTTCCCTCTTCCAGCCACTAGTCACGTCAAGGGTTATGCCACAGGTTGTAATTGGAATCGCTTTTTTGTGATAATACACTAGTCCCGCGCGAGCAACTTCCAGGTCAAGGGGTAGTGCACCTGCAATGACCTGGAGCGCCGCCGTACTAACTGTGCTACTCGCTCTAGTGATTGTAAGTAGTATGTTCCTCTGAATTGTTTCAAGAATTTTCCTGTTTGTTACTGTGCTGGTTTTTGTCATCCATACTGGCGATCCGTACATAATTACCGGGATGAAGAGGGTTTTGTAATATAGGGAGAGGATCTTTTTATTTAGCCCCCAGTCCTTACGTGTGATTCTTGATATAAGTGCTGTGTATATGCGTATCTTCTTCCTAAGGTAATTTAAGTGCGGTTTAAATGAGAGACTGCTGTCAATGATAATTCCTAAGTATTTTATCTCGTTTGATAATTTAACTGTTATTCCTTCTACTTTGATTTGTGGTGGCCTGTTTAAGTTTAGTTTCCCTTTCAAGAGGACCGAGTTGGTTTTTTTTCGGTGCTAGTTTTAGGTTATTTAGTTTAACCCAATCCTGTAGGATTTGCAGCGCTCCATTTGCTTGTTTTTCAAGGTTGGCTCTTGAATCAGCTGCTGTGATTAAAAGTAAATCATCGGCAAAGGCCTTCGCCTCAACCTCCCCCAGGTCCTTGCAGAGAAAGTCATCGAGGACCACGTTCCACAGGAGTGGCCCCAGAACAGAACCCTGGGGGCAGCCCCTGCGAACTGCACGTGATAGGCTGGAATAGGGCGCAAGGATCTGCACTTCCCTGTCAGTGAGATACGACTTTACACAGTCAAATAGATTTTTTGGAAGGGCTGCAGCACGAAGCCTCGCCAGGACGCTCGGCCACCAAAGGGTGTCGAACGCCCCAGCGAAGTCCACCGCGATCACCAGGAAGTACTTGCTGGTACATTGTGCAGCTCTGTTAAGGAGATCTCGGATCGCATCAATAGTAGAGGTTCCAGATTTGAACCCATATTGTTTTGAGTTGCTAAGGTTTGCTTCCATATAGTGCTGTTCAATTCTCTTGTGTAGTAGTCTTTCCAGGATTTTGCTCACCGTCGATAGCAAGGCAATTGGTCTATAGGATGTTGGCAGTTCCGGCAGTTTTGTAGGGCTTTTTGGTATTAATTTTAAGATGGCTTTTTTCCATTGTGTTGGAAAGTGACCTTGCTCCAGGCAACTATTGTACAGTCGTAGTAGGAGTTGTGGGACACATTCAGCAGTCTTTTTAATCATCTCTGGTTCAATTAGATCTAAACCTGGGCATTTTTTGTTTTTTGTTCTGCCCGACGCTTCTTGGAGCTCCTCAAGAGTAAACGGCGGTTCTTTGTGGGTGTTTATGTAACTTTCATTTGCGTGACATATCTCCTCCTGCTCCAGTGTCAGTTCTGTTGGCGGTTCCACGAATATTGCTGCAAGAATATTTGCAACTGATTTTCTCCTCGTTGTAGTCAGTGAGCCCTGTGGCGTTTTTGTTGCCACCATAACTTCTCCTCTGGGGAGCTTGCTAGTTATGATTTTCAACACCACTCCCCAGGGATCGGTGTTTCCTGTTGTTTGGACGAATCTCTGCCAGCTTTCCCTTTTGCTCTTTTTGATTTGCTCCGTGTAGTGATTTCTACGCTGGCGGTACCTGTTTCTCATTTCCGTGACTTCTTCCTGTGGCCAGCTTCTTCTTGCCCTTTGAAATTCTCTTCGTTTTCCCTGTACCATTTTCCTTAGCCTTTGCAGCTCAGGGGTCCACCAAGGCATTGGCCTTGAGATCGGAGTTCTCCTTTTCATGCTTGCTTCCGCCGCCGTGGTGATCATTTTAGTCATGACTCTTTGAAGGATTTCCGGATTTTCCATCTCCGATTGTATATTTCTATGGGCTTCCATGTAGGCCTGTTCTTGGCTACTTAGTGTCCTTTTGAATTTGTCCCAGTCAGCTTTGTGGATGTTGAATCTGTTCTGCATCTGTCTTAAAATAGGTATCCTTTCCAAGCTTCTGTTTATGGAGTATGTGATTGTCCTGTGGCCTGAAGTCGTCCAATCACTTTGCACTGTCCAGTCGGAGATATAATTTTCAATATTCCTTGTCACCAGGGTAACATCTATGGTCGATTCCTACAGTGTGTTTGAGAATGTGGGAAGGCAATGATAATAGGTTCGGTCCGGTGTACTAACTAGTGACCGGCCTGCGAACACCGTTTTACAGCTGTACCCTCGAAATGTGAGGAATAATGGATCTCGCCACGATGTTCCTCATAACCTCAAAAGTCATCAATCATACTGCATGAGGGAAGAGATGGGGAAGGGTTGATCGGAACTTAGCTCTAGAGACTAAACATGGGTTCCACCACGTCAAGCCTACAATAAACAAAGTGATGGTATTGCACCGGTTGATGAGAGTCATCTACTGCCTAGTACTGCCTTGTAATATACAGGAGAGACATTCCTGCGAGACATTCCTGCATGTGATGTGGGCGCCACACCTCGACCCATGCTTACGTTGGTTCATACCTTAGTGGTCACCCACCATGTACTTGTGAATGGAGGTTATACACAGGATTACTAACAGTCCCACCATCGTGAAGGTGGAAGCAGAGGATTTGTCTGTCACAGGCCGTCTGGACTTAGCGGAAATTGGATCCACTTGACTTGAGTTTCACCCGAATATCAGTTCCAACAGCGTTTTAGACTCCGAGGTAGCAAGTACAGCTTGTCTGGCATATCTGAGAGAATGTCTGTTACAACCTCTATGGTCGATTTGACTGTTTTTCTTGCCGAAAAACTCCAGTTTCCGGGGGGAAACCTTGTTATCTACGACTGAGACCGAATAACTCAGTCACGGAGATCGACGCGATTCGAACCCGACCTTTTCCACCCGGTGTGAGGAGGACGGTGACAATACCACTGTGTTACAATTTCATTCATTTGTACACACCCAATTATTATACATATATATATGGTAGTAGTTAAATGTACCTCGAAGGTATAATATAGGTCGGTATAGTGTAGAACCATTGTAGCCTGTGATGGAAGAACCGATTAATGCCATCTCTATGAGATGGCATTAATCAATTCTGACATAATTTATTACTTTTTTTTTTATGTGAACCCAAAACACGAGAGGTATTAGACCTATAGTACTTAGTACCGTGCTTAGGTTGGAGGTTGACAAGACGAAAGAAGATATTTGTTGACATTGGATCCACTTCTGTAGATTGTAATTTTCAGGAAAAATGTATGAAGGAAGGTTGTTCCAGAAAATGGCAGTTGAATGAATAAACGAGGAAGAAGAAAAATTGGATCTGTGAGTTTGAAGTTGGACAGTAAATGGATGTAGGATGGTGGCTGCACGTGTTCGGACTGTTTTCAAGGAGAGAGCGGGAATTATAGAAGCCAATTCAGAAGAACAGTGCCCATTGAAATATCTCTAGAAGAGGCATGCAGAAGAAACAGTACGTCAATGAACCAGCGAGTGGAGAGACTCTGTTAAAAATGAATCATTAATTAACCTAACACCCCTCTTCTGAATGGAATCAAGAAGCCTGAGAGAGGTTTTGGGGGCACCACCCCAGATATGGGAACAATATTCCATGGCAGGGCGGATTTGTGATTTATACAGAGTGAGCAGCTGTTTGGAAGAAAAGTAACACCGAGAGCAAACGAGAAAACCAAGTTTTTTAGATGCAGAGGAAGCAATATTTGTAATATGCTTGTGCCAAGAGAGATTAGAAGTCAGGGTAATCCCCAAAAAAGATATTTTTTTGCCTAGAAATCTAAGTGTTACTAAAGATAAGCATAGGAGCAGAAGAATCCTTTTTGCGAGGTATAAGAGAAGACTGAGTTTTAGAAGGGTTGAAATCAACTAAGTTGTCTTTGCCCCACTGGAGAATTACCTGAAGATCGGCATTTAAGGAATTGGTAGCAAATTTTCGAGAAGTTGAAGCTGATTGAGCAGGACAAGGTTTCTCAAAATGGAAAGTGGCTTGCAATGTGCTATCATCGGCAAAACTATTGATAGGATTTCCATTCAATGGAAGAAGGTCATTAATATACAAGAGGAAAAGAGTGGGGGAAAGAACTGAACCTTGCGGGACACCGGCATTGGTGGAGAAGTCAGAAGACAGAGAGCTATCTACCATCTTTTCTCTCTGATCGCTCACTGACGCCACCCTCAGTGAGCGATCAGAGAGAAAACTGGATAACCAATTACTAAAACAATTGGCAACCCATAAGATGGAAGCTTGTTTAGAAGACATTTAGGCCAAACACGATCCAAAGCCTTTGAGCAACTACTTGTATTTCACCGAACCTTTCCATTGAATTAGTCCATAAATGGGTAACGTAAGCCAGAATATCACCAGTAGATCGACACTGACGGAATCTATACTGGTGATTGTTGATCAGACGGAAGGTTTCTAGGTAGTTTAAGAGTTGGCGGTTAATTGATTTCTCCATTACTTTAGAAAGAGTAGAAGTAATTGCAATGGGACGATAATTGGATGGGAGGGATTTGTCACCTTTTTTTAGGAACTGGCTGGATATGAGCAAATTGCCAAGCAGAAGGAAAAACACCTTTGGAATAAGAAAGTGAAAAAAGACGACAAAGAATAGGAGTACGTTCAGGAGCACAGGTTTTGAGAACAAGTGGAGAAATACCATCGGGACATGGAGCTTTCTTAGCATCAAGATTCATCAAAATCCTTCTGACATCCTTTTGACGGAAGACCACAGGAGCCATTGAATGGAGCGTGTTGGGAATGGTGGGAGGTCTTTTACCAAGATCATTAATACATGAGTTGGAAGAAAAATGGGATGCTAGCAGATCAGCTTTATCCTTGGCTGAAATGACAACAGAACTATCTGGTTTGGCCAGAGGTGGGAGCAGAGATGGGCAAATGTTGCGGCCAATAGCTTTGGCAAGAGACCAGAATACTCGGCTACCATTAGGGTAAGAAGCAAGTTTTCTACTCTTAGCCTGTTCAAACTCTAGTTTGGACTGATATATAAATGCTTTACAATTGTTGCTAGCTTTGGTGTAGGCAGAAAATGAAACTGAAGAATTAGAAACAAGCCAATTACGAAATGCAACATTCTTCTCTTGAACAGACTTAATAAATGCTTTGCAATTGTTGCGAGCTTTGGTGTAGGCAGAAAATGAAACTGAAGAATTTGAAACAAGCCAATTACGAAATGCAACATTCTTCTCTTGAACAGACGTAGCCCATTTATTGGAAACCAAGGTTTAGATAAAGGACGAGATTTTAAAGTGGAGTGTGGGATAAAGGATTCCATTACTGCTAAGAATAATTTCACTGACAAGATCTGAGCAAACGTTGACATCAGAAGTTTTGAAACAGTAATCCGACCAAGGAAAAGAAGAAAAGAAGTCTCGCAGGTCATTCCATTTTGCATTCTTGTAAGGCCAAACAACATGAGGTTGGGAACAGCCATGAGATAATGGTTCCATTGGAGAAGAAACAATCACCAAGTTGTGATCTGAAGTGCCTAAAAGACCTCTCACTTCAACCATGTACTCAGAAGGGTTGTTTGTGAGAAAAAGATCAAGCGTATTGGCTGTATGATAAGGATTGTCCGGTATTCTTGTAGGGAAATGAACAATCTGTGCAAAGTCATTAGTAATTGAAAAAACCTCAGCATCTCGACCTGCTGGGTCGGTGTGACTAGTAAACGGAAGCCAGCTGGAGTTGTGAACTTTAAAATTACCAAGAAAAATTACCTCACCGTTAGGAAAGTTGGACTGGAGAAAGTCAAGTTGCAAAGAGAGGAAGCCAAAGAGCTCCAAGTGATTAGTGGAGTTGCGAGAACGGTAGAGAAAACAGATGAATTTGACACAATGAGGTAGAGAGATTTTAAGCCAGAGAAGATCAAAGAGGGGAGATTCCAAATTGACAATTCTCTGAGAGGGAATATCAGAACGGAGATATGCACAAGTACCACGTTTGAGGAGAAAGGAATCATACAGCGAATAATTTGGGCATCTGAGATGAGCAGTAGTTGAATCAACCGATAACTGAGATTCTGTTAGAGAAAGTAGACGTGGTTTGGCAGACTGCAGTGGAAATGGACATCGTTGAAATTAGAATCAGACCACGTATATTTGTGAAATGAATTAGGAAGTGCTTTGGAGGTTTAGATCTTTTCGCAGATAAGCTTGCTCTATTAATTTGACAATTCATGGTGTATTCAATAGTAAGAAAAAGTGGGTGGGACATGCTCATGCTGTATGAAGTAATGAAATTTTTGGATATGGCGTACACGTGGTAAGAATAAATCCAGATCCTTGACATAATGTGGCCTCGAGAATGCTCCCCGCATACACACTACTCGGACTCTCTCCAGTCACTATCTGGTAGAGCAGAGGTAGCAAGATAGAGCAGAGGTAGAGAGTTACCAATAGGTTCGATCCGGTGTACTAACTAGCGGCCGGCTTGCGAACACCGTTTTAGAGCTGTACCCTCGAAATGTAAGGAATATTGGATCTCGCTACGACGTTCATCAAAACCTCAAAGGTCATCAATCATACTGCATGATGGAAGAGATAGGGAAGGGTTGACCGGAACTTAGCTCTAGAGACTAAACATGGGTTCCACTGCTGCAAGCCTCCAATAAGCAAAGTGGTGGTATTTCACCGATTGATGAGAGTCCTCTACCACCTAGTACTGCCTGGTAACATAGAGGGGCGGCGTTCCTCCATGTGGTGTGGGCGCCAAACCTCGACCCCTGCTTACGTTGGTTCACACCTGGGTGGTCACCCACCATGTACTTGTGCATGGAGGTTATACCTAGGATTACTAACAGTCCCACAATCGTGAAGGATTTGGCTGTCACAGACCGTCCGGACTTCGCCAAAATTGGGTCCACTTGACTTGAGTGTCACCCGAATATCAGTTCCATCAGCGTTTTAGACTCCCAGGTAGCAAGTACAGCTTGTCTGGCATATCTGAGAGAATGTCTGTGACAACCTCAAGGACTTAAATCTTACATTAAATACACCATTGCAGTTTCCTATCAGAATATATATATATATATATAAACATTAACATTCTCGTTACACATATATAAGACATTATATTATACCTCTTGGTGCACTTCGTACGTGTATCCCAGAGTAAAGGGCAAAAGCCCATCTCCACATAGTTCAGGATCCTAGGCAAAAGTGTTTACATAGGTAAAGAGTTCTTTCCACACTGGAAGGAAGGGGATGAATCAGATTGGTCCACTGGACATTCATGGTTCAACTATTGATGATCCTGCTCAGGTGGCTAACAAACTAAACGAGTATTTTGCATCTACATTCACACATGAGGAGTTATTCAGGAAGGGGAATGCCAGAGGTGAAGTAAACTCTGGCAGCGCGCTAGATGATATTGTAATAACTGAGATGAAATTGGAGCAGAAATAGTTGAGGATAACGATAAAAAAGGCTCCCGGGGTAGATGGGATCTATCCAGTTATATTAAAGGAGGCATTAGAGGAAGTTGTTGTTGTTGTTATTTGGTTTTTAGGAGCCATAACTATTACGGCCATATTGCTCCCGGGATATGCGGTGGTCATTCCTTGAACTTTCCGCATCCTGCGTATTTGTTGGCTCACGGGCTCTAACGCCGGTCTAATCAAGAAGCATGTGCTATGCACTGTTGCTCCTGCCCACCTGGCTACGGAGGCGCCCATAAAAGGAAGTAAGCAAACCCTTAGCCATAATTATCATTATGAGAGCTTCTTTGGACTCAGGGGATGTGCCCATAGACTGGAGATGTGCAAATGTGACCCCAATTCACAAAGGACAATCAAAGGC
Source organism: Mastigoproctus giganteus (assembly GCF_048544385.1). Lineage (NCBI taxonomy): Eukaryota > Metazoa > Arthropoda > Arachnida > Uropygi > Thelyphonidae > Mastigoproctus > Mastigoproctus giganteus. The sequence goes on along the minus strand of NC_143575.1, from coordinate 121,193,318 downwards.
TGACACAAGTAAATACAGACCTGTGAGTTTAACTTCTGTTCCAGAAAAATTAATGGAGGCACCGGTTAAAGAATCACGGCAGGATCACCTAGACAAGACTTCAGTTATAGCTCGGACACAGCATGGTTTTCTTAAGGGAAAGCCTTGCCTGACCAATTTGATTGAATACTATGAAGCAGTCACAAAAGAACTGGATGCAGGGAATAATTTTGATATTATATATGTAGCCGAGTGGTCAGGAGCCGGAGTGCAGTGGCACAAGCTCTTTGAGTAGACCGGTGTTCAAGCCCCTGACTGCTAAATACGGTTGATCTGCCAACCCACACTGGACCAGTGTGGCAGATTATGGTCCATTTCCCTCAGCATGAATTGTTGAGGAGGCTTCCATTCTGCAGTGGGTTGATAATGGCTGCAATTTACTTTTACTTTTTTTTATTTGGATCTTAGAAATGCTTTTGATACTGTTCCACAAATTGGAGCCGTGTGGCATTGGAGGCAAACAGCTGTTAGAGATAAAGGGGGAGATGACATAGGGGAGATGACAGCTGTTAGGGATTGAGGGGGAGATGACATAGAGTGGTAATCAATGGACACTGCTTATCGTGGACTAATGTTATTAGTGGAGTTCCTTAGGGTTCGGTGTTGGGAACATTGTTGTTTTCTGTATTTATAAATGATATTGATGAGGGTATATCAAGCTTAATGTCCAAGTTTGCAGACGATACAAAGGTTGACAGGGTTGTTAAGGACACTACTGACAGTATGCTGCTGCAACAGGATCTGGAAAGGTTGAGCAGATGGGCTGAGAGGTGGCAAATGCAGTTTAACATTGACAAATGTAAAGTATGTAGGTTGCCATATCTAGGGGATACAGTAACCCCAGAGTAACGTATCAACTCTGGGGTACTACACTGAGAGTGGAAGATAATGAAAAGGACCTGGGGGTAATTGTGCAGGCAGATATGTAGTTTTCTGAGCAGTGCAGACGGTCTGCAAGGGTAGCTAATGGTGTCTTGTCAATGATATACAGGAATTTTTCTAGCAGGGATAAGGATTATTCGCTCGTATAAGGCAATAGTCAGGCCACACCTTGAGTACTGTATACAGGTCTGGAGGCCTCATTTCAAGAAGGATGTAGAGCTGCTGGAACGAGTACAGAGAAGGGCAACAAGATTAATGAATGGAACAAAGGGTTGCTCTTACGAAGAAAGGCTTAAGTTTTGCAAATTACAGTGTCTGGAGACTAGGCACCAGCGAGGTTACCTGATAGAGGTGTATAAAGCTTTGAATGGTTTGAGCATGCTCAATGCTGATGGGATTCTTCCTCTTGCTCAGAATAATCATCTGAGAGGGCATAAATTCAAATTGAGGAAAGACAGATGTAGGATAGATGTGCGGAAATTTGCCTTTAACCAGCGGGTAGTTGGTTGGTGGAACAGACTTCCATCCCTTGTTGTGGAAGTTGAGAGCCTAAATAAATTTAAGGCTCAGCTGGACAGTGAAGTGGAAGTTTTTTTTTTCTTTCTTTTTTTGGCTGATGCTACATAGGCTTGCTTTCTTGCATCATATGCCTCTACTAATGCTAATGCTAAAAGCCCAACTCCACCTAGTTCATCTGTTTTGGCGTAGAACCTCAACAAATCTAGTCTAAAAACGTGCGAGGTATTTTACCACCGCTAATATAAGACAGCTCTTGCTCGGTGCCCTTCTCTAAGCCGGGTTAACGTTATGTATTTGTGTCGAATGCACAAGTCCCGCACCCACAGTAAGTAGTGCAATACCAGTGGGTGTCAACAAATGAATTACTAGTGGACAACTTCCACAACTTATCCTCACTTACAGCCACTAATTATTACATTAAACAGATATATACAATACTTTTTTTTAAATATGCTTAGAGTCTCTGAATTACTGAGAACCATCAAGAAAACAATAAACAATATAAACAATTGTAAAGATGTATAACATACATCTTTACAATAACAATTGCCATAAATGTTGTCAATCACAATTGGCCAAAATCAATGCAACATTAATTAACATAAATCGACACAACAGCAATCCATATAAGTCAACACAATAACAATTAACTTAAATATTTTGTTTACACTTAAACCTTTTGTCTTTTAGTCATTTGTGAAGTCAATTACCAGAAGAAGCTGAAGTTCTTAGATGAGTCCTCAATATGAAAACTGATCTTGAGAAGGTTTGCAGCGCAGTAAAGTTATTTTGGTCTTCAACTAAGATATTTACATTGTTCTCCAATAAGTTTGGAACAGTAGACATTAAATCCGTTCTAAGTTGAGATCACAATGAATAGTTCAGAAGTACATGAATCCACGTTTCATATTCCCCACATGTGCAGAACGGATCAGGCTCCAGGCACCCTCAAAAACTCAGCCATGAGGGAACCATGCCCTGTTAGCAGATAAGAAGTTCCATAGGTCTAAACCACGATATAACTCCAGGCGTTATTGAGATTTCCACTTGCGCAATATACTTTCTTGTTATAAGCCCAAATTCGCTCTCATCCCATCTTTTTTGCCAGACAACAGTAAATTCCTTCCAAAGCCTTTTATTCTCCCTTTTAAAGTTGCTGGCTGGGTCAGTCGCAATTCCAAGCATTGTCTTAGACTGTCCTTTTTTTTAGGTAGTAAATCAAACCCCGAAAAGCAATATATAAATCTACAGGAATCGTACCAACAAGTATTTGGAGGGCGTTGTTTGAAACAGTCCTTGAAATATTATTGATCGTCAAAATAACTGATCTTTGTGTGGAAATAAGTTTCTGTTTCACTTTTACCTTTGATACTTTTTGGTACCAACCACTTACTGCGTATGATATAATAGCAGTAACATTAACATTGTTTGTTTGTTATTTGGTTTTTAGGAGCATTAGCAACTAAGGCCATATTGCCCCGAACATTAACATTAGCATTAACATTAACATTAGTAGAGGCATATGATGCAAGAAAGCAAGTTTATGCAGCATCAGTCAAAAAAAAAAAAAAAAAAAAACACTCCCATTTCACCCCTCCGTTCATTCCAAGTACCTGACCAACTCAGCATTAAATTTATTTAGGCTATCAACTTCCACAATAAAGAATATGGAAGGTGATAGCCAAAACAAACCAAGCACAAGCAGGTTAACGGAAACTTCCGGACATCTATCTTACATCTGTCTCCTCAATTTGAATTTATGTCCTCTCAAATCATTATTGTGAGCATGAGGAAAAATTCCATCAGCATTGAGCATGCTCAAACCATTCAAGGCTTTATACACCTCAATCAGATCATCTCGCAGGTGCCTAGTCTCCAGACACTGTAATTTGCAAAATTTAACCCTTTCTTTGTAAGAGCAACCCTTTGTTCCATTCACTAATCTTGTTGCCCTTCTCTGTACTTGTTCTAACAGCTCTACGTCCTTCTTAAAATGTGGCCTCCAGACCTGTATACAGTACTCAAGGTGTGACCTGACCATTGCCTTATATAAGAGGATAATCACCTCCTTATTCCTGCTAGAAAAATTGCTGCATATCATTGACAAGACACTATGAGCTACTCTTGGAGACCGTCTGCACTGCTCAGAAAATTTTATATCTGCCTGCACAACCACCCCCAGGTCCCTTTTATTCTCTACCACTGTCAGTGTAGTACCACAGAGTTGATACGTTGCTCTGGGGTTGCAGCTTCCCATATGCAGTGCTTTAAATTTGTCAATGTTAAACTTGATCTGCCACCTCTCGGCCCATCGCCTCAACTTTTCTAGATCCTGTTGCAGCAGCGTACTGTAATTTATGTCCTTAACAACCATGCCAACCTTCGTATCGTCTGCAAACTTGAACATTAAGCTTGGTATATCATCATCAATATCGTTTATAAATACAGAAACCAACAATGGACCCAATACTGAAACCTGAGGGACTCCACTAATAACATTAGTCCACGATGACCAGTGGCCATTGATTACCACTGTCTGTCTCCTCCCACTCAACCATCCCTTTACCCATAGCCGCAAATTGCCTCCAATGCCACACTGCTCCAGCAGTCTTCCATGTGTAACAGTATCAAAAGCCTTTCTAAGATCCAAATATATGATATCAAAGTTATTCCCTGCACCCAATTCCTTTGTGACTACATCATAGTATCCGATCAAATTGGTCAGGCAAGACTTTCCCTTAACAAAACTATGCTGTGTCCGAGCTGTAACTGAAGTCTTGTCTAGATGATTCTGAAGTGCTTCTTTAACCAGTGCCTCCATTAATTTTCCTGGAACAGAAGTTAAACTAACAGGTCTATAATTACTTGTGTTGCCCTTTGATCCTCCTTTGTGAATTGTGGCCACATTTGCACATCTCCAGTCCATGGGTACCTCCCCTGAGTCCAAGGAAGCTCTCATAATTATGGGTAAGGGTTTGCTTACTTCCTTTGCTGCCTCCTTTAATAGAACTGGATAGATCCCATCCACCCCAGGTGCCTTTCTTCTGTTTATCTTCAACAATTTCTCCTCCACATTCTTCTCAGTTATTACAAAATCATCCAGCTCACTGCCAGATTTTAACTCACCTCTGGCATTCCCCTCCCTGAATAACTTCTCATGGGTGAATGTAGATGCAAAATACTAATTTAGTTTGTTAGCTACCTGAGCAGGATCATCAACAATGGGGCCCATCCTTAGCCAGGTGGGAAGGAGCAAAAGTGCGTAGCACACGTTTCTTGATTAGACCGGGGTTCGAGCCCATCAACACCAAATATGGAGAATGCGGAAATGTCAGTTAATGACCACCGCATATTCCCGGAGCAATGTGGCCTTAGTTGCTAATGCTTCTAAAAAGCAAATAACAACAACACGATCGTCAATAGTTGAACCATCAATATCCAGTGGACCAATCTGATTCATCCCTTTCCTTCTAGAGTTTACATACGTAAAGAACTCTTTGTTGTTTTTCTTTGCATCCTTTGCCAAGGAGTTCCCATAATCTGCGTTTACCTGACTAATCTGCTTTGTGACTTGGTTACAGACCAGCTTATATCTATCACAGTCTTCCATGTCACTCATTAATTAATATATATATATCCCATGCATTTTTCTTCTCTGCCATATGTCTCATTAGCTCATCTGACAACCATTTAGGCCTTGAACAGTATTTCTTAGTTGGTATGTAAAGACTAGTAGCTTCCAAGATTAATTCTTTGAATGATTTGATTTGCTGTTGGTAACATCAACAGTTGGCCCCACCGTATATAATTTAAATACTGTCTCAGACCACCTTAGTCACCTTTACGAAAGCAAAAACCCTTCCCTTTCCCCCTGATGATAGTTACCTCTTTGAGTAAATCCCACTTCAGCACACTGTGATCACTGCCACCTAGTGGTTCCTTCATCTGCAGATTCTTAATACATAAAGAATCACTACTGATAATCAGAACTGTTTGTTATTTGGAGCATTAGCAACGAAGGCCATATTGCTCGGGGATATGCTGTGGTCATTCCCGACCTTTCCACATCCTCCGTATTTGGTGGTGACGGGCTCGAAGCCCGGTCTAATCAAGAAGCGTGTGCTATCCACTGCTGCTCCTTCCCACCTGGCTACGGAGGCGCCTACTGATAATCAGATCAAGAGTAATACTCCCTCTAGTTGCCTCCCGAATATGCTGATGTAGAAAGCAATCATCCAATAAATCCACAAAAGCCTTCCTAGTGTGTGAGTGACCAACCCACAAATTCCAGTCAATATCTGGGAAATTAAAATCCCCCATTATAAGACTCTGATTTACTGGCCCACTCTATTTCCCCGTACAGTTCCTTATTATACTCATCAGAATCATTAGGCCTATAACACACTCCTACTCTCAATTTTGACCTCCCAATGCTTATGTCACACCAAACTGACTCGACACTGCTTTGTCCAGCGATGTCGACTGGCTTCACTTCCTTGGATTTTATGTGTTTCTTAACTATTAGTATAACCCGACCTCCCTTCCTATCTTGTCTATCCTTCCTATTCATTTCAATTTCTGCATTCCTTATATCTGTGTGACACCACGTCTCTGATATCCCAACAATATCTTCCTTTGATTTTCTGAACAATACCTCAAATTCATCAAATTTATATACCAAACTCCTAGCATTGGTGTACATACAAGTATACATGCACCTGTTCCTATTCTTAGCTACCCTAACACAACCCATGTCTTTACTTGTACCGCAATGACTCCCAGCAGTCTGTGAAATACCCTGCATCTTGTTTTCCAGGCTGCTGCTCATTCCAATAGAAGCAGTGCAAGAATCACTGTGTGCTAATATCGAGGCAGTAGGACTAATCTATTAGTCCTACTGCCTCGATAGCATCAGCAAATTGCACCCTTTCTATTTAAGTGTATCCCATCCCTGTAGAAGCAGTCTCTCCTGTTAACAAGTACAGACCAGGCTGAAAAAAATTCTACCCCTTGAGCCTTGCACAATCTTTCCAGGGTTGAATTGATCGACAAATATTAAATGACTGTGTCCGACATTGATCGACAAGTGTTAAATGACTGTGTCCGACATTGATCGACAAGTGTTAAATGACTGTGTCCTATAATCAAGCAATAACAAGTTCCTCACTACGATACCTGCGCAGACTGGACTGCCATGTTTCTATTACAGGCTTTATTTGGTATAATATATTTGTTCTCTCTCTATGCCATAGTTCTTGCCATTGGAAATATACAATTATGTGCCAAAACATTACGACTAGGGAGTCGTTATGCAAATCAAAGTAATTGCAGTTGAACTACAGCGCGTGTGCGGGTTGGGACACGGTATAAAAAACACCTGATACATACTGAGCTCCGTTAATCAGTGTTACTCTTGTTCTTCAGAAGAGTAATTGAAGAGTAACTGGGTCAGAACATATCCGAACCGACACGGCTGGTGTGATGCTCATGGTTAGCCATGGTTAGTACCTACCGAAAGTGGCCCGAGAGAGGGAAACCCATAAACCGCCAGCGAAGTGTTGGTATGAGGTATGAGGTATGAGGTATTGAGGGTCTAGCGGCTCCTGGGATTTCTCCCATCTCCGCGAATGTTCTATGTATCGGTGACAGTACCCTGTCAAAGCCAGAGATTTAGAAGTGTGTGGGTCATGAGTAGTGTTATATGTTGTGCCCATTGTTTATCCGGCTTATTGGCCGCCAGGCCCCTAATGGGACCAGACGTTGCCCATACCTCGCCACGTGGAGGCTAGCCGGGTGTTACCATTGAGTCAATTGTACTCTGGCAGGTCCTGCCACTTACTTTCCTGGGATTTTAGTGGCTAGGACCTAAAATAAAATTGGAACGACCGCGGTTGATTTTAAATCACTTACATTAAAGCACTAATATGGGGTTTGACGCTGAAAGCCTGTTTCTAAAGTGCCTAAAAGGTTGGGCGAAAATTTTTGGTGTATTTTAAATTTGGACGTGTAGGGCTATACGCTGTGCAAGAAAAAGTGCTGGGAGGGGAGAGTGAAGGCTGGGGGCTGAAATAGGAAGAAGAGGGTCGATAGGGTAGGTGACCCCCAATTTTTCAGTGAGGCATGCCCATGCCCCACCAGAGGGAAGAAATGGTGTGGCAGGGAAGAGAGGCGACAGCAAGCCGTCACCTCCCTCCCCTGCCGGGAGTGGGAGTAAAAGAATTGCACTGCACAAGAGAGTGCAGATCATAGAGCCAATATGGCTCCGTTAAGGCAGCAACTTGGAGTTTCTCTATCTTCGTTGGTCTTCTCTGTCATTGATAGCCATATTTTTCCTCAGCTAGGAACACTGGTCAGGTCCATTGTTGGTCTGTTAGCTATGGCTGTGGTTCTCTTCATCATGGAAAGATCCGCAGCTCCATGGGGTTATTCTTGCGATCGCTGGTTTTAGATGATTAGTAGTAAGCAGGTTCCTGGGCGAGGTTCTCCTTGAGTCCTCTCCACGCGTGTTCTGTGTCTCCTTTTTTTTTTTTTTTTTTTTTATCTTCTTCTGTAGATGGCTATCAGTGTTTTACGCCTACCAAATAGTTTTTGGGCATATTCCTTTAGCTCCCTGTATTCCTCAAGTGAGTCCAATAGATGTGATTCCAAGTTCTTGGGGAGGTAGTGTATTGCAGTGATCAGTCTGCACCTGAGGTCCTCATAATGGGTGCAATCATACATAATGTGCTCCCAGCACTCAAGCTCCCCACAGGCACATCTCGGATCCACCTCAATCCCCAGCGCTGCCAGCTTGGCTTTAAAGGCCCCGTGACCAGTCAATAAATAGCTGGTATATAAGCCAGGTTGAAACCAAGTTGGGGGACTGGGGTACATCCTGTCGATGTTTGGAATGAATTTCCTGGTGATATTTCCCTTATTTGAGTTGGCCCAACGCTCCTGCCAAACTTGCATCAGGTGTTTTTGCAGCCTTGTCTTTTCATTTTTTTGTGGTGCATTAACGTCCACAGTATAGCCATGGTATGTACAAGGTATTCCTTTCTCTATGTGGTAGTTCATTCCCCTACGCATGATCTCTAAGTCAAGGGGAAGAGCTCCGGCCAAGACCTGCAGCGCGTGGGTACTGGTTGTCCTACAAGCACGTGTAACTGTCAGTAGGATTGTTCTTTGCGTTGCATCAAGGATGCGTCGGTTTACTACAGTTCCTGTTTTGGAAAACCATATTGCTGAGGCGTAAGTGATGATCGGTAGGAAGGTTGTTTTATAAAACAATGACAGGGTGCGTTGGTTTAACCCCCAGTCCCGCCTGACGATCCTAGCCACCAATTCAGAGTATCTTTTGATTTTGGCTCTGATATAAGTTAGATGGTGTTTAAAGGTAAGATTACCATCCAGTATAACTCCTAAATATTTTAACTGGGTCACTAATTTTATTGTGGTAGGTCCCACCTTTATTTGTGGCGGTCTACGTATATCAAGCTTGCCTTTTAGCAGGACGGAGGACGTCTTTGTTGTTGATATCGTCAGGCAGTGGGTTCTGGTCCAGTTTTGCAATATCAGCATTGCCTGATTGGCCTTTTCCTCTAGCTGGGCCCGGCTATCTGCAGCAATGGTGAGGACCAAATCATCAGCAAAGGCCTGGGAGCGCACATCACCGAGGTGCAAAGCCAAGAACCCATCCAAAACCATATTCCACAGGAGCGGTCCCAGAACAGAACCCTGGGGACAGCCCCTGTGGACATCACGATTCACTCTACCATAAGGTGCTTCCACGATGATGCGTCTCTCGGAGAGATATGACCTAATTATGGAGTATAAGTTGATCGGAACTTGTGCCAGCCTTAGTCTTGCCAGTACGCTCGGCCACCAAATGGTGTCGAACGCCCCAGCGAAGTCAACGGAGATGGCTAGAAGATATTTATTATTGCAGTTTGCTGCTAATTCCGATAGGCTACGCAAGGCTTCCACAGTAGACGAACCCTTCTTGAATCCGTATTGCGATGTCTCTGTGAGTTTCGCTGCCTGGTAATGCTGATGTATCCTTGTGCAGAGTAGTCTTTCAAGCAGTTTGCTTGCAACCGGCAGTAAGGCTATTGGCCGATAAGATTTTGGCAGGTGGGGTGGTTTGTTCGAATTTTTGGCGATTAATTTTACCTTTGCTGTCTTCCAATTTTTGGGGAAGATGCCCTTAGCCAAGCAGCTGTTATATAGGTGTAAGAGGAGGTCTGGAACGATCTCCACGGTCTTCTTAATAATTTCGGGTTCTAAGTAGTCCAGGCCTGGACATTTATTATTTCTTATCAGGGTTGCCATTTGTTGTAGTTCATCCCGTGTGAAGGGTGGCTCCTGAGTGTCTGTTGAATAAACTTCATTATCTTGACAGATGATAAGTTGCTCTGGCAGTGTTGGCTCTATTGGTTTCGGGAAGATGGCATCCAATATATTGCTTATAGATTGTTGCACGTGGTGGTATAATCACCTTGTGGTGTCTGGGTGGTTGAAATGACTTCCCCCCTGGGAAGTTTATTCGTCACTATCTTGTATACCACACCCCAGGGTTTGGTGTTCCCTGTTGCGCTAACAAAAGTCTCCCAGGCCTTGCGTTTGCTCTTGACTATCGCATTTGTGTAGCTGTTTCTGGCTTCTCTATATCTTTCCCTTAAAGCTTCAACCTCATGGGCCGGCCATGTGCGCCTTGCCCGTTGGAATTGTTTTCTTCTTTTAATTGTTTCTCGTCTGAGCTGTTGAATTTCCAGGGTCCACCACGGGACAGCCCCCCGGATCAGGCTTCTTCTTTTTATTGCTGCATTGCTGGCTTCTGTTATTATCTTGGTTACTTTAGTTTGGGTTTTATTGGGTTCCTCGAGCTGATTTGTCTCAGTTAGATGTTGGGCCGTTGCTGGTATTAGGATTTCCTTAAAACGTTCCCAATTTGCTTTGCGAATGGCATAGCGGCTTTGTATTTGCTTGGATATTGGGGCTCTGTCAAGTGACCTTGCTATCTGATAGGTAATCACTCTGTGATCGGACGTTGTCCACGAATCCCGAACAAGCCAATCCTTTATATAGCCTGCGACGTTCCTAGTGGACAGCGTGACGTCGATCGTGGCCTCCCACAGTGTGTTACAGAACGTGGGCAGTTGGTGCGGCCGATTTAGTACCATGATCGGGGAGTTAGAAAGATATTCGTCTAGTATTTGCCCGTTCCGAGTTCCGCTTCTGTCCGGAGTCAGGCTGTGCCAGGTGGGGGATCGGCAATTGACATCTCCCCCTATGATTATTTTCTCGTCCGGGAGCAAGTCTACCAAAACTTGAAGGTATTGTGTAGCTGGGGTAATGTCCTCCCCCGGTCTACAGTACAGTGCCACTATGTAGAACTGGCCCAGCGGCGTCAATACGTGGGCACAAGCTGCCCATGACGAGCATAGTTGTTTAACTTTCGTGACTGTGTAGTCTGGGTTGCGTACCACTACCGCCGCCCAAGGGGTATCTTCCTCTTCGTGTACTATCTTATATGTGATTGGGTATCCACACACCCGTTTAGAATGGGTGTACGGCTCCTGGAGTATGAGAATGTCTGCATTGATTTCGTCAGCTTTTATCCTTAGCTGTTCTGCCACTGCTCTGGCTCTTTGCGCATTTTGTTGGATGATCTCTATTTTGGATGTATTATATTTCTTATTGTTTGTCTCCATAGTCGATTCTCTTTTGGTATTGACCCTTTGCTTTGATATAGACCGGGCAGTTTGGATCTCTGATCGAATGTGTGTATTCCATTTTGGCTGCTTTACAATTGGCACAGGTTGGATCCTGTTCCCTGTTGGGGCAAGTTTTGTATTCATGGCCCTTGCCAGAGCAATGGCCGCAAGTAGGCGTTGTCTGAGTACAGGTGTGGGTTGTGTGTCCGAACTTGCAGCACCGAAAGCATTTCGGCACCGCTGCATGCTCCCGGAACCGGTGGGATCCCCATTCTATATATATTCTGTTGCATTTTTTCAGCTGTTGCCATGCAGATGGGTCTAGTTCAACTACCCAGTCCCTATTGGTTCCCGATCTGGTACCGGTTGAATACCTTGGTGTTACCATGCATTTTTTTTGTGCGTCCTGGGCTAAATTCCTTAGATTTCTGGTGACAATTTCAGTTGCTAGTTGTTCAGGCGTTACGTCTTGGTCTACATTAAATATTATAATTGAAGGCCCACGCTTTTTTGGCGGCTCCGCTGTTAGCCCTAACTTGACAAGTTTTGGGTTTTCCATTATTGCCTGTATATCTTCCTTATTTTCTGTTTCTATTATTAATCCTGTGCTTCTTGTTTTTCTTATTGTTTTAATTCTAGTAGTCCTCAAGTCATCTTTCATCTCTTTCATAAATTTAACCTTCAGTTCTTCGCTGGATTGGACATTTTCAGTGTTTTCCAGGGTTGTCGGTCTGAGAACCACCAAGTTTGGTGTTTTCAAGAGTGGTTGCCTTTTTTCTTGATGACCACGGCTCATCGATGCTCGAGGTAAGCAAAGGCTCTCCCGGATGGTACGTGGCAACAGAATGGCGACTGTGGCGCAACTCGCCAATAATTGGAATGCTGGTTACGGGAGTAATGTGTCACAACACAACAACACATCGAACCCAACTGAAAATGGGGCTGCGTAGCCGAAGGCCCCTCCGAGTGCCCATATGAACCACGGTTCACCGGCGACAGCGTCTACAATGGGCACGTGAGCATCGAAAGTGGACCTTGAGTGATTGGAAGGTCGTCTGGTCCGATGAATCACGTTTCCTGTTGCACCATGCGGACGGCCGGGTACGTGTGCGTCGTTTACCTAGGGAAGTGATGGCGCCTGGATGCACTGTGGCACTAACAAAATATGTACAGGACCTCTTCAACAGAAGACGAACCTTCCCTTTGCCACAGTTCCAGCAACCACAAACAACGTAAACCCTGGCTAACTCCCTCAATGAACCCACCAAAGATCACCGGTATCTACCAAACATGACCATAAATAACCTGGCCATATAAACCACTACACAATGTCCATGGACGGACACTCAACCGACTGAACCAAACTACTTAGGACAGTTCCACATCCCATGAAAGATAAACACTGATTGAGCTGGACCAGACCCTGGATATGACAACGACGGACTTGATCCACGGACTCGACCCAAGCTTTGACCAAATATCAAGCATATTGTTACCGAGCCTTATTGGCGATCTGTGCCAGCTCCCTTGCCTGGCCCACTTTAGCCTCCCTGGTGGCGGGGTAGTTGACAGGTCTCCTGTCCCCTTGCCACCCCTCTTTTTCCCTCCAGTGGGACATGGGCATGCCCCCACTGACTGCTGATTGGGGTCATCTTCACTATTGACCCCCATCTTTCTGTCTTCCCTCCCCTCTCTATCTTCACACTAGCGTACGCCCCACACGTCTCCAACTTTGTCCAAATTACTTTTCGCTCACATTTTGGCCTCTCAGACTTCAAGCGCTCTCCCCCACACAATTGATCAATTATTACATAATCATTATATACAGATTTATTTATTATTATTTTATTTATTATTTTTTAAAATGTCCTAACCATCCTAACCTGGTCTGCCTCTGCGGGCGACGTTGGGCCTCAGTAGAGGTCTGGCGGCTAAATGGCCAGAAGAACAATGGTACATGACACCACACATTCCAAGATCCACACACGCCGAGATGGGGGAAACCCCTGGTGCCGTTTGACCCTGAACACACTTTACACTTTACTTTTTACACTTTTAAATCCATTACAGCGAACTGAACTGTATCACACCACAATGTAAACTACACGGAGATGGCGCACTATGATCTCCGTTTTCAATGCGCCAATAAACAACAAAACAAAACAAACATGGAGATGGTAGAAACCCCTGGTGCCGTCTGACCCTAAATACACTTTACATTTTACCTAAACATTATTGACCTAAACATCAGAGTAATGCCACCTGGACGGTCACCTTTTGTATGTGCTCTTCAGAAAAATGTCAATTCTTAGCGTTTAAAGGTGATTCCATCGATTGCAGATGCTACCAGCAGAAAGAGTAAAGAATTCTGGACTCACAGGTGACTTAATGTAATTTTTGGATTACTGTCCATAATAAGCAGAATTATGAATGTTTTAAACAATAAATAATGTTGTAAACAGCAATAACATTCACTCCTCATATCATACCACTTTCTCTCTGGCACACACACATCTCTGCAAAAACTCCTCCAGTCACACACGGTCGCGGACCCGACACCAAGCTCATTCATAATATAATCGACAGGCACCTTCGCAACGGAATAATGGGTTAGAAGGAGCCCTTGGATTATACTGAGCTTGCTGAAGGAGAAGCACGACCCATTTTGCACAGATCTCTTACAATAATGAGGATTGGCCCCTTTCGCTCGGCAGACCCACACAAAACCATCCAAACAATCCTTCTGCTCGGCCAATCTCATTTTCCTTTCACGCCGAAAACATTTGTACTCACATGAAATCAAATTCATTTTCTGGCACCATTCAATCACACTCTTGCATCCTTCATTTTTCAAACACCGAAACATTTGCGCACTGATTCATTCCATTTTCTCTAGGGTTGAACGGAAAGAAACAAAAAAATATACAAGAAAAAATACCTGTGACAAAGGAGATTTCAATAAACACAAGTTCCTTTTTTTAATTTTTCGGTTTCGTATTGGGTTTCGCAACCCTATCACAAGAAATGAACGAACCACATGCAAACAAACCTGAGGTTTGTTTGCATGTGGTTTGTTTGCACAAACAAACAAACCACAAGCAAACGTACCTAAGCGTGCCTCGTGTTTCCAGTGCTGTTAGGTACATGGCACGGGTGACACGACTGGCACGCAGTGCGCGTCACCCATGCCAGGGGTTTCCGTCTGTTAAGAAGTTCACGTGACACTGGGCGGAGTCAGCACTCGTCAATCACGACCCTATCGCTAGCAGTCTGGAAGGGGTACCCACCTCTGAATCTCGACCCAGCAACTGATCATTTTACATGATTATACACGCTGCTTATGATGTTTTGGTGATTAAAATGTGTTATCCACACAGCTGCGTTCACCATTGTCGATCCACGTAGTCGGCCCTTCACTGATCTCGGTAAATTGAGTGCTTTTCAGGAAACCTTTTCTTCAAAAATCGGAAAGCAAAAATAAACACACCATATTAAAGAAGGAATTCCCCTCTATTAAATGAGGCTACTCCGACCAAATTCCCTAGATTATTCAAGAACAGTGCTCCGCACTTTAGAAGACGTGCTACTGCTGTTAGTGGAGGAATTATGATTTTAATGTTCCTACCCTCCTCCCTGACTTTACATCGCATATATTATAGGGCATATATTATCCTATAAATTTTAGAGGCAAACCAACACCACCATCCTTCTTAGAACCCTCGATACCCCCAGAAAGAAAGCTGTTTAGTCGTGTTACAAGCTTTTTCGGCACTATTTCCCCACATCTGTAACCTGGGGGGTATCCCAATATTTCGCCGGACTGTTGATCGGCTCCAAATAACAGTATAAACTTTCTGATAGTGATATTCGTCGTCTCTATTCTGCCTCGTTCAACCGATCACGGTACGGTTTCGCTAATCCGAATTACTCCGACAAATCCGGAACTGGATGAAATATCCAACTCAAATAGTGAAATGCAGTCACAAGCTACAAACAATGGCGACCCAATCATAATTGACAATCAAAACGATACTGATAACGCCCAAACAGACTGTACTACAGCCAAAAGGAAAAATATGAACTTTATAATGCCAAAATCCGAAGGGTAGACTCGATATAGGTTGGAAAACAAAGAATCAAGAACAAAATGCCTTCCAAACTGAAAGTGCCGCCAAAAAGCAAGAGACTGCACCACGAAAAACTCAAGAGAAACATTGGACCCTGCACTACCAAAAGGTACTGTCCATGAGCAGTCTCTTGCCCTCAGGACTGCCCTGGAGAGCTTCTTCAAGGAACCGAACAAAAGAATTATAACATCTCTAAGTGCAGAGATTGTCTCAATCTGGACTAAGATAGAGATTATCCTGCTCCAAACAAACATGAACAGATAAATTGCAAGTGCAAATTGGAGGTCTTGCAAACCAGTGGGACAAACCAAATGCCACAGCGAGTTCTCACTTACTCACAGGCGCTGAGGACCAACAAGCAACGACCAACCTAGGCTACATCTTGTGGTACTTAAACCTTCATCACTTGAGGGACTCAAAAGCAACGAGTACGTGAAGCAGACAGTAGTGGACCAACTCAAAGAAGACTTAAAACACACAAGAATCATGTCAGTAAGCAAAACACGGAACACGGATAATTATACAAACTGAAACCATGAAAAACCCCAAATTCCCAACCCCAGGACTAAGAGAAGAACCACCCAGAAGAAAAGGCCCAAGCATAGTTATCTATAGCGTAGGAAAAGAAACCACTGTGGAAGAGATAACAGAAGTCTTCAGAAGAAACCTGGAGAGACAACTCCCAAATGAAAAACCAGGAAGTCGTATCTTTCTCAAGTTCAAAACCAAACCCAGAGTATAGCACACGCTCCTTGATTAGGTCAGAGTTCGAGCCCGTGACCAATATGGAGGATGCAGAAAGGTCAGGGAATGACCATCGCATATCCCCGGAACAATATGGCTTTAGTTGCTAATGCTCCTAAAAAAAACCAAACCAACCAACCTGTCTGTGGCCACTGTGCCGGCACGAATTTAACTCCTGCACAAACAAGGAAAACCCTTCCAACCTGCGCAAACTGCAAGGTGGTGAAGATGCCATCTGAACACTCTGTCTGGCACAACAAAGCCAAATTAAATTTAAGAACCCTTAATTTAAGAACCAACCACCTTAAAGCTAGTCACCTCTTGCCATTCAAACCATAACAATTGCAGATCGATCAAGGTGAGTACTGAAAAATTAAGCCCTTGCTATTTTTTGAATTTAGTCCAATAAAACAGTACTTTAAGACATACTATAACTTCTAAGTATACTCACACAATTAATTGATATACAGGAATAGACCAAACTCCACCAAACTATCTGAACAGCCAAGACAAGTTCAATCCTACTAAAAGGAACTCTTGATACTCGACGGACACCTGAAATCAAATCAAAGTCAATAGAGGGACTATCAAATTGCATACACAACTGAAGTATTTGGGGATTGTACTAGATAAAATGTACCTGTGCTGCACATGACACATGGAGAATCTTAGAACAAAAATTAGAAAAATATCAGCGCTTATAGCCAAAATAACCCGCAGAGATTGGGGCCTAAAAAAGATCTCTCTTATATAAGTCAGTCTTCATCCCAGTCGTGACATGTCGCAGGGGTGCGGTACACGGCACTGAACAAACGAAAGGTTGAATCCATTCAATGCTCCTTATTACTTACGACTACCAGAGCTTACTGCACTGTCAGCACCCATGTGCTCCAGGTCCTGGCTGGATTCCCTTCCCCTGGACCTGGAGGTTTTGCGCTGTGCGCTGCTGTAAAAACACTCGAATGGGAGAGCGGTAACCAATATGGATTTCACTGTTGACCCACCAATCAGCAAAACCTTAGAACACCTAAAAGACACCTGGCAGACCGGATGGAATTTAACCACGAAAGGAATCATTACCAAGAAGTTCCTCCCAGATATCAGCAGAGTGTACCCAATATCCCCATCATGGCTGTCTCCCAGACTATACACCACATTTTTACTAACTGGGCGTGGGTCCTTTAGAAGAAAGCTACATGAATTTGGACTCACAGATAACCCATTCTAGCCACTGTGCCTGTTGACAAGAAGAATCCTGGGCGCACCTCCTTCATGAGTGCGACCACTTCGAGGACCTGCGTAGACATATATACACTCGCTTCGCTACTCAGAAATGAAGAGCACGTTATTTTACAAGAGCAAGACAAATACAGGGCCTTCACCCACTTTGCCCAGCTGCAGTTTACAAGACGAACCCTTTTGCCTCCCTAAAGAAAATGACACACCATAATAGGAGTAGGGCCCATCTTTTGGAGCCAAATGGTGGACATGACACTATCAAGTTAACATCTTGCGACGTATAGAGGGCCATTTGGCGCTCTATATCCCACACTAGCGAAGTATCTTTTAACTTATTCCCCCTGTGGGGGAGGAACTTGTTCCTCATCCCCTGCATCTCCCATTTTCCTTCTGGTGGGGCACGGGCGTATTCCACTGCTAGCAGGGACCATCTACTCTAACGACCCCCCTTACTTCCTTTTCTTCTCCCCCATCCTTCAGTCCCCCTAACTTTCTTTCACTTCACATTGCACGTGCTCCACACGTCCAAATTTAATTAACACCAAAATTCTTGCCAGACCTATGAGGCCTCAAAGCTTGATATTTCCAGCGCATAATCCGATTTAGAGAAGTTTCCAAAGTTATCGGTAGAATAGACCACAATAATTTTTTTTACTTCTGAGGTCCTAGCCACTGAAAACTCAGGAAAGCAGGTGTCAGGACCTGTCAGAGTAGATTTGTCCTAATGGTACACCCAGTCAGCCTCCCCGTGGCTGGGAATGGTAACGTTGGGTCCCACAAGGGGCTTAGCGGCTAACAGACCGAATGAACAATGGGCACAATATACATATCACATGATCCATACACTTTTAAAATCTCTGGCTTTGACAGGGTACTTTAACTTCATAGATAGAACATACGCAGAAAGGGGCGAAATCCCGGGAGCCATTAGACTCTCAAAATACCTATATACCTAAACATCATTGCTAACCAGGTACACCTTTTCATGGCAACAGTCTTCCCCTCTGGCAGTGCCAGTTTACAGCGGTATAACGCACCATGCCACACTGCCCAGATTGTTCGAGACTGGTGTGCAGAACATGAGAAAGACTTCCAAGTATTGCCCTGGCCTCCAAATTTCCCAGACATCAATCCCATTGAGCATCTCTGATTTGTGTTGGAACAGCAACTCCGATCTGCCGCATCTCAACCACGGACCTTAGAGGAGTTAAAGGATCTGCTGGTTACGTGTTGATGCCAGATACCACAAGACAAATCTTGTAGTATGCATGCCTCGCCGGGTACGAGCTGTTTTAGCCGCACGCGGAGGACCAACATCATATTAGGTAGGTGGTCACGTTTTGACTCATCAGTGTATCTTGTTGTGTATATTTGCCTGTAGTCTGTATAGGGGAATGACACACAAAATTAGTGGGAGCTGCTGATTTCTCCTTATTCCAATGTGCCTAGGAATTCAGTAGAAGTGGATGTCAAACTTGTGTTCCTAAATGTATCTTGTGCTGTACCCGACAGAAAACTGGATGGGAGTTGTGTCTGTAAGATAATAAAGCTTGTAAAATACTCAAAGAATTGGAATATATTATTGACCTCTAGTACTGACAAGTTCGAATGTGATCCAAGGCTTACCTATGGCATACAGCTCTGCAGTGTATATGCTGGATTCAGGAAGAATCTGCTGAGATATTATAGATAACAGTAGATCCTACTCACGATTCCGACTTCGAGCCGTCTGCGTAAACTGGCAGGAAGTCGGAGTGCTCAGCTGGGTGTGCTGAATGGAGCTGCAGGTAGAGAAGGTGGAGTATCAGACTTTACCCATTTAAGGGAAAATTCCAGTCGCATGATGGGGGAAGAGCATGTCAGGGTGGAAGAGTTTGCTTTGGTGTTTGTGCAACCTTGTCTACCATGATGTTAAACTCTCTGAGTAGATCTTGGACACGAATACCAAAAGGTCGGTTGACATTCTGATAGGTATTGTACAAATTTTCCCAACATGGCTCAAAAACTGTTGTCCACGTAGGATGGTCTGGCACGGATTTCAGATTTAAAGCAGACTTAAAAAGACAACTGTTAATGTCGAAACGATAACGGCGGTTCATTTGCTTCGACGCTGTGGACAGATGTTCGCATTGCTCCATTAGCGATACGGATAACCTGATGGTGGATAGGATCCAGCCATCGAAGGACCCTGTCTATGGCTGAACAGTACACCTGGAACCCGTAATCACGTTTGGATCGTACAAATGCACGATAAATACATAGTAAGGTGCACCTGTTTGCTCCCCAGCACATAGAGGAGAGAGAGCGAAGAATATTTAGTCCTCTCGTACACTTTGTACGGAGTTGTTGAGGAATATGCTCTAGAAAGGTCAACTTTTTATCAAACACAAGTCCCAAGAATTTCGTGTCTGATACTACTGGAATAGCATTTTATCCGAGCCTTAATTGAGATTCAGGATGCAGATGCATTTTTTAAAGAGTTAGATATCGCTTGAAAAAATGTACGCCAACGGTCTTAGCATTAGCAGTAGTAGAGGCATTTGATACAAGAAAGCAAGCTTATGCAGTATCATCAAAAAAAAAAAAAACCACTTCAACTTCATAATACTCGAAATAACTGTCCAGCTGAGCCTTAAACTTATTTAGGCTATCAACTTCCACGACAAGGGATGGAAGTCTGTTCCACCAACCAACCATCCGCTGGCTAAAGGCAAATTTTCGCACGTCTATCCTACATCTGTCTTTCCTCAATTTGAATTTATGCCCTCTCAGGTGATTATTCTGAGCAAGAGGAAGAATCCCATCAGCATTGAGAATGCTCAAACCATTCAAGGCTTTATACTTCTATCAGATCACCTCGCTGCTGCCTAGTCTCCAGACACTGTAATTTGCAAAACTTAAGCCTTTATTCGTAAGAGTTCCATTTGTTCCATTCACTAATCTTGTTGCCCTTCTCTGTACTCGTTCCAGCAGCCCTACATCCTTCTTGAAATGAGGTCTCCAGACGTGTATACAGTACTCTAGGTGTGGCCTGACCATTGCCTTATACAAGGGAAGAATCACCTCCTTACCCCTGCTAGAAAAATTCCTATATATCATTGACAATACACCATGAGCTTCTCTTGCAGCCCATCTGCACTGCTCAGAGAACTTCATATCTGTCTGCACAACCACCGTCAGGTCCCTTTAATTCTCTACCACTGTCAGTGTAGTACCACAGAGTTGATATGTTGCTCTGGGGTTGCTGTTTCCGAAATGTAGTACTTTACATTTGTAAATGTTAAACTTCATTTGCCACCTCTTAGCCCATCTGCTAAACCTTTCCAGATCCTGTTGCAGCAGCATAGTGTCAGTAGTGTCCTTGACAACCCTGCCAACCTTCGTATCGTCTGCAAACTTGGACATTCAGCTTGATATTCCATCATCAATATCATTTATAAATACAGAAAACAATAATGGACCCAATACTGAACCCTGAGGGACTCCACTAATAACATTAGTCCACGATGAGCAGTGTCCATTGATTATCACTCTGTCTTCTCCCCCTCAACTATCCCTTTATCCATAGCAGCAATTTGCCTCCAATGCCACACTGCTCCAATTTGTGCAGCAGTCTTCAATGTGCAACAGTATCAAAAGCCTTTCTAAGATCCAAGTATATAATATAAAAGTTATTCCCTGCATCCAGTTCTTTTGTGACTGCATCATAGTATCCAATCAAATTGGTCAGGCAAGACTTCCCCTTAACAAAACCATGCTGTGTCCGAGCTATAACTGAAGTCTTGTCTAGATGATCCTACAGTGCCTCCATTAATTTTCCTGGAACAGAAGTTAAACTCATAGGTCTATAATTACTTGTCAGCCTTTGATCCTCCTTTGTGAATTGGGGTCACATTTGCACATCTCCAGTCTGTGGGTACCTCCCCTGAGTCCAAGGAAGCTCTCATAATTATGGCTAAGGGTTTGCTTACTTCCTTTGCTGCCTCCTTTAATATAACTGGATAGATCCCATCCACCCCAGCTGCCTTTCTTGTGTTTATCTTCAACAATTTCTCCTCCACTTTACTCTCAGTTATTACAAGATTCTCTAGCTTACTGCCAGAGTTGAATACACCTCTGGCATCCCCCTCGTCTTCTGCAGCAAGAACCTGAATCCATTAGCAAGTGCCCAGGATTAAGGTGATTAATGGCTTGTTGCAATTGTCTTTCAATAACCCTCATGTTGAATGACTAACAAAATATACTAGTAATCAACATAAAGGGCGATGTTTGAGAAAGCTGTTCAGTGATGGAATTTACTTTGATGGCAAAAAAGAGTGACACTTATTACTGATCCTTGTGCTACTCCCTCTTGGCAAAAGGAGCTAGAGGGTGAGGACTGAGGATCCTACAGAAACATGTAAAGACCGGTTAGCAAGGAAGTTTTTGATAAAAAAACAGTGAGATGCCCTCTAAAACCAAGGCGGTGCAAATCGTTTAAGATGCCGAATCTCCAAGTTGTGCAATATGCTTTGTCCATGTCAGAATACTGACACAAAATGTTCTCATTTTAGGAAAGCATCCCGAATGGATGTATGGTTCCAGTCGAATTAAGTGATCAAGGGTTTGTCTGTTTTTTTCGGAAGATGCACTGGGTGCTTGAGAGTTCATTCAGTTTTAAATACATTAAATGAAAATTAACCATTCTCTCCAGGATTTTGCACAGACAGCTAGTGAAAGCTATAGGACAGTAATTAGTAGGGAATTTAGGATCACTTCCTGGCTTCGCCAAGGCAAGCACAATTGCCATGTGCCAGGAATCCGAAAATTGCTTTTATATAGATTGTTACACAGAACATGCAGACGATCCACAGATGTTGGTGATAGATGTTTAAGCATTTCATAATGGATGCCATCTGGTGCAGCACTTGCTTTGGAAAGATAGACGCTCTTTCGTTCCTGCAGAGTGAAAGGCACGTTGTAGGCACAAAGGCCTTTCTGTATGAAATTTAGTGCGCTTTTCTCTTTTATGTTTCAGGACTAGGAACTCTGGGGATAGGGAGAGATCCCCGATATGTTTGAGAATGTTTCCCCAGCCAATAGTTTTCCCCTATTGTAGGATCGATGCATATTTTCCCTTCATTTTCAGGATTTTATCCAAGACCACCTTGGTGCTGGTAGATTGGGTAATAGATGATGTAAAATGGATACATGATTCCTTTTGACCCCGATGGCGAATGTAGCGTGCTTTGGCTTTTGTGCACGTTTAAAGGCTATTAGATTGACAGTGGCAGGACATCGGCGGAATATCCCCCAAGCTTTGTTTTGAATCTGTTTTGCTGCTGTGCATTCCACCATGGTTTGGGAAAGGTGGAAACTGGGCAGATGTTTTTGGAATGACATTGGCAGCTAAATGGACGATATTTTCCGTGATGTACGTGACTGAATCATTGAAAGGCTCCTGACTTACTGCATTAAGGTCAAAATTTGGAAGGCATTCGTCAGCCTGATCAGTCTTCTGCCATGGTAACCTGAAAGGAAGACATTGTCTTCCGCTGTGTAAGCAGGTTCAATTCCAAATAGGTTCTCCTCCACTTCCCAAGTGAGTTAAAGGAGTAGAGAAGAGCAGATAGAAAGATTAATGGCAGAAAATGTACAGGTAGGCATGTTGATCCCCACATTTAGAAGAGAAAGGTCATTGTCATTTAGCATATGTCTATGACTTGTTCCCTTCCATTGTTGCTAGCAACTACACCACAGAGTGTTATGTCCATTAAAATCGCCGAAAAGTAAGAAATGGGGAGGCAACTGCGTTACAAGATCAGTCTTCCTGGAAGATTCCAGTCCGAGGTTGCAAAAATAGAGCAGCCAGTTAATAAAAATCCCACTGTAAGGCCAATTGCAATGGCCTCTATAAATGGTTGTAAGTAGCAAGAGCTGAACTGGAGTCTGGTTGCCCACAAGGATAGTCACTCCTCTATGAGCAGGACCATATGGAGTTCTATCCTTATGAAAAATTGTGATGTAATGACCCCAGGGGCTCACATCTGGTATGGGCTTGGCACACCCAGGGCCTTGAGCTGGATATCATTATTCTTCTTTCTTGGTGAAAAAATATTTTCTTTCTCTTTCTCCCTTATACATATATCTCTCAACAACCTTTCTCTGGGTAATTCAGAAAAAAAATTTTGGCTGGTGCAGCAAAAGCTTCAGGCTTCCTTGCACAATATGGCTAATAATAATAATGATGGGGTCATCATTATTAGCCATGTCAACAGTATTTTGCCAGAATCCACAATTCCACTGTAGGAATTTAGCGATTATTTTGGTAGGTGGTAGATGACTTTCATCAACCGGTGAAATACCACCACTTTGCTTATTGGAGGCCTGAAGTGGTGAAACCCATGTTTAGTCTCTAGAGCAAAGTTTCCGGCACCCCCCTCTCCCCATACTTCTCCTTCAACCCATGCACGGTACTAAGTACTATAGGTTTTGATACCTTTCGTGTTTGGGATTTTCATTAAAAAAAAAAAAAAAAAGGTGGGTCCATCAGTCGGCTTCCGAGGCTTACTTTTGTCACTCTTCGATTTATCTTTTTTGGGGAAGTATGGAAGCTGTCCTGTGTCCATTTCTTCCTCCACAAAGAGTTCCAAGACTGATTCGTCTGGTACCTCATCCTCTACATCCATTGTTTCTGGTATTACAGGTGGCCCTTCCAGTCTTTTTGGCTTTTGTTTGCCACTTTGTTTTGGTAGTGGGAGCACTAGGAGGTACGGATATAGCAGTGACAGATGACTGTTTTTTGGGTGGGCTTTTGTGAACTCAATAAATAGCATGCGATAGTAGTGAATGACTTTTGTGGCATCACTGATCTTGGTAATCTGTTTGTGTACCAATAGTGCACTTAGCAGAAACCTTCTGGGCATATGGTTTCCCACTATTTATTAGTTGGATACGTTTTCTGGCCTCTGGGTAGGAGCTATTCAGCTATTTTTAATTTTTGGAATGCTTTTCATCCTTCCACTACTGGCTTGCTCTAGAGTAGGCAGTGTGCTCTGCTCTCCTTGGTAATTCAATACAGATCAGTTTTGAAGCTGAACATTACTTGCTCTTGTGGTCTTTATCACCACATCAAGCACTGGTAGGGTTACCACAGCAAGCTGTTTGTGAGTGGCCGTATTTTTGGCATCTAAAACACCTGTGGATTTGGAATGTAAATCCTCACTGAGCAGTTCGGATAGCCTGCCTTGATGGAAGTTGAAGGTTGTGGGGGGGGGGGGGTGTTGAATGTGAAAATGAAAACTCAGGTAGAGACGAGATTCCCATCCTATCATATTGATATTCTATTGACAGCATCACTCTTTGGTCTTTCAATTCAGAGATCTCTTCTTCAGAGATATGAAGAATTTTACACTTGTGAAGAATTCAGTTTTGTGGGGGCTACGGTGATATGTATTCCCCCAATGGATTTTTCCAGTGCAAAACAAGCAGGATTTTTTCTGCTTGTTTTGCACTGGAAGTTTCGACCAAAAGGTCACCAGAACGCAGTCATTCAATGTATTTTGGTGATCCTGCCAACCCTTCTAATCCTTTCTCGATAAAGAAAGGTGACATCTTTCCGAAAGAATGGAGAATGAGGAAGTGGCGTCACTGATCGTGGTGTGCCCTGTTCTGGCTCTTTTTACAGAGGTGTTTTCTGTGCTATCATTTGGATTAGATAGGGGACTTGTTGGGGCCCCAGAAGAAAGAGGATTTAAATTACTCATAGGAGTAAAATAAAATTTCAGATGCCTTAAGTACCCACCATGGAGCCCTATGAAGAGATGGCCACTCGTGAACTAGCAGGTACTGCATACACGATTGGGAATCCAAGTTTGCTCAGGAGCATCATACCCACGTTTTCAACAAGCCTTGATCCCATCCCAGGAGTAAAGGGAGGTAGACAATGAAATGCAGTTGACCTTAGCAGTAAGAACGACCCGCCAATTGATCCCAGTCAGGCTGGTCTGGGACCACCCCTCTTGTTGAAGCAGGGGGCCAAAGTGTATTACGGCTGGGCCCCTCAACCACCAGGATCCCCATTTCCAAGTCTCCACAGGTCACGCCGCACAGTTGCACACGTCGGATTCGAATGGTGTAACCCTGGAACCAAGGTATTGGGGTGTTAGATATCAATAATGCTAATCTGGGAGAGAAGCAACATCACCGGGAAGTCCACTCACCACATACAGGTGTCCACGTCGAGGGGCAATAGATAAGAGGCAACAAAGAGAGATCACTAGTCTCAGGTTTGTACAGAACAAAACTGGACAAAGTGACAGACTGATGTACCACCTATAATGATCAGACTTATACTGACAATTAGCATTAGCAGAGGCATATAATTCAAGAAAGCAAACTTATATAGCAACAGCCAAAAAAAAACCCTGCCCATTTCACCCATCTTCAATCCAAATGCCCCTCCAGCTCAGCCTTAAATTTATTTCAGTGATCAACTTCCACAACAAGAGATGGAAGTCAGTTCCAACTACCAACCACCCGCTGGCTAAAGGTGAAACTCCGCACATCTATTCCACAATTCTTTCCTCAATTTGAATTTATTGTCCTCTACGGTGAGTAATCTAAGCAAGAGGAAGAATCCCAATAGCAATGAGCTTGCTCAATCAATTCAAGGCCTTATACACCTCAATTAGATAACCTCACAGGTGCCTAGACTCAGACGCTGCAATTTGTGGAACTTAAGCCTTTCCTGGTAATATCAAACCTTTGTTCCATTCACCAATCTCGGTGCCATTCTCTATACTTGTTCCAGTAGCTGTAGATCTTTCCTAAAAAGAGGCCTCCAGACATGTAGACAGTACTCAAGGTGGGGCCTGACAAGGGGACAATCATTCCCTTCTCCCGCCTAGCAAAATTCCGTTTTTATAACATTGACAACACACCATGAGCTACTCTTGCAGCATTTTTACACTGCTGAGAAAACTTCATGTGACTGCGCAATTATCCCAGGCCCTTTTCATTCTCAACTACCGTGAGTGTAGTACCATACAGTTGATATATCATTCTGGGGTTACTGCTACCCATATGCAGTACTTTACATTTGTCAATGACGTTAAAATTCAGTCGCCACCTCTCAGCTAATCTTTTCCAGATCCTGTTGCAGTAGCATACTATCATTAGTCATTAACAATCGTGACAACCTTCATGTCATCTGCAAACTTAGACAGTAACCCTGATATACCTTCATCAATATAACTGATAAACACCAAAACCAGGGAGACTCCACTAATAACATTAGTCCATGAAGACCAGTGTCCATTGATAACCATTCTTTGTCTTCTCCCACCCAATCATCCTTTTATCAAATGCAACTTGTGCTTAATGCCATACTGCTCCAATTTGTACAGTAGTCTTCCATGTGCCACAGTATCAAAAGCTTTTCTAAAATACAGGTATATGATATCAAAATTATTCTTTGCATCCAGTTGCTTTGTGGCCACATCATAGTATCCAATCAATTTTATCAGACAAGGCTTCCCCTTAACAAACCCATGCTGTGTTTGATCTATAGCTGTAGTCTTGTCTAGACGATCCTGCATTGCTTCTTTAACCAGTGACTCAATTATTTTCCCTGAAACAGAAGTTAAACTAACAGGTCTGCAATTACTGTCACCCTTTGTGAACTGGGCAGATATTTGCACATCTCCAGTTGATTGGTGACCTCTCCTGAGTTCAAGGAAGCTTTCATAATTATGGCTAAGGTTTTGCTTACTTCCTTTAATATAACTGGATAGATCTCATGCACCTCAGGTGCCTTTCTTATGTTCGATTTCAACAATTTCAACTTCACATTGCCCTCAGCTATTACAAAATCATTTAGCTCCCTGCCAGAGTTTCATAAGCTTCTGGCCTCCACTTCCATACAAGACCTCATGTATGAATGTTGATGCAAAATGCTCATTCAGTTTGTCAGCTACCTCACCAGGTCCATCAACAATCGAACCATCAACGTCAAATGGACCAATCTGATTCATCCCATTTCTTCTAGTTTCCTTCCTTCTAAAGAGTCTTTACTGTTTTCTTTACATTGTTTGCCAAAGATTTCTCATAATCTGCCTTTGCTTGCCTAATGTCCTTTGTGACTTGATTACAGACTATCTTATATGTACCATAGGCATCTGTGTCTTCTGATAATTTATATGCATCCCATGCATTTTTCTTCATGCCACGAGTCTCAATAGAGTACCTGACATCCATTTAGGTCTAAACCTGCAACAGTATTTCTTTGTTGGTATGAATAGCCTAGTGGCTTCCAAGATTTATTCCTTGAATACATTTTTAGAATTCCCATTTAGAATTTGCTATTGGGTAACATCATCAGTTGGTCCCAGTGCATAGACTTTAAAAACTCTCAGAGAGCACTGTAGTCACCTTTAAGAAAGCAAAATCTTTTTCTCTTACCCCTAATAATGGTAGTGACATCTTTAATTAAATCCCACATCAGTACACTGTGATCATTGCCACCTAGTGGTTCCTTTATCTGAAGATTCTTAATGCATGAAGAATAATTGCTGATAATTGGATCAAGAGTATTACTCCCTCTGGTTGTCTCTCGAACATGCTTTTGTAGAAAACAAACATCCAATGAAACCAGTCTTGCAAGTGTGTTAATGATCAACCCACAAGTACCAGTCTACACTGGTGTTCAAAGAAAGTGCATCACCTAGGAATTTCACATTTCTAACCCTTTTTCGCAATGGTATGTTACATTAATGACTAGCATCACAAATAGAAATATAAACAAAAGATATTTATTAATAGTTTAAGAAAAGCTAAGTGATATTTGACAGGTGCTTTCAAAATATTCCAAAATGAGCATTTGCAACCTTTATATAACAATTTTGGTAAACACGACAATTATGGCTGAAACCTTATCAGAATCCCTCAATTTGCTTCAGTTTATCATTTTAAATTGGAAACAAAATGAAAAGTTCACCAGGTGCAAACTAATATTTAGTTGAACTGCTTCTGGCCCTGATGACAGCAGCACACCGTCAAGGCACTGACAAGATCAATTTCTATAAATAATCATCTGATAGTTTGTGGTTCCAAACACGAATTATGGTTTCCTGAAGTTCACAAAGGGACTTTGGTTTCTTTCTGGCAACTGCAGATTACACACGATGCCAACACTTCTCTATAGGATTCAGATCCAGGTGGTTTCCTGGCCGGCTAAGAGTGGTAACGGACCGTTCTTTCAACCATTTTTTAAACTGTAACAAATGTGAACACATTATTGTAGAACCTCTAAGGCAGAAATGAAGCTAAAGTAACTACAGAAAGTGCCTACTTACAATTTTCGCCTGATGATAAGGAGCAGAGTCGTCCTGAAAAATGAAGTTACAGTACTTGGCAGGTTGAAATGGTCTCTACTCTAATGGTTGGCAGCAATTTGCCTTCTAACATAGCCAGATATCCATTGGCATTTACGGAACCTTTTATAAACTGCAGGTGACCTACTCCACAATATAAAATGCACCCCCATATCAATTGGCCGGTAGAGAATTTCACTGCAGACACCATACAGTCTGAATGGTATTCTTCATCACTTCTATGGCAAATCGTGTCTCCCATCAGAGCCACGCATGTTGAATTTCTTCTCATCTGAGAAAACAACTGACTTCCACTGATCGTGGGTCCATTTGACATGCTCCTTTTCCAAATTAATCGGGCATTTTTCATTTTTTGTGAGGATGGGCTTCTTAGGAAAACGGGCTACAAGACTATTTTTGAAGAGGCGTCTTCTGGCTGTTACTGCACTTGCTACCACTCCTGTATGTTCTTCCCATTCTCTCTTTAGCTCAGACGAAGAAGCTTTACAGTTTTTAAGGCATAAGCGCTTCAAAACGTGGTCCTGTTTTGGCGTAGAGACTCGTTTGCATCCAGTTCCTTTTTTTCCTATCAGCAGAACCAGTATTCTTGAGTTTGGAAAGAAAGCTATTCACTGTCCACTGATTACAAGACACTCTATAAGCAATATGACAGAAAGAACATCCTTCGTCACGTAAAGCAATAATAGGACTCTTTCTTCGTGGAGTCAACTGCATGTAACTAGCCATCCTGACACAAGCAAGGAATGACTGCAACTTGTGAAGAGCATGATTATATAGCTGAAAGTAACAGCTGTTACAAGCTTAAGAAATATTGTCATTTACTTTATTCGGACAATTAAAATTTTAAGGGGTGATGCACTTTCTTTGAACACCAGTGTATATCTGGGAGTGTTAAAATCCCCCATTATAAAGCAATCTGATTTACTGGCCAAATATATTTCCCTGTATAGCTCTTCATCGTACTAAACAGTCATTAGGCCTATAACACACTTGTACTCTCAACTAGGTTTTCCTAGCACTTATGTCACACCGACTGACTCTACACTGCATTGTCCACACAAGTGGATGCACTCCATAGATTTTTATGTGTTTCTAAACTAATAGCATCACACTCCTCCCTTTCCACCCTACCTATACTTCCTGTAACAATTGTACTCTCCAAATTCCAATTCTACACTGCTTATATCTGAGTGGCAGCACATCTACTATCCGAACAATATACGCATTTGATGTCTTGACCAGCACTTCTAATTCATCAAATTTATTTACTATACTCCTAGCATTGGTGTACATGCAAGTATACATACATGTACGCTAATTGTAGAACTGTAATTCCAGACTTGTATGCAGGTTTGGCCTGATCACTGCTTTATACAAGGGGATAATCACCTCCCTGCTAGCAAAATTTTTGTATATCATTGATAAGATCCCATGAGCTACTCTTGCAGCCTATTTGCACTGTGCAGAAAACTCATTATCATACTGCACAATTACCGTCAGGTCTCTTTCATTCTGCACTACCCTGAGTATAACACCACACATAGTGGCATAGTATTTAGGTTCAAGTGCCACTGGTGGTTTCGTAACACCACACAGTTGGTACATTTCTCTGGGGTTACTGCTACCCATATACTGTACAGTACTTTGGATTTGTCAAGGTTTCAGTTGCCACTTCTCAGCCCATTTGTCCAACTTTTCCAGATCCTGTTGCAGTAGCATACTGTCATTATCAACACTGCCAACCTTTGTATAATTTACAAACTCTGGGGAACTCCACTAAGAACATTAGTCCACAAAGATCAGTGTCCATTGATTATCACTCTCTCTCTTTTCCCACTCAACTATCCTTTTATCCCCTGTAGCAACTTGCTCTTAATGCCATGCTGCTCCAATTTGTACAGCAGTCTTCCACGTGCAACAGTATCAAAAGTATTCCTTGATATCTGTGATATCAAAAATTGATTGCGGTGAAATAAGAAAATTAGATAATTATTTTCCGAGCTTGATTTTTTTAAAATTCCTGAAGGAATTTTGCTTCAACTTGAAAATGGAATCAAGTTGTGGTGTCCAACCAAACGTTTGAGTTAAAAGAGGGAGAAGAAATTTTTGGCGCACCAATTTTTGATATTGAGGCCATTCAGGTCGTGAAAGAGACATATGCCAAGTGGATATGCACACAAGAACCACCTTTGAAGCTAAAAGAATCAGAGAATGAATAATTAGGTCAACTGTTAGCAGTTGAGGGAACAAGTAATTTGGATTCTGTCAGACAGCTTTTTGGGGTTTCGAAGATTTTAGGTGGAAATGGAGATCACTGAGATGAGAACTGACGTTGTAGAGCGGATATCATCTTTTAAGGGCACAAAAGGTGATATAGTTGTACACGTTGGCACCAATGATATTAAGAGTAGGAGACCGGCGGAATTACTTGACAAGTACAGGTCACTGATGAAAAAAAGCCGTGAATTAGGGTTGAAATTGAAAGTGTCTGCAATTCTGCCCAGACACGATAGGATGGAGTTTATGATGAGAGCCCTGTCAATCAATTCGGCCCTGGAAAGATTGTGCAGGGCTCAAGGGGTAGAATTTTTTTCAGCCTGGTCTGTACTTGTTAACAGGAGAGACTGCTTCTACAGGGATGGGATACACTTAAATAGAAAGGGTGCAAGAATGCTTGCTGATGCTATCGAGGCAGTGTTAGGTGGGTCGGAAAACTGCTAGATTGGGGGGATACAAGGACTAATAGATTAACAGTAGCCACTGGCAGAGGTGAAAGTGATTCTTGCACTGCTTTTATTGGAATGAGCCGCAGCCTGGAAAGAACAGGTGCATGTATACTTGCGTGTACACCAATGCTAGGAGTTTAGTAAATAAATTTGATGAATTTGAGGTATTGCTCAAAACATCAAAGGCAGATATTGTGGGGATTTCAGAGACATGGTGTCACACAGATATAAGGAATGCAGAACTGGAATTTGGGGAGTACAATGTCTACAGAAAGGATAGGAAGGGAGGAGGGGTTATGCTATTAGTTAAAAAACACATAAAATCCAAGGAAGTGAAGCCAGTCGACATCGCTGGACAGTGCAGTGTCGAGTCAGTTTGGTATGACATAAGCATTGGGAGATCAAAATTGAGAGTAGGAGTGTGCTATAGGCCTAATGACTCTGATGAGTATAATAAGAAACTGTTCGGAGAAATAGAGTGGGCCAGTAAATCAGCGAGTCTTATAATGGGGGATTTTAATTTCCCAGATATTGACTGGAATTTTGGGGCTGGTCACTCACACAGTAGCAAGGCTTTTGTGGATTTATTGGATGATTGTTTTCTACATCAGCATGTTCGGGAGGCAACTAGAGGGAGTAATACTCTTGATTTGATTATCAGTAGTGATTCTTCATGCATTAAGAATCTGCAGATAAATGAACCACTAGGTGGCAGTGATCATAGTGTGCTGAAGTGGGAGTTACTCAAAGAGGTAACTACCATTAGGGGTAAAGGGAAGGGGTATTGCTTTCGTAAAGGCGATTACAATGGACTGAGACAATATTTAAATTCTATACAGTGGGATCAACTGATGATATTGCCAACAGCAAATTCAAAATGGGAAGCATTCAAAGAACTTATCTTGGAAGCTACTAGGCTTTACATACCAACTAAGAAATATTGTTCAAGGTTTAGGCCTAAATGGATGTCAGATGAACTAATGAGGCATATGGCAGAGAAGAAAAATGCATGGGATACATACAAATTAACACGTGACACAGACGCCTATGATAGATAAAAGTTGATCTGTAACCAAGTTACAAAGGAGGTTAGGCAGGCGAAGGCAGATTACGAGAGATCCTTGGCAAGGGATGCGAAGAAAAACAGCAAAGAGTTCTTTACTTATGTAAATTCTAGAAGGAAGGGGATGAATCAGATTGGTCCACTTGAGATCGATGGGTCAACTGTTGATGACCCTGCTCAGGTAGCTAACAAACTAAATGAATATTTTGCATCGACATTCACGCATGAGGAGTTATTCAGCGAGGGGAATGCCAGGGGTGCATTCAACTCTAGCAGTAAGCTAGAGAATCTTGTAATAACTGAGAGCAAAGTGGAGGAGAAATTGTTGAAGATAAACACAAGAAAGGCACCTGGGGTGGATGGGATCTATCCAGTTCTATTAAAGGAGGCAGCAAAGGAAGTAAGCAAACCCTTAGCCATAATTATGAGAGCTTCCTTGGACTCAGAGGAGGTACCCATGGACTGGAGATGTGCAAATGTGACCCCAATTGACAAAGGGGGATCAAAGGCTGACACAAGTAATTATAGACCTGTGAGTTTAACTTCTGTTCCCGGAAAATTAATGGAGGCACTGGTTAAAGAAGCACTGCAGGATCATCTAGACAAGACTTCAGTTATAGCTAGGACACAGCATGGTTTTGTTAAGGGGAAGTCTTGCCTGACCAATTTGATTGGATACTATGATGCAGTCACAAAAGAACTGGATGCAGGGAATAACTTTGATATTATATACTTGGATCTTAGAAAGGCTTTTGATACTGTTGCACATGGAAGACTGCTGCACAAATTGGAGCGGTTGAGGGGGAGAAGACAGAGAGTGGTAATCAATGGACACTGCTCATCGTGGACTAATGTTATTAGTGGAGTCCCTCAGGGTTCAGTATTGGGTCCTTTATTGTTTTCTGTATTTATAAATGATATTGATGATGGTATATCAAGCTTAATGTCCAAGTTTGCAGACGATACGAAGGTTGGCCGGGTTGTCAAGGACACTACTGACACTATGCTGCTGCAACAGGATTTGGAAAGGTTCAGCAGATGGGCTGAGAGGTGGCAAATGAAGTTTAACATTGACAAATGTAAAGTAATACATATGGGAAACAGCAACCCCAGAGCAACATATCAACTCTGTGGTACTACACTGACAGTGGTAGAGAATGAAAGGGACCTGGGGGTGGTTGTGCAGGCAGATATGAAGTTCTCTGAGCACTGCAGACGGGCTGCAAGTGTAGCTCATGGTGTATTGTCAATGATATATAGGAATTTTTCTAGCAGGGATAAGGAGGTGATTATTCCCTTGTATAAGGCAATGGTCAGGCCACTCCTAGAGTACTGTATACAGGCCTGGAGGCCTCATTTCAAGAAGGATGTAGAGCTGCTGGAACGAGTACAGAGAAGGGCAACAAGATTGGTGAATGGGACAAAGGGGTGCTCTTACGAAGAAGGGCTTAAGTTTTGCGAATTACAGTGTCTGGAAACTAGGCACCAGCGAGGTGATCTGATAGAGGTGTACAAAGCCTTGAATGGTTTGAGCATGCTCAATGCTGATGGGATTCTTCCTCTTGCTCAGAATAATCACCTGAGAGGGCATAAATTCAAATTGAGGAAAGACAGATGTAGGATAGATGTGCGGAAATTTGCCTTTATCCAGCGGGTGGTTGGTAGGTGGAACAGACTTCCATCCCTTGTCGTAGAAGTTGATAGCCTAAATAAGTTTAAGGCTCAGCTGGACAGGTATTTCGAACGAACAGAGGGGTGAAGTGGAAGTGGTTATTTTTATTTATTTATGTTACTTTTTTTTTTTTTTTTTTTTGGCTGATGCTGCATAAGCTTGCTTTCTTGCATCAAATGCCTCTACTAATGCTAATGCTAATCACAGATATTTTTGTGAAATAAATGAGGAAGTTTTTGGGTGGCCTAAATCTTTTGACAGATAAGTTTGTTCTATTATTCCGACTTTTCATGTTGGAATAATTAAACAAACTTATTATATGTATACAGAATATAACTGAAAAATTGAGGGGATAACATATTGCATGAATTAATGAAATTTTTAGATATGGCATGCTACATATATCGGACATAGCAAGAACATATCCAGCTCCTCGACATTACAAATGCCTTGAAAAGGGATCTTGCGTACTTACTTACTGGACTGCTTCCGTTCACCAGCTGAAAAAATATTCATTAACTGGTCTGGATACCTCTAGAAAGTTACCAATAGATTCAAGGGGGAAAATACAGGCTGGCCTACAAAAATGTTTTAGGGTTGTACCTTAAAAACCAATGAAGTTGGCCCTCAATGCACTCTTTGTACTGCCATTGGAGCAGCTGTGTTCCCAATGAGTTGTCTGTTTACCTTTGCCAAATTTCATTTTATCACATTAAGATATTTATAGTAGTTTAATTATAACAATTTTATAGTTGAAATATTTAAAATTCAGTCAAATTTTGGGGCACCCAAAACCAACTCTACCCCAGGGCCCCCAGAACCCTTGTACATGGGAGTCTCGGCTAAACTAACCTATGGGTTGATCTCTGTAATATTTGTGCATTCTGCTCTAATGCTATCTTTAAATAGTTTGATTGTCTAATATTTGCTTTAGTAAATGATTAACGTGAAATATCTGCGTAGAAGAAAATTATGGATGACAAATCAAGGGTTCATTTTTTTTCTTCTTAATCATGTAATATGCCTGTTACTGTAATAAATATTAGTTTCATATCAATTTCTCTAAATAACCTATATCAATAAGTTCTTTGATGAATGCATTTTATTTAACACTTCACATAAAAACAAAATACAGTTTAAGTGTGATTTTTTTATTAAAAAAAGTTAAATTAAGAAAAATCCTAAAGCTATAAAAATAAAATTTTAAAATTTTCCTTTTTTTTAAACTTGACATTTACTTTTTGTTTTCATAAAAGTACTGTAAAGAAATTAAAGTCCATAGTATCTGTATTCTTCTTGCTATATGTATATATATTTATAATCTGTTTTTCATTTTTTACCAAACCATGCACAGATCAATGAATACAAAAATAACTGTATAATAACAATGACTCAGTCACTTGTTTTATCAATAAGACAAAAATAGAATAAAATTATCAAGATCTCAAGAATGATATGGTGGCAGTTATAGAGTGACGTAAGGAAATGTGAAGGTATTTTATTGTCAATATATGGGCAGCATCATGTAGAAGCATACGGTATAATAATAGGAATGGGGCATTGCATTGCAGAGGTGGATTTACTGTGCAGGTGTGGGGGATTCACTCTAAGCTTTTAGGGTGGATACCCTAAAAGTTTTGTTAGAAACATTTTGTTTTAGACCCCCACCAAAGCCTGCATAGGCCTTCTGTACCACACAATAGACAGGTTCATCTGGGTAAGTTTCAATACTTTATTCTCTTCTGTTTGTGTCACAGCCATTCACTTAATGCAGTAAAAGCGATAAGCTCTTCAAAACCTCTGAATATGAGCCAAAATTTCAGTCACATCCATTTTAATTTTTAAAAAGTGAGCTCTTTTTTATACCGCAAAGTGAGGGTAAAAACAATGGCAAAACTGCACAATTCGGGTCCTTATAATTCAGATTGCCATCTTTCCTTATGCATATACAGTACTCTTTAAAATCCAACACTCTCAGGAATTGAAAAGTGCTGGATTTTAAAGTGGTATTACTCTGATTAAGCAGATGACCTTTTCAATGAATATTAAGCACTAACAACATAATTTATTTACATTTGTACACATTTATAATTACTAAAAGATTAGTTGTTACAAATGCATATGAGAGTTCAATTTGTTAATTGTAAATAAAAAGCAATAAACTAAGTCAGAGCAAATATTGTCATGTACTCATTTAAAAGCATCTCTAGTGTCAGAGAGAATATTAATATATGCGCTTCAGATAAAAAAAAAAAAAAACTTAAGTATTATAAAAAGGAATATACATGTGGTCTTTATAAATTTACATATTTTGATTTTAATAATGTGCTCTAGAAAACATTATTTCTTGCAAGTAATAACAAAGATCACTAATTACAAGTTTGAAAACAGGACTGCTCCATCCTTTCATGTATTTTTGCAACCAGCACAATCTAAACTGCTTACATATGCACTGGTTTTAATGATCACAATAGAATAACCTTTGCCTTTCAGTGAATTGCTCTCTGACTTCAAAAATGATAGATTTTTGAAATTTCTTGTATTTTATTTATGCACATCTTTTAGGAAATTTTTCCTAAATGATGTTGTTCCAAATTTTTAAGAATGGTTTCACAATCACTTTATAAAAAAGTAAAATCATTCAAAAAAAAAATTATATGCATATGAAATAGTAGGACTGTTACTGTTCGACAAAGTAAATGCATATCCTTCTGCTGAAATTTTATCAAGCAATGACAGCAATATCAAGCCTTTTATTATCCCCAAATACCACAGCCCTTATACAAACTATGGTGTACGAGGGCTGTAGTATTTGGATTACGGTATTTTTTATTTTGACAGTAAGCAGGATACACAAGAGAAGAAACGGCAGTGGTAAATATTAAAAATTATGATACATAATGTGCCACTTACAACTGGGCTGCAAGTCAGCATGCAGTAAAGCAAGTTACAACGGAGCACGGAAAAAGTTATTAAATTTATGATGTTCTTATTGATTGAAGTGAAATCAAACATGAGTGTCAATTTGCGTTGCACAACAAAAGGATAATAATTTTGAGGATGTAAGAAAATGGCTAGGTTTATCAAACTCTAACAGAGAGCTAAGTGATTTTGTAATAACTGAGAGCAAAGTGGAGGAGAAATTGTTAAAGTTAAACATAAAAAAGACACCTGGGGCAGATGGAATTTATCCAGTTATATTAAAGGCAACAGCAAGGGAAGTAAGTAAGCAAACCCTTAACCATAATTATGGGAGCATCCTTAGAGTCA
This sequence comes from Mastigoproctus giganteus, assembly GCF_048544385.1. NCBI lineage: Eukaryota > Metazoa > Arthropoda > Arachnida > Uropygi > Thelyphonidae > Mastigoproctus > Mastigoproctus giganteus. The sequence continues at coordinate 121,155,970 of NC_143575.1, read as the reverse complement.
GGAGAAGTCCTGACTCTAAGGATAATTATACACCTGTAGTTCAACTTCTGTTCTGGGGAAAATAATCGAGTTACTGGCTAAAGAGGTCATTACAGGATCACCTAGAAAAGACTGCAGTAATAGTTCAGACATAGCATACGTTTGTTAAGGGGAAGTCTTGTCTGACCAATTTGATTGGATACTAAGATGTGGTCACAAAGGAACTGGATGCAAAAAATAATTAGCATTAGTAAAGGCACATGATGCAAGAAAGAAAGCTTAATAGCATCAGCCAAAAAAAAACCCTTTCTCATTTCGCTCATCCACTCACTCCAAATGTTTATCTAGTTCTGCCTTGAATCTATTTAAGCTATCAACTTCTACGACAGATGGAAGTTTGTTTCAGTAATCAACCACCCAATGGCTAAAGTCAAACTTCCGCACATCTATCCCACAACTGTTTTTCCATAATTTGAATTTATGACCTCTCAGGCGAATATTCTGGGCAAGAGGAAGAATCCTGCCAGCATTGAGCATGCTCAAACCATTCAATGCTTTATACATCTCAATCAGATCACTGTATTTATTCTTTGTAAGAGCAACCCTTTGTTCCATTCACTAATTTTGTTGACCTTCTTTGTACTTGTTCCAGCAGCTCTACAACCTTCTTAAACCGAGGCCTCCAGACCTATATACAGTACTCAAGGTGTGGCCTGACAAGGCCACACCTTGAGTGATGCCTTATACAAGGGGATAATCACCAACTTATCCCTGCTAGAAAAATTCCTGTATATCATTGACAACATAACATGAGCTACTCTGGCAGACCTTCTGCACTGCTCAGAAAACTTCATATCTGCCTGCACAATTACCCCCAGGTCCTTTTCATTCAATACCCCTGTCAGTGTAGTCCCACACAGTTGATACATTACTCTCGGGTTACTGCTTCCCACATGCAGTACTTTTGTCAAAATTAAACTTCAATTGCCACCTCTCAGTGGCAACTGAAGATACTGTTCCAGCAGCATACTGTCTTTAGTGTTATTAACAACCCTGCCAACCTTTGTATCGTCTGCAAACTTGGACATTAAGCCAGATATACCATCACCAATATCATTAATAAATACAGAAAACAACAACGGACCCAATGCTAGTCCCTGGGGCACTCCACTAATAATATTAAACCATGAAGAGCAGTGTCCATTAATTACCACTCTGTCTTCTCCCACTCAGCTTCCCTTTGCCTTCAATGCCACACTACACCAATTTGTGCAGCAGCCTTTCATGTATAATAGTATCAAAAGCCTTTCTAAATTCCAAATGAATGATAATAAAATTATTCTTTGCATCAAGTCCCTTTGTGACCACATCATAGTATAGTACTTTCCCTTAACAAACTGAGCTATAACTGAAATCTTGTCTACATGATCTTGCAGTGCTTCTTTAACCAGTGTTTTCCATTAATTTATCTGGAACAGAAGTTAAACTAACAGGTATGTAATTACTTGTGTTGCCCTTCGATCCTCCTTTCTGAACTGGGCTCAGATTAGCACATCTCCAGTCTATAGGTAGCCCACCTGAGTCCAAGGAAGCTTTCATAATTATGGCTAAGAAATTGCTTACTTCCGTTGCTGCCTTCTTTAATATACTTGGATAGATCCCAGCTACATTAGGTGCCATTTCTATGTTTACCTTCAACAATTTCTCCTCCACTTTACTCTCAGTTATTACAAAATCATCTAGCTCATGCCAGAGTTTAATTAACCTTTGTCATTCCCATCCCTAAATAACTTTTCATGTGTGAATGTAGATGCAAAATACTCATTTAATTTGTTAGCTACCTGAGCAGGATCATCAACAGTTGAACCATCGATATCAAGTGGACCAATCTGATTCATCCCCTTCCTTCTAGCGTTTACATAAGTAAAGAACTCTTTGCTGTTTTTCTTTGCATCCTTTGCGAAGGATTTCTTATAATCTGCCTTCGCCTGCCAACCTCCTTTGTCACTTGGTTACACACCAGCTTATATCTTTCATAGGCTTTTGTATTAACTGTTAAGTTAATTTTATGCATCCCATGCATTTTTCTTCTTTGCCACTAGTTCATCCATTTAGTCCATTTAGGCCTAAATGGATGAACTAATGTCCCATTAGTTCATCCATTTAGGCCTAAACCTTGAACAATATTCCTTAGTTAGTATGAAAAGCCTAGTAGCTTCCAAGGTTAATTCTTTGAATGCTTCCCATTTTTCATTTGCTGTTGGTAACATCATCAGTTCATCCCACTGTATAGAATTTAAATACTGTCTCAGACCATCATAATCACCGTTACAAAAGCAAAAACCCTTCCCTTTACTTCTGATGGCAGCTACCTCTTTGAGTAAAAACCATTTCAGCACACTGTGATCACTGCCACCTAGTGGTTCCTTCATCTGCATTTTCTTAATTCATAAAGAATTACTATTTGATAATCAGATCAAGAGTATTACTCCCTCTAGTTGCTTCCCGAACATGCTGCTGTACAAAACAATCATCCAATAAATCCACAAACGCCTTGCTAGTGTGTGAGTGACCAACCCACAAATTCCAGTCAATATTTGGGAAACTAAAATCCCACATTATAAGACACTCTGATTTACTGGTACACTCTATTTCTCTGAACAGTTGTTTATTATACTCATCAGAGTCATTAGGCATATAACACAACCTACTCTCACTTGTTTTCCCAGTGCTTATGTCACACCAAAACTGACTCGACACTGCACTGTCCAGCCATGTTGACTGGCTGTACTTCCTTGGATCTTATGTGTTTCCTCCTCCCTTTCTGTACACATTGTACTCCACATATTCCAGTTCTGCATTCCTTATATCAAGGCTCTCATCATACACTCCCTCCTATCTGTGTGATGCCTCATCTCTGATATTCCAACAATATCTGCCTTCGATGTTTTGACCAACACCTCAAATTCAACAAATTTATTTACCAAACTCCTAGCACTGGTGTACTCAAAAGTATACATGCACCTGTTCCTATTCTTAGCTACCCTAATGCAGCTCATGTATTTACTTGTTCTGCAATGACTCCCAGCAGTCTCTGAAATCACCTGAACCTTGTTTTCCAGACTACTGCTCATTCTAATAGAAGCAGTGCAAGAATCACTTTCACCTCTGCCAGCGGCTACTGTTAATCTATTAGTCCATTTATCGCCCCAAAGCTGGCAGTTTTCCAACCCACCTAAAACTATCTCGGTGGCATCAGCAAATATTCTTGCACCCTTTCTATTTAAGCTACCTGAGCAGGATCACCAACAGTTGAACCATCGATATTATTCCATCATTGCATATTCCATCACTGTAGAAGCCGTCTCTCCTGTTAACAAGCACAGACCAGGCTGAGAAAAATTGTACCCCTTGATCGCTGCACACTCTCTCCAGAGCCGAATTGATCGACAAGACTCTCATCATATACTTCCTCCTATCATGTCTGGGCAGAATTGCACACACAAATTTAACCCTAACTCATGGCTTTTTTTCAACATTGACCTGTACTTGTTAAGTAATTCCATCAGTCTCCTACTCTTAATATCATTAGTGCCAACGTGTACAACAATATCACCTTTTGTGGCCTTAAAAGATGATATCTGCTCTATGTCATTAGGTCTAAATGGATGTCAGATGAATTAATGAGGCTAGTGGTAGAGAAGAAAAATGTATGGAACGCACATAAATTATCAGGTGACACAGAGGCCAATGGGAGACATAAGCTTCTCTGTAATCAAGTCACAAAGGAGGTTAGGCAGGCGAATGCAGATTACATGAAATCTTTGGCAAAGGATGCAAAGAAATACAGCAAGGAGTTCTTTACTTATGTAAACTCTAGAAGGAAAGGAATGAATCAGATTGGACCACTTAACATAGATGGGTTGACTATTGATGATCATGCTCAAGTAGCTGATAAACTGAATGAGTATTTTGCATCTACATTCACACATGAGGAGTTATTCAATGAGGGGTGTGCCAGAAGTTTATCAAATGCTAACAGGAAGCTAAGTAATTTTGTAATAACTGAGAGCAAAGTGGAGGAGAAATTGTTGAAGTTAAACATAAGGAAGGCACCTGGGGTGGATGGGATCTATCCAGTTATATTAAAGGAGGCAGCAAAGGAAGTAAGCAAACCCTTAACCATAATTATGAGAGCTTCCTTGGACTCAGGGGAGGTCCCCATGGACTGGAAGTGTGCAAATGTATCACCAATTCACAAAGGAGATTTAAAAGGTGACACAAGTAACTGCAGACCTGTTAGTTTAACTTGTGTTCCGGTAAAAATAATGGACTCACTGGTTAAAGAAGCATTGCAGGATTATCTAGACAAGACTGCAGTAATAGTTAAGACACAGTATAGGTTTGTCGAAGGGAGGGCTTGTCTGACCAATCTGATTGCTTACTATGATGTGGTCACAAAGGAACTGAATGCCAAAAATAATTTTGATATCATATACTTGGATTTCAGGAAAGCTTTTGATACTGCTGCACATGGAAGGCTGCTCTACAAATTGGAGAGGTATGGTATCAAGAGTAAGCTGCTACAATGGATAAAAGGATGGTTGAGTGGGAGACAACTGAGAGTGGTAATCAATTGACACTGCTCTTCGTGGACAAATCTTAATAGTGGAGTTCGCCAGGGGTCGGTGTTGGACCCATTGTTGTTTTGTATATTTATTAATGATATTGATGAATGTATATCAGGTTTAATGTCCAAGTTTGCAGATGATACAAAGGTTGCAGGGTTGTTAATGACAGTATGCTACTCCAACTGGATCTAGATAAGTTTGGAAAATGGGCTGAGAAGTGGCAACTGGAGTTTGACAATGACAAATGCAAAGTAGTGCATATGGGTAGCAATAACCTACACTCAGGAAAGTGGAAAAAGACCTGGGGTAATTGTGCAGTCAAATATGAAGTTTGCTGAGCAGTGCAGACGGGCTGCCAGGGCAGGTCATGGAGTCTTATCAATGATATATAGGAAGTTTGCTAGCAGGGACAGGGAGATGATAATCCCATTATACAAGGCAATGGTCAGGCAACAACCAGAGTACTGTGTAGGAACACCAAGAGTAGAAGGACGTAGAGTTGCTAGAACGAGTACAAAGAAGGGCAACAAGATTGGTGAAGGTAACAAAGTAGTGCTCTTACCAAGAAAGGCTTAAGTTCTGCAAATTGAAGTGCCTGAAGAGTAGACGCCTGCAAAGTGATCTGATTGAGGTGTATGAGGCCTTGAATGGGTTGAGCAAGCTGAATGCTGATGGGATTCTTCATCTTGCTCAGACTAAGATTGAGGAAAGATAGTTGTAGAACAGATGTGCGGAAATTTGCCTTAGCTAGCGGGTAGTTGATTGGTGGAACAGGTTTCCATCTTTTGTTGTGGAAGCTAATAGCCTAAATAAATTTATGGCTGAGCTGGACAGGCATTTGGAACGAATGGAGGGATGAAATGGGAGGGTTTTTTTTTTTTTTTTTTGGCTGATGTTGCATAAGCTTGCTTTCTTGCATTATATGCCTCTACTAATGCTAATAAACCTTTGCCCCTGGCAGACATACTCCAGTCCTGTTCCACCTATCCTTTTTGCACAAATATTCCCCGTTTCCATGACAACAGAGCCAACGATAACAACTAGTTCCTTTGGTACCAGTGCATTCTGCCTTGAGGGTTGCCGCTGTGTTGTGTTGTGTGAAGTTCAAGTGCAAGCTCTGGTGTTGATGTCGGCAGCTGACAGCTCGTTGGGTCCCTCAATTTAACTCCTTTGAGGGCATCCACCCTGTCCTTCAAGCTCTCATATAGGCCCATAACAATGCTGATTTGGCACCTGATTTCTTCAAACTAAACTCCTTACATCGTGCACACACAAAGACATTCCACTTGGCAATATTACGTTCCCCTCCTGATTGTCCACAAACATCAAACAAGCAGTACACTTCAAAAGGTTGTGATTCAGAGGGAAACTGCCCCCCTCAGTTCTCCCCTGAGCCACAGCACTCCCATTAGCGTGAGCCTTTTGCTTTGCTGCTCTGGTCTGAGTCATGATTTCGATTCAATTTCAATACAAAAATATAACCCTAAACTGAAATCCAAATGGAGTAATAACACTATATATATTGTTGTTGTTATTTTGTTATTTGGTTTTTAGGAGCATTAGCAACTAAGGCCATATTGCTCCGGGAATATGCGGTGGTCATTCCCTTGACCTTTCCGCATCCTCCGTATTTGGTGGTGACGGGCTCGAACCCCGGTCTAATCAAGAAGTGTGTGCTACGCACTGCTGCTCCTTCCCACCTGGCTACGGAGGCGGCCCCCCTATATATATATTTCAGTATCGAGTATTATCTCCGAGTTACGTTATATGACCTTCATATCTCCTTTCAAGTTATATGTATTAATTTATAATGTTATGTTTGTAAAATCTAAATTGTTATATGTATTTAATTAAAAATAATAACAATTTAATTGACAATAAAATTTAATAAGATTAATAAGTTTGACTGATTAATTGATAATACTATATTATACTAAGCTAACAGATTTCTAATACAGTGCTACGTGTTTCGCTTTCTAGTTTTACGTTAAATCTTACGCTATCTAGTTCAGGATATACAGGCAGGCCTCGCATAACGCGAATTCGATTAACGCGATTTTCAGTTAACGCTATTTGAAAAATTATACCACTTTTCATTTTACACGATGCAAATTTCCAGTTAACGCGATTTTTTTTTTTTTCTTTATGCGATAGTTGAAAAAGATTTGAATCGTGTTAAGCTTACCGCGTGTCCGACAGGCAATAAACAAACGCCTGCCTGCTGCCCGCCTCGGTGTGTTCCATCAACCATCGGAAGAAGACGTGTTACTCGCTTGTCTCCCACTAATAACATCAATGCAGACTTGCATTTAAAACTTCAAATTTTTAAATGAGCCAGATGAAAATGTTACCGCGAAGCAGATAACGGTAAAAGAATTGGATGAAATCTTTCGTATTGCAGAGAACCTCAAAGAAAAGGTTTGAGGTTCTCTGCGATATTTATTTCGCCGGGGTCCAGAGAAGATTGTTGTTGGCTATCGGAAATTGATTGATGAAAAGAGAAAGTCAACACTGTTCAAATATTTCCGCAACAGTCATTTCTTCATTGTGTATTTTATGTCAGAGGTTCCCAAACTTTCTCAGTTCATGGAGCCCTTAGTGTCTCAGTAATTTTTTCAAGGTGCACCCAGACGAAAAGAAATACCTAACAGTTCCGTTTAGTAGTTATGTCCAAACAACTTAATAAGAAGTGCTGAAACTGTGAACTACCTCGAGCTAGTAGTTCGCGCGGTGTCCAGCAGAGATCGAGTATCGCGTGTTCCCCTCGAAAATTTAAAATATTCCGCGGCATCCAGTTTGGGAACCGCTGTTTTATGCAATAAACATTTAATTCCATAATTATTTTCATTATCTTTTACATTGTATACAGTTAAAAAGTTATTTAAAAGGTATTTTTGAAATTCTTTACAGACATTCCAGAAGGTCAAGGACCAATTATAATTTTTCCTATTGATTATTATATTCAATTAATGCATTTTCGTTTTGCATGATGTGCTCGCGGGACGAATTAATCGCATTAATCGAGACCAGCCTGTACATTATATTGTATAACAACGGTGGCAAATTACGAATGGTAACTCTACAGACACTAAGTATTAATTAACTTTAAAAATCGTTATCTAAATGCAAAATAAACCAAGGAATTTGACTAGGTCTATAAACTACTTATAGAAAATAATTTAATGTAACAATTAAGTCAATAAAACAGCTAAATATAATTAATGTTCTCCGGAGCTTTTTGATATCAAATTCAATACTGTTGATACCGTTGCACCTCGAAGACTGCTGTACAAATTGGAACAGTATGGCATTAAGGGCAAGTTGCTGCAATGGATAAAGGGATGGGTGAGTGGGAGACGGCTGAGAGTGGTAATAAATGGACACTGCTCTATGTGGAGTCCCCCAGAGTTTGGTGCTGGGCCCATTGTTGTTTCGTGTGTTTATCAATGATATCGATGAAGGTATATATCAGTCTTAATGTCCAAGTTTGCAGATAATACAAAGGTCGGCAGGGTTGTTAATGACAGTAAAGGCATTATGCAATGGTAAGAGAAGTGGCAATTCAAGTTTAATATTGACAAATGCAAAGTACTGAAGGTGGGTAGCAGTAAACCGAAATGAACGGACGAACTGTGTGGTACCACATTCAGGGAGGTGGATAATGAAAAAGACCTGGAGGTAATTGTGCAGTCAGATATGAAGTTCTCTGAGCAGTGCAGATGGGCTGCCAGAGCAGGTTATGGAGTTTTGTCAATGATATATAGGAATTTTGCTAGCGGAGACAAGGAGGTGATTATCCCTTTATATAAGGCAATGGTCAGGCCTCATCTTGAGTACTGCATACAGGTCTGGATGCCTCATTTTAGGAAGGATGTAGAGTTGCTAGAACGAGTACAGAGAGGGGCAACAGCATTGGTGAGAGGACAAAGGGGTGCATTTACAAAGAAAGGCTCAAGTTCTGCAAGTGGCAGCATCTGGAGACTAGGTACCTACAAATTGATCTGATTGAGGTGTATAAAGCCTTGAATGGTTTGAGCAGGCTCAATGCTGATGGGATACTTCCGCTTGCTCAGATTAAGAACCTCAGGGAGCATAGATTCAAATTGAAGAAAGACAGTTTTAGAATAGATGTGCGGAAGTTTGCCTTTTGCCAGCGGGTAGCTGATTGCTGGAACAAACTTTCATCTGTTGTTGTGGAAGTTTATAGCTTAAATAAATTTAAGGCTGAACTAGATAAAAATTTGGAGTGACCGGTGGCTGAAATGGGAAGGGGTTTTTTTATTATTTGGCTAATGCTGTATAAGCTTGGTTTCTTGCATCATATGCCTCAACTAATGCTAATGAATGTGAGGCTAGATATCATATAGTTATGGAAGGAGAAATAGTACAAGCAACTGATGGGGGAACCTTGTAGGGGAAGAAGAGAGTAAAGAGGAAAAGGTGTAATTACACGAGGGTAGAAGCTGCCCCAATCTTCTTATTAAATCTGCTAAGTTCTTTACTTATGTAAACTCTAGAAGGAAGGGGATGAATCAGATTGGTCCACTTGATATTGATGGGTCAACTGTTGATGATCCTGTTCAGGTAGCTAACAAACTAAATGAATATTTTGCATCGACATTCACACATGAGGAGTTATTCAGCGAGGGGAATGCCAGAGGTGTATGCAACTCTAGCAGTAAGCTACAGAATCTTGAAATAACTGGGAGTAAAGTGGAGGAGAAACTGTTGAAGATAAACACAAGAAAGGCACCCGGGGTGGATGGGATCTATCCAGTTATATTAAAGGAAGCAGCAAAGGAAGTAAGCAAACCCTTAGCCATAATTATGAGAGCTTCCTTGAACTCAGGGGAGGTACCCATTGCCATAAATGTGTAAATGTGACCCCAATTCACAAAGGAGGATCAAAGGCTGACACAAGTAATTATAGACCTGTGAGCTTAACTTATGTTCCAGGAAAATTAATGGAGGCACTGGTAAAAGAAGCACTGCAGGATCATTTAGACAAGACTTCAGTTATAGCTCGGACACAGCATGGTTTTGTTAAGGGGACGTCTTGCCTGACCAATTTGATTGGATACTATGATGCAGGGAATAACTTTGATATTATATACTTGGATCTTAGAAAGGCTTTTGATACTGTTGCACATGGAAGACTGCTACACAAATTGGAGCAGTGTGACATTGGAGGCAAATTGCTGCTATGGATAAAGGGGTGGTTGAGGGGGAGAAGACAGAGAGTGGTAATCAATGGACACTGCTCATCGTGGACTAATGTTATTAGTGGAGTCCCTCAGGGCTCAGTGTTGGGTCCATTATTGTTTTCTGTATTTATAAATGATATTGATGATGGTATATCAAGCTTAATGTCCAAGTTTGCAGACGATACAAAGGTTGGCAGGGTTGTCAAGGACACTACTGACACTATGCTGCTGCAACAGGATCTGGAAAGGTTCAGCAGATGGGCTGAGAGGTGGCAAATGAAGTTTAACATTGACAAATGTAAAGTACTACACATGGGAAACAGCAACCCCAGAGCAACGTAGCAAGTGGTAGAGAATGAAAGGGACTTGGGGGTGGTTGTGCAGGCAGATATGATGTTCTCTGAGCAGTGCAGACGGGCTGCAAGAGTAGCTCATGGAGTATTGTTAATGATATACAGGAATTTTTCCAGCAGGGATAAGGAGGTGATTATTCCCTTGTATAAGGCAATGGTCAGGCCACACCTAGAGTACTGTATACAGGTCTGGAGGCCTCATTTCAAGAAGGATGTAGAGCTGCTGGAACGAGTACAGAGAAAGGCAACAAGATTAGTGAATGGAACAAAGGGGTGCTCTTACGAAGAAAGGCTTAACTTTTGCAAATTACAGTGTCTGGAGACTAGGCACCAGCGAGGTGATCTGATAGAGGTGTATAAAGCCTTGAATGGTTTGAGCATGCTCAATGCTGATGGGATTCTTCCTCTAGCTCAGAATAATCACCTGAGAGGGCATAAATTCAAATTGAGGAAAGACAGATATAGGATAGACATGCGGAAATTTGCCTTTAGCCAGCGGGTGGTTGGTTGGTGGAACAGACTTCCATCCCTTGTAGTGGAGGTTGATAGCCTAAATAAGTTTAAGGCTCAGCTGGACAGGTATTTTGAACGAACAGAGAGGTGAAGTGGAAGTGGTTTTTTTTTTTTTTTTGGCTGATGCTGCATAGGCTTGCTTTCTTGCATCAAATGCCTCTACTAATGCTAAGTTGGATGAGAAATTTTAAAAATATATTTGTGCTATGAGAGAAACAAAGAACAATGTTATGAAACAGCACCAACAATAGGACTTTCACTCAACAGGAAATTTCCAATTTCTTCAAAACATACAACACGACTGGGGAGGGATCAACTATATCTTATTAAATTTGCAGTCATTAAAATTTACATATTAATTAAAGTTATTGCTTAAAAAATCACATTATTTACATAATAATTGATTTGAACTCTTTGTATTCAATTTTATTTTAAATTTAAAAAAATTTTCATCCCTTTTGTCCCTTTTCATCATATTTGTATCCTAATATGTCTCCATATTTGTATCCTAATCCATCTAAATTAACATATGGTATAATGTTAATTTAGATGGATTTAATTTATTTTTAAGAGTTACAACTTGAAAATATTTATATACATAGATTATATTTTACATTCAGACTACACTAATTTGGATTACTATGTCCTCCTGGTGCAAATTAGTGAGGGTTTCACAGTAGTTCTCTTTCAACGACAGTACAGTACAGTAAACCTTCAATTTTTAGACTAATGGGGCATACATTATGCAGAATGCACATTAAATTGAAAAGTTGTTTTTTTGAGACCATTTGTATTCCACATAATTGACAAATTAAACAGTCATTCTGTACATGGATGCATTAAAAGCTATGAAATAAGAGTTAAACAAAAAATGAGCTTTTATTTAAGATTTTCTGCTTGATTCTTGATTCTCTGCATGACTCCATCTTGACTTTATAGGTTGATACATAATACATCACTAGAAGATAATTTGCAATGAATGTATAGTAGTGACTGGAAAAAATTTATTCAAAATTGGAGCTAAGTCAGAGTTGAGAAAGTGGTGATCTTCAGAGTCAGACCCCCTTCAGCTTGGCCTTGCTTTTTTCAATGTTTGTCACAGTCTGTCTTTTTCATGCCATTATTCCTCGGAGATGCAAGAAAGAGAATCAAACTTCTCTAAACAACTTTTTCTATGCAACACGCTTTCTCTTTCTACCAGTTTTCTTAGGGAGTATGATGCATTTAAGTGAGGTTATAATGACAAAACAGAGTACAAACAAACACTTAATGATATAATAGTGATCATATCCATAAAGAGATCAAGGTACTTGCTGGCAGCTTAAGTTTCTGCTTTTCCTTGTCTCATGAGTGTACTCAGAATACACACTGATGTCAGTTAAATATTTTTTAAATCCAAAGTGTGATTTACCATATCTTGGATTTAACAGATATTTTAAGTACAATAAGCTCTCAGTAAAATCGAGAGTTTATTGTATTTATACTGATACTACAATGATAAAAGACGACTCTTTAAGTGTACTTTTTGTTTATATACAGGATGGGCCAAAAGTAGGTACACAGTATTGATTGGGTCATGGTATTTTTATTTTTCATTATTATTTCTTTTTAGTTTACAGGTAATAAGAAGGATATTTTATTTTTATTTTTGCTTTGATGTATGGAGCTACCTTGACATGACCTTCCCACAATGTTGGATCAGGCAATGTGGCAGCATTGAATGTTGCAACGTTGATAGAGGACATTTTGAGCAACTAACAGACTAAACACAACCCAATCAGTACTGTATACCTACTTTTGGCCCACCCTGTATATATTTTGTTTGTATATATATAAAGTGTAATTTTAAAATAAAAGTTTCAGTGGATGAAAAATTAATAAGTCAGGAATGACATATGCACCTAAAAGCACCAAGCAGCATTAAAGGATGCAAAAGTATATAATAAGTATGTATGAATAGATATATTAGATAAATTATGCATAGATGGAGGTGAAAATTACACAAAGTGCCATTGACTAGAAGGGTAAGGATAGTAGAAAAATAAGTACAGTAGATATGTAAAAGGTGAAAGAATGTTAATATCGTAAAAGTTATGATGAATTAAGAAAATTATGGGCTGAATTACAAAGCCAATAGTGAGTGAACTGTAAAGTAAAATTATTAATAAGGTAAAATACAATACAAATAAAATAAAATAAGATCACTATATCACTACCATTCAGCAGGTTTATTCCACTGAAATGTTCATGGAGAGATAGATGCTAAATTTCATCTATATCTTTGGTTGTAATAAAAGCTGGACAAGATTAATAACTTTTTGTTCTATTTTAATTTGACAGGCATGGGCATTGGCTGTGAGAAATAAACATAGTTGATATAGTCCAACACTAAATATCTTTTGTGAAGTAACCTGAACTTTTTATTGAAATTTTCATATAATAATGAAAAACATAATTAAATATTGAGGAGGGACACAAGATCTACAATTTATAAATGAGGAACATTTGGTTAAGCATCTTAGTATACTAAAAAGCACATACAAATATTGGGCAAGATTTTTAGTATGTTTGGGCAGAAGCATGCTCTAGTACAGTGGTGGCACGTAATTTGGGTTTAAGTTACTTGAACTTTTTTATTTCATTATAAAAAGGTACATCCTTATCTTACCTATGTGAGTTAGGATTATCTGTGCTTACCACTATAAAAACTGACAAGAGGGTTGTTGTTGTTGTTATGGAGGCTTGATGGCACATAAGCTGCTAAGGCTATAATTTGCCTATTCACTTATTATATCAAGAGATGAGAGATTTCCGTAAAGTCAGAAGAAATTCTGAAATAAGAAATTATTAAAAAGCCCAGTTTGCCTGAGAAAGTTAAAAAATTCAGAAATATTTGCCTTATCACCAATGAGATTTTCAAGAGTTATTGGTTTACAAAGATTAACCAGCGAGACAAAGGATGAAGTTCTGTCTTGTTTATAGTAGGAGCAGTCAATGAGAATACGTTTAACAGTCAAATTGCTAGAACAATGTGTACACTGTGGTGGATGTGAGTAAATGAAGGTGGGTCAGATGGGTATGACCCACCTTCATTTCTTGCCCTTGAAAGGACTACTTCTCATCTTGATGTATGGACACTGGAGCGCCAAATTTTCGGATTTTGTTTAAACTGAAAGAGTTTATTATTAGTTTGAGAGTGCCAGAGTGCTGTCCATTCTGATAGGCAAGCGACATGAACAGTTAGTGCATAATCTGATGCTGGAACAGGGGTACTGGTTAAATCTAAGGTAGTTGGATTTTTTTTTTAAGCTTTATAGGACAGTTCGTTGCCTAAAATACCAGAATGTGCTGGAATCCAACAAAAAGTGACCAGTTGGTGGTGTTCTTTAATTTGTAGTAATAAGCTTCTGATTTCATTTAGAGCAGGGTGAAGTTTATCTGAGGAATTACAAAATGCCATGATTGAGCTGAGGGAATCAGTGTAAATAACAGATTTTAAGGAACAGTCAGAATAGAGATTTTCTAAAGCTGGTTTGACTGCATATAATTCAGCTGAAAAGATACTAAATTCTGATGGAAGATACAATTGTATTCAGAAACACTGTGGCTACTCCAACATTTGAATTAGATGCAGATTGTTTGTTATTGTTTGTTATTTGGTTTTTAGCAGCATTAGCAACTAAGGCCATATTGCTCCAGGAATATGCGGTGGTTATTCCCTTGACCTTTCCGCATCCTCCGTATTTGGTGGTGACGGGCTCGAACCCCGGTCTAATCAAGAAGCGTGTGCTATGCACTGCTGCTCCTTCCCACCTGGCTACGGAGGCGCCCATTAGATGCAGAGCCATCTGTATAAATTTGGGGAAAAATGAATATCTTTGAGTGTGAGCTGCATGAAGTTGTTTGACATTTGATGGTTGCAAAATATTCTTTCTCCATTGACAGAGGTAAGTGTAAAGTGTGTTTAGGGTCTCCGTGTAGTCTACATTCCTCCATCTCCATGTAGTCTACATTGTTGTGTGTTACAGAACACTGTAAAGGCCAGAGATTTAAAAGTGTATGGATATTGTTGGATGTAGTGTCGTGTACCGTTGTTCATCTGGCCATTTAGCCGCTGGATCCTTACTGAGGCCCAACGTTGCCCACACTCAGCTCCATGGAGGCAAGCCAGGTCACCAGTATTTTTAAATAAGTACTCTGGCAGGTCCTGCCACCTAATTTCCTGGGATTTCAGTAGCTAGGACTTAAAAAAAAAAAAAAAAAAAAAAAAAAAAAGGAGATGCGCTAGAGGTTGGGTCGGGCCAAAGGAGTTTTAAGTCATAATACAGTGTGAAATTAAGAATTTTGGGTGTAGAGCTAGGATAATTTTGACATGGGATGAACGCTAATTGGAAAGCTAGAGGGAGAAGAGAGACTGAAGGCTGGGGGGAGGGGGGGGGGAGAGACAGAAGTATAGGGTCGATAGAGTAGATGACCCCAAAATCAGTGAGGCAGGCCCATGCCCCACCAGAAGGAAAGAGGGGGCGGTGGGGAGGACAAAAGGGGACTGTCACTCCCCCCCCCAGGAGGACAGGGGAGAAAAAGGGCCATGCAAGGGAGCATGGGTTCAGGATCACCACGTGGCATTGGCAGCAATGCTGCGTGAAGTCATAGTTGGCAGAGTCCAGTCCGAGAAGGTCAAATTCAAGTAGTGCAATCATGGGACAGACAGGTCCTGTCCAGGTGGGGAAGTCATTTCAGTAGTAAGCTGCATGAAGATATATTTGGTAGAGTCAATCGAAGAGGGTCAAATCCGGGTAGTGTCAATCCTGGGACAAAGAAGTCCCATCCAGATAGTGGAGTCATTTCAGTGGTGAGTCAACTTGGTGGGGGCGAAGCTGGAGCGGCAGTTATGGTAGATCGAGATTATATTGAGGCTGCATTGTAAAGGCACGATTATTGTGCAGGTTGAAAGTCTTCACGGGGATTGCAGTATGCTGAAGCAAGTAGTGGTCTTGACACGTGGCTGATTAGGACGTTTCATTGTCTGGTTGGGTCTGATTCTGAGGTTGTGGTAGGGTTTTCCACCTCGTGAAGAGGCCCTGAGCAAAGTTAGAAAAGGCTGTATAAGTATAGTGGTCTTCCAGGAGACATTGTTCGTCTCTCGGGATGAAATGAATTTGTGTGATGAGAGAAGATCTGAGGTCTTCATGTAGTAGGCAGTCAAGCATCAAGTGGTCCCAGGTCTCCTGGGCACCACAGGTGCAAAGGGAGCTGTCAGAAAGTCCAAGAAGGTTCAGTATGCTGCGAAAGGCACCATGCCCTGTTAGGAGGTACGTGGTTATAAGGCCTGGGAAGCACCAGGAGGGTGATTTGGGATGTACTTTGCATATGACCGGTATAAATTTGCAGGTGATGGCCCCTTTGGTGGATTCAGACCATCTAGCTTGCCAGGTCTGTTGTAAGTAGGTTAGGAGTCTGCTTTTTTCACTGGAATAGGTGTTAGTAGGATCCGTGGTAAAATCAATAAAGGTAGTAGACTTTCCTCTGCTGAGCTGATACAGCATCCCCACATGGACCACCTTAAGGTCTAGGGGCAGTACCCCAGCGAGGACCTGTAAAGCTTGCGTGCTGGAGGTGCAACATGCTCTGGTTATCGTAAGGAGAATTGGCCGTTGAGTGATGTTCAGCTTTCTTCGTCCTACCACAGTGGAGGTTGTTGTGTTATTTGGTTTTTAGGAGCATTAGCAACTAAGGCCATATTGCTCCGGGATATGTGGTGGTCATTCCCTGACCTCTCCGCATCCTCCGTATTTGGAGGTGACGGCTTCGAACCCCGGTCTAATTAAGAAGCGTGTGCTATGCACTGCTGCTCCTTCCCACCTGGCTACGGAGGCGCCCCTACAGTGGAGGCTTTGGTGAAACATATGGCAGAACTGTAGGTGATAGCTGGTATGAATATGGCTTTATAGAGTAATGCTAGAGTGTGTTTTTTTGAGCCCCCAATCTCGGCGGGTCACCCTGGCAACCAGCTCAGTGTAATTTCTTATTTTCCTCTGTAGATAGTTGAGGTGTGGGAGAAATATTAGTTTGCTGTCGATGATAATGCCAAGGAGTTTCAGCTGGGTAACAAGCTTGACAGTTGTGCCATGTATCTTGATTTGAGGCGGCCTCTGCGGATCAAGATAGCCCTTCAGGAGAATGGATTGGGTTTTAGTGGATGAGATGCTCAGATGGTTTTTCCGGACCACTCTTGCAGGGTAGTAAGAGCTCTGATGGCAAATACTTCAAGTTGAGCCCTGGAGTTCCCTGCCAGGATCAGGGAGAGATCATCAGCGTATGCCAAGGTCTAGACATCGCCTAAGTCAGTACTGAGAAGCTCGTCGAGGACAGAGGTAAGTGTTACAGTTCGGAAGAGGAGCCCATGGTGGTTGAATATAAGTTGCTACCTGTTGTAGGGAATGGATGGAAGCATTCCAAACCTGCACCAGTTCAAGAAGGCAAAGACCAGCTGGTTTTTATGCTAGGTTTCTACTGAGAGGGAAAGACTACAAATGATCAAGGAAGAAATGAGAATATGTCTCTCCAGTATTCCACCGAATATCAAAGAGATCTACAAATCACATCGAGCGCAAATATCTCATTGAAAAGTTACGTAAATCAAGTGTTTAAATACCTTCCATTGTACAGTATCTTTTTAATTTTGTGGTGATCTATAATTAATATTTATTTAGTACCTCTATATAAAGAATAACATTATTATAATAGTATATATAATTTGTATTATGAATTATAATTTTGTTTTTAATTATATATATATATATATATATAGAGAGAGAGAGAGAGAGAGAATCGGATCTAACAGGCAGAAAATTGAGTAGGGATGCCACAAAATAAAATACTTAAGGGTTGACACCCTTAAGTAATTTATTTTATAATAAATTATTAAAAAAAGATCGAAAGCCACTGCTTAGTAGATCAAAATTAAAGAAAACATTTCAAACAGATTCTGAGTTGGATTTATAACGACAAGGAAGGCAAAATATTCATGGTGACAATCTCATAACATGTTGGATGGAGAAATAATTCTGGCAGTACAGAACTCAGAAGAGATCACTCCTCCAATTCAATGTTATTTTGGATACAATAAAACCGTAGATTTCTCCAAAGTCTAGTCACATTTGAACTTTTAACTTCTATGTTATTTCTTTTCATGAGCTTTTGCATTAATTTTAAAGAATATTAAAGTGAAATCAACAAATGAATCAAGAAAAAACATATGTTATTTTTACTAGTAAAAATTAAACATGTAGTACCCTCTACTTACTAAATAAGGTGGTACATGTTGCAGTGATTTAACTTTACTCAGCTTAGAATGCTGATATAGCACTTTTAAATATTACTGGAAATTATATTTTAAAGTGTCATTAACTGAGGTATACCTGTACTGAAATGTGATAAGAGGATTACAAATATTTCACGTCAATTAGGTAAGAGTGAGGACACGTAGTGAGAAGCAAACAAACTCGCTTTTGAATCAACTTCCATACTCACAGTTTTGTACTTTATTTTCACTTTCCTATTAGCCTAGACCCTAACAACCCAGCAAAAATACACACGGTTCTCAACGAAATACTAATCAGACACTGTAATTTGCAAAACTTAGGCCTTTCTTCATAAGAGCAACCTTTTGTTCTATTTACTAATCTTGTTGCGCATCTCTGTACTCGTTCCAACAGCTCTACATCCTTCTTAAAATGAGGACTCCAGACCTGTATACAGTACTCAAGGTGTGGCCTGACAATTACCTTATAAAAGGGGATAATCACCTCCTTATCCCTGCTAGAAAAATTCCTGTGTATCATTGACAAAACACCATGAGCTACTCTTGCAGACTGTCTGCACTGCTCAGAAAACTTCATATCTGCCTGCACAATTAACCCGAGGTCCTTTTCATTCTCTACCACTGTCAGTGTGGTCCCACAGAGTTGATACGTTACTCTGGGATTACTGCTTCACATATGTAGTACTTTACATATGTCAATGTTAAACTTCATTTGCCACCTCTCAGCCCATCTGCTCAAGATCCTGTTGCAGCTGTTTTCTAGATCCTGTTACAGCAGTGTACTGTCATTAGTGTCATTAACAACCCTGCCAACCTTTCTATCGTGTGCAAATTTGGAAATTAAGCCTGATATACTATCACCAATATCATTTATAAATACAGACAACAACAATGGACCCAACACTGAACCCTGAGAGACTCCACTAATAACATTAGTCCACAAAGAACAGTGTCCATTGATTACCACTCTCTGTCTTCTCCCACTCAACCATCCCTTTATCCATAGCAGCAATTTGCCTCCAATGCCACACTGCTCCAATTTGTGCAGCAGTATCAAAGGCCTTTCTAAGAGTTATTCTTTGCATCCAGTTCCTTTGTGACTAAATCACAGTATCCAATCAAATCAGACTGACAAGACTTCCCCTTGACAAACCCATGCTGTGTCCGAGCTATAACTGAAGTCTTGTCCAGATGATCCTGCAATGCTTCTTTAACCAGTGCCTCCATTAATTTCCCTGGAACAGAAGTTAAACTAACAGGTCTGCAATTACCTATGCCTCCCTTTGATCCTCCTTTGTGGATTGGGGTCACATTTGCACTTCTCCATTCCATGGGTACCTCCCCCGAATCCAGGAAAGCTCTCACAGCTTACTCCCATAGTTTAATACACCTCTGGCATTCCCCTCCCTGAATAATTCCTCATGTGTGAATGTAGATGCAAAATATTCATTTAGTTTGTTAGCTACTTGAGCAGGATCATCAACAGTTGAACCATCAATATCAAGTGGACCAATCTGATTCATCCCCTTCCTTCTAGAGTTTACATCAGTAGAGAACTCTTTGCTGTTTTTCTTTGCATCCTTTGCCAGAGATTTCTCATAATCTGTCTTTGCCTGCCTAACCTCCTTTGTAACTTGGTTACAGACCAGCTTATATGTATCCCATGCATTTTTCTTCTCTGTCACATGTCTAATTAGTTAATCTGACATCCATTTAGGCCTAATTCTTGAACAATATTTCTTTGTTGGTATGAAAAGCCTAGTAGCTTCCAAGATTAATTCTTTGAATGCTTCCCATTTTGAATTTGCTGTTGGTAACATCATCAGTTGGTCCCACTGTATAGAATTTAAATACTGTCTCAGTCCATTGTAGTCGCCTTTACAAAAGCAAAAACCCTTCCATTTACCCCTTGATAGTAGTTACCTCTTTGAGTAAATCCCACTTCAGCACGCTGTGATGACTGCCACCTAGTGGTTCCTTTATCTGCAGGTTCTTGATACATGAAGAATCACTACTGATAATCAGATAAAGAGTATTACTCCCTCTAGTTGCCTCAGAAACATGCTGCTGTAGAAAACAATCATCCAATAAATCCATAAAAGCCTTACTAGTGTGTGAGTGACCAACCACAAATTCCAGTCAATCTCTGGGAAATTAAAATCCTCCATTATAAGACACTCTGATTTACTGGCCCACTCTATTTTTCTGCACAATTGCTCATTATACTCAAATTCATTTGGCCTATAACACACACTTACTCTCATTTTTCCTTTCCCAGTGCTTATGTCACGCCAAACATACTCAACATTTTATTGTCCACCAACATCAATTGGATGCACTTCCTTAGATTTTATGTTTCTTAACTAACAGCATAACCCCCTCCTCCCTTTCTGTACACATTGTACTCCCTAAATTCCAGTTCTGCATTGCTTATGTCTGTGTGACACCATGTCTCTGATATCCCAACAATATCTGCCTTTGATGTCTTGACTAGCACTTCAAGCTCATCGAGTTTATTAACTATACTCCTAGCATTGGTGTACATGCAAGTATATATGCACCTGTTTCTACTCTTAGTTACCCTAACACAGCCTTGTTATTTACTTGTTCCACTGATTCCCAGCAGTCCTGGAAATCCCCACTGCCTTACTTTCCAGGCTGCTGCTCAATTGCATTTCAATAGAAGTAGTGACTGATGCTACACAAGCTAAGCTTGCTTTTATTCATCGTATGTCTTCTTTTACCTCTGCCAGCGGCTACTGTTAATCTATTAGTCCGTGTATCCCCCCAAGCTAGCAGTTTTCCGACCCATCTAACTCTGCCTCGATAGCATCAGGAAATATTCTTGCACCCTTTCTATTTAAGTGTATCCCATCCCTGTTAGGGATCAAGCAAAAATAAATTTAAGTCTGGGCAGGTTTATACTAGGGAGGAGATAACTAAAAAATTGCGGTTACCTGCTTTGCAAAATAAAACAGTGGTATTGAAACTGTTAATTTTTTTTGGAAGGAGGATATCCACGTGCGGGTGAAAATTTTATGGCTCCAGTGAACAGTTAAGATTTGTTAAATTTTTGCTGTTTAACTGACTTAATTGACATATTAATTTATTTATTTTGAATTTAGATGGACATTTTGTAGGTTACTACTCGGTATCCATAGAACCTATGGATATTAAACTTTAACTTAGTATACGTAGATCTGCGGACTTACTTAACAAGTATAGGTTAATGTTAAAAAAAAGAGTCATGAGTCAGGGTTAAATTTGAAAGAGTCTGCAATTCTGCACAGACATGATAGGAGGAAGTATATGATGAGGGCCTTGTCGATCAATTCAGCCCTGGAGAGATTGTGCAAGGCTCAGGGGGTAGAATTTTTCTCAGCCTGGCTTGTTAACAGGAAAGAGGGCTTCTACAGGGATGGGATCCACTTAAATAGAAAGGGTGCAAGAATATTTGCTGATGCTATCGAGGCAGTGTCAGGTGGGTAGGAAAGCTGCAAGCTTGGGGGGGGATTCACAGACTAATAGATTGAAAGTAGCCACAGGCAGAGGTGGAAGTGATTCTTGCACTGATTCTACTGGAATAAGCAGCAGCCTGGAAAATGAAGTGAAGTGAAGTACAGTCAGTCCTCATATAACACGTGTTTGCACTACACGAATTCGATCATACACGATTTATAAATAGGGGAACGATATCTTATATAACACGAACCGAATTTGCTTATGCACGATTCGCCTTTGTGTTTACAAGAAATGGCAGTCAAACACAGAATCACCCCAACCGAACGCAACACGATAGGAATGAAGAGAAGATTATGAAAATGTATTTGTTTTTTATATCAGTGAAGGGGAAACACATTTCACCATAATAACGTAAAAACCAACACAATTCCAGCTATCAGAATAATCGCAAATGCAATTAGATCGAGTTTACTACCAGTTTATAACAGATTCCACTAGCAGAAACGCAACTGGAAATTGTTTTTATTGTTTTATGATAGTAACCCTTAGAAATGTGCTTTAGTAAAATGTGAAGTGTTAATAGTGTATCTCTGCCTTTACAGTGTTGTTTAATCAGTTGCTACACACGCGCAGCTTTGTTTGTGTATCAAGCATGCTTCCTCGTTTTGTAATTGCGCTTTATTCCCTAAAAATGAGTAAAATATTTAAAAAAGGTGTGAAAAGGCAGATTCAGAGAGAAAAAGAAAAGCAATATCGATAAACAGAGACAGACTGGATCAAAAATTCTTACCCAGGAAAATTTATAGTGGCCTCATACTATGGTTTATGGCCAAATTCACACCGGCCTCCGGCCCACCGGGGTTTCCCCTGGTAAGGCTTATGGCCAGTCCGCCTCTGTCGATAGAGAAAAAATATGAAATTGTGAAACACTTTGAGCAAAATGAAAGACCATGTGATATTGCACGTGCTACAGACCTAAATGAGGCAATGCCGAGAATTACAAAGAATGCAGAGAAAATAAAAACAATTTTCATAGCAGGAATAACTCAAAGTGTAATTAAAATCCATTAGATTAAGACACAAAGAATTGGAAGAGATGGAACGGCTGTCATCTGTTTCGATAGAAAATCAAGCAAAAAAACAAGTTTGCTTACGATAGAAGCAAAAGCATTAGCAATATTTTATTAAGTAATAGTCGTAATAAAATACGTAAGTATATTTTATTACGACTAATCGTAATAAAATACGTAAGTATTTTATTACGATTATTTATTGTGTTTGGTTACAAATGTGTGTTCAATCTTGGGTGGTTAGCACCTAACCCTATTTTTCCCATAGGGCCTGTTGTTTATATTGCACGGTTTTGCATTGCACAAGGGTTTCTAGGAACACAACTATCGTGCTATACGAGGACTGACTGTACATGGGTTGTGTTAGGATAACTAAGAGTAAGAATAAGTGCATGTATACTTGCATGTACACAAGTGCTAGGAATATAGAAAATAAATTTGAGGTGCTGGCCAAGACATCAAAGCTGGATATATTTGTTGGGATATCAGAGTTATGGTCAGGGCCGGCCTTAGGCATAGGCCAGCTAGTCAGCTGCCTAGGGTCTCCAATTCAAGGGAGCCCCCAGTCACAGAGGCAAATGCAAGTTCTTGGGTTAAATAATGATGACCGAGTAATAACAGTGTTCGGATGAATGGAATTACTGTTAACTCTGTCACACTTTCTTTTTACAACCTAACGTTTCTTTTCTCTCCTAACGTTTCTTAACTCTCACATTCCCTCGTTTGTTTTACTACCTCCTTTCCAAATTCCTTATAGAGAGAGAGGATCTCGGGTTGCTTTAAGGGCTCTTTAGAACCCTTCCCTTTTCACCGCATGAAGGGTAAGAGGGTAGGTCCGTTTAATAGTTTCCAGATCTCACAGATACATTGTTTCACACTTTTCAGATGTATGAAACAATGTATCAAAAACGCTTGTGTAAGAGTTTCTCAGAAATACATTTCTAAGAATATTTCTCAAACCCTTCTTGAAAAAGGAGGTTGTTTCAGATGATCAGTCTCATTTTACTGTTCTTTGTGGTAACATCGACAGTTCTATTTCTTGTATTTTGTATACAACAGCCTTTGGATAACTGGTTTACGAAGACGTAAAGAAATTCAAATTCTTCTGAAATAACTGAATTTCGAGGTTTTACCTCAACATTTTGCATTTATTGTAAGAGATTTTCTTCAGACAAAGGTAACAGTTTTAAGAGTTCTTCATCAATAAATTTCTCTTCCTGGCAACTTTTCTAAAACGACCGCTTTCTACGCCACCCTATTAGCAGTATGTATTTGGTAAGTGAATCTAATTTTTATGTTACAAAATTTTGTAATCAAGGCCGCATTTATACTTTTGGAGGCCTTAAGCGCAACATCAGTATGAGGACCAGAAAGGTCAGTACAAAACAGTACGATGTAAACAGTTGGTTCAGACATTTATTTCGGTTAAAAAAATTATAGGTATTTTTGAATTTATTGAAAGTAAAAGTCGACATTTATATAAAAATTCATAGTAAATTAATTCATTAAATATTTATGAATAAGTATCTCAACCGAAACTGTAATTAGCAGTGGCATAAATTCATAGTAAATGAATTCATTAAATATCTATGAATAAGTATCTCAACCGAAACTGTAATTAGCAGTGGCGTAACTATCCTTTCATGGGCCCGGGTACATTGAACCCGCTGTACAATGATAGTCACGCCACTGGTAAGTAGCCTGTTTTTCATAAAGATGTTATTGAGCGCTTTAAAGCGAGGCCCCGTCGAGAGTGAGGACCCCAGCTTGCACCTTACGGTAAATATGCCTCTGTTGGTAATTCCAGGTGATACAATCATCTAGGAATGATGAGCTATTCGTATGGTTAAAATAAAATTAATCATTTGGTCTTCTTTTTGAGACAATTTTTTAAATAAAATCGAATTACATTTCAATTGCAAATTTGCATTCATCAGTGGCGAGATACTCCTTGAAAGATCCAGAAAGATCAATTTGTAGTTTAAGGGAAGGTCCGAATATCAATTTAATTTCCTTATTAATAATAAAGTCCTTCAGGAGAAAGGAACACCTACCTAGGTGTCAATGGACAGTTTGAAGACACTAAACTTATAAAATATTTATAAAATTCCTTGTAATGTCATTTTAAATAAAAATAACTTCTAATTAATATTGAAATTCCTCCTAAGTTTATTATTACCTAGAAATCACTCATTTCTTTAAAAAAAATTGTAATAGAATTTTTTGGACATGAATATTTACCATTTATATTCTTATAAAATCAATAACTATGGAAAAAGGTTAGGAATTCAACATATTCATATAATATCCTGTTTAAAAACAATTTTACTGGATTTTGAAATGAATTAAGTTTATTAGCAAGGAAAAGTAAAGAAATATTTCAATAATATTTAATAAAAAATGGGGAGAAAATAATTATAAACACGACCTTCTTGCAAGTAAACATTGGTATTTGATGAAATGTTTTTATTATATAAATTTTAACAAGGTAAAAAAAAAAATTTTAACAAGAGTATATTTTAATTTTAATTTTATTAGATTAAACATGCTTTCTTTGCAGGATTCCTTTAAATGATTTGATTTAACACACCCTTAAATGTCTTACATCGGAGGAAGAAAGTTTGAATCAGGTGCACAGAAACGAAAGAGAAAAATGTTGCAGGAAGCATTGATTTCAAGACAAAAAGTATTTGCCCCCAACAACAGAAGATATTGGATCCGAAAAAAAACACCATTGAAGCTTCACGATTTGAAGAACGCTTGAAAACAACTCCACTTACAAAACCACCAGTAATGACATTAGTTCCATCCTTAACAGAAACTCAGTTTGAAAAATCAGAATTATGTGCACTTGACTGGAGTGATATTGGTATGTGGCCAGTACCTCTGAATAACAGTCAACTAGTCTTTGTGATTGATAAAGGTTCAAATAGGGTTATTAACTTTGATTTTCCTCTGGATGAGAATAATAGGCACTTTTCTGTGTCATACTACACTCGGAAACTTTTAAATGGTAAATTAATCAACCATCTTTGGTTGGTTTATTCTAAAAATCTTGACTGTATTTTTTGCTTCTGTTGCAAATTGTTTTCTGATTCAAAAAACAAATTTTCTAGTATTAGATTTAAAGACTGGAAGAACCTTTCTACACTGATAAAAGAACATGAATTTTCAACGAAACACAGAGTCACAAAGGAAATGGACTGAGTTTGAAAATCGTTTAAACAAAAATCGAATTCTTGATAAGGAATTGCAAAAATCGATCGCGAAAGAAAAATTACATTGGCGCGGTGTACTAGAACGTATTTTAGCTATCGTACAGTTTCTGGGACAGAAAAACATGGCTTTCTGTGGTAGCGAGGAAAAGCTGCATGCTCTTAACAATGGGAATTTTTTGGGACTGGTGGAATTAGTTGCGAAGTTTGATCCTGCTTTAGGTGAACACATTCGGAGAATCAACAATTCTGAAATTCATGATCATTACTTAGGTAAAAGAATGTAAAATGAATTTATTCATCTAATTAGCAAGAACATCTTAGAAAAATTAACAGCTAGTATATATAAATCAAAATATTACTCTGTGATTTTAGACTGCACTCCAGATGTTAGCCATCAAGAGCAGATGACTGTAGTAATACGTTTCATTGAAATAATTGGGAAATCTGTAGAAATCGTTGAACAGTTTGTATGATTTTGACCTGTTAATGAGACAACGGGATCTGTCTTAACAGAAGTTTTCTTGGAAAAGTTGAAAAAACTAGGTTTACCAATTTCCGATTGTCGCGGTCAAGCTTATGATAATGGTTCTAATATGAAAGGTTGTAACAAAGGGGTACAAGCAAGAGTAAGAAAAATCAATCGGAGGGCATTTTGTGTTTCTTGTGGATGCCACAATTTGAATTTGATTTTATGTGACATGGCTGGGTCATCAAATTCTGCGAAGTCATTATTTGGTGTTATACAACAAATCTACGTATTATTTTCCGCATCTACACAAAGATGGAATCTTTTAAAGGTACATGTAAAACCTTACAATCAAGGAACTATCGGAAACAAGATGGGAATGCAGGGTTGAAAGTGTCAAATCTCTTAGATTCCAAATAGGTGACATTTATGATGCACTAATTGATGTTTCTGAAACAACTGTCGATTTCAAATGCTGAACGGAAGCTCTTTCCCTGGCAAGAGAACTTAAAAGTTTTAAATTTCTTGTGATGCTATGCATTTGGTATGATATTCTAACTCAGATGAATATTGTGAGCAAAGTTTTTCAAGGGGAGCACATGCAATTAGAGACAGTGTTGGTACTTTTGGAAAGGACAAAGAAATTTTTAATATGTTATAAAGAAAATCACAGAGAATAGCCAAACAATAATGAATTAAAAATGTCTCCTGAAGAAGCTGTTTTCCCTTCTGCCGAGTCAGTCCGATGTAGACATATCAAAAAGCAATTCTCTTTTGAGGCAGAAGATAAAATAATCTGTGATCCTAAAAAACGGTTTCAGGTAGAATTCTTTAATGTACTGTTAGATCAAGCAATAATGTCAATTACTGAACAATTTCAAGAGCTGGAAAAATTTAAAGAATCATTCGGATTTTTATTTGATATTCATAGTTTAAAAGTTTTAAGCGACGACAAACTGCTAAAGTTTCGTAATCATTTCCAATTGTTTCTATCTGATTCAGAAAACGGAGCTGAGAGTGACTTCGATGGCCAAAATCTTCTTACTGATCTGAGGACCCTGTCAAATGTTTTACCTTCACAATTATCACCTTTAGAGGTACTGAAATACATACATAACAATAGATTGAATGAGGTATTGCCAAATGCTAGGAGTTTAGTAAATAAATTTGATGAATTTGAGGTATTGCTCAAAACATTAAAGGCAGATATTGTTGGGATATCAGAGACGTGGGGTCACACAGATATAAGGAATGCGGAACTGGAATTTGGGGAGTACGTCTACAGAAAGGATAGACAGGATAGGAAGGGAGGAGGGGTTATGTTATTAGTTAAGAAACACATAAAATCCAAGGAAGTGACGCCAGTCGACATCGATGGACAGGGCAGTGTCGAGTCAGTTTGGTGTGACATAAGCATAGGTAAATCAAAATTGAGAGTAGGAGTGTGCTATAGGCCTAATGACTCTGATGAGTATAATAAGATGCTGTACTGGGAAATAGAATGGGCCAGTAAATCAGAGAGTCTTATAATGGGGGATTTTAATTTCCCAGATATTGACTGGAATTTGTGGGTTGATCACTCACACACTAGCAAGGCTTTTGTGGATTTACTGGATGATTGTTTTCTACACCAGCATGTTCGGGAGGCAACTAGAGGGAGTAATACTCTTGACCTGATTACCAGTAGTGATTCTTCATGCATTAAGAATCTGCAGATAAAGGAACCACTAGGTGGCAGCGATCACAGTGTGCTGAAGTGGGATTTACTCAAGGAGGTAACTACCATCAGAGGTAAAGGGAAGGGTTTTTGCTTTCGTAAAGGCAACTATGATGGTCTGAGACAGTATTTAAATTCTATACAGTGGGACCAACTGATGATGTTACCAACAGCAAACTCAAAATGGGAAGCATTCAAGGAACTAATCTTGGAGGCTACCAGGCTTTACATACCAACTAAGAAATATTGTTCAAGGTTTAGGCCTAAATGGTTGTCAGATGAACTAATGAGACATGTGGCAGAGAAGAAAAATGCATGGGATACATACAAATTAATGGGTGACATGGAAGCCTATGATAGATATAAGTTGGTCTGTAACCAAGTCACAAAGGAGATTAGGCAGGCAAAGGCAGACTACGAAAAATCCTTGGCAAGGGATGCAAAGAAAAACAGAAAAGAGTTCTTTACCTATTTAAACTCAAGGAGGAAAGGGATGAATCAGATTGGTCCACTGGATATTGATGGTTCAACAGTTGAGGATCCTGCTCAGGTGTCTAACAATCTAAACGAGTATTTTGCATCTACATTCACGCATGAGGAGTTATTCAGGAAGGAGAATGATGTAGGTAAAGTAAACATTGGCAGTGAGCTAGATGATTTTCTAATAACTGAGAGGAAAGTGGAGGAGAAATTGTTGAGGATAAACATAAAAAAGGCACCCTGGGTGGATGGGATCTATCCAGTTATATTAAAGGAGGCAGCAAAGGAAGTAAGCAAACCCCTAGCCATAATTATGACAGCTTCTTTGGACTCAGGGGGGGTACCCATAGACTGGAGATGTGCAAATGTAACCCCAATTCACAAAGGAGGATCAAAGGCTGACACAAGTAATTATAGACCTGTTAGTTTAACTTCGGTTCCAGGAAAATTAATGGAGGCACTGGTTAAAGAAGCACTGCAGGATCATCTAGACACGAATTCAGTTATAGCTCAGACACAGCATGGTTTTGTTAAGGGCAGGTCTTGTCTGACCAATTTGATTGGATACTATGATGTAGTCACAAAAGAACTGGATGCAGGGAATAACTTTGCCTTTGGAAATTTGCCTTTGGAAACTTCGGTTCCAGGAAAATTAATGGAGGCACTGGTTAAAGAAGCACTGCAGGATCATCTAGACACGAATTCAGTTATAGCTCAGACACAGCATGGTTTTGTTAAGGGCAGGTCTTGTCTGACCAATTTGATTGGATACTATGATGTAGTCACAAAAGAACTGGATGCAGGGAATAACTTTGATATTATATATTTGGATCTTAGAAAGGCTTTTGATACTGTTGCGCATGGAAGACTGCTGCACAAATTGGAGCAGTGTGGCATTGGAGGCAAATTGCTGCTATGGATAAAGGGATGGTTGAGTGGCAGAAGACAGAGAGTGGTAATCAATGGCCACTGCTCATCATGGACTAATGTTATTAGTGGAGTCCCTCAGCGTTCAGTGTTGGGTCCATTGTTGTTTTCTGTATTTATAAATGATATTGATGATGGTATATCAAGCTTAATGTCCAAGTTTGCAGACAATACAAAGGTTGGCAGGGTTGTTAAGGACACTACTGACGCTATGCTGCTGCAACAGGATGTGGAAAGGTTGAGCAGATGGGCTGAGAGGTGGCAAATGAAGTTTAACATTGACAAATGTAAAGTACTACATATGGGAAACAGTAACCCCAGATCAACGTATCAACTCTGTGGTACTACGCTGACAGTGGTAGAGAATGAAAAGGACCTGGGGGTAATTGTGCAGGCAGATATGAAGTTCTCTGAGCAGTGCAGACGAGTTGCAAGAGTAGCTCATGGTGTCTTGTCAATGATATACAGGAATTTTTCTAGCAGGGATAGGGATGTGATTATTTCCTTGTATAAGGCAATGGTTAGGCCACATCTTGAGTACTGTATACAGGTCTGGAGGCCTCATTTCAAGAAGGATGTAGAGCTGCTGGAATGGGTACAGAGAATTGCAACAAGATTAGTGAATGGAACAAAGGGTTGCTCTCACGAAGAAAGGCTTAAGTTTTGCAAATTACAGAGCCTGGAGACTAGGCACCAGCGAGGTGATCTGATAGAGGTGTATAAGGCTTTGAATGGTTTGAGCATGTTCAATGCCAATGGGATTCTTCATCTTGCTCAAAATAATCACCTCAGAGGGCATAAATTCAAATTGAGGAAGGACGGATGTCGGATAGATGTGCGGAAATTTGCCTTTGGCCAGCGGGTGGTTGGTTGGTGGAACCGACTTCCGTCACTTGTTGTTGAAGTTGATAGCCTAAACAAATTTAAGGCTCAACTGGACAGGTATTTCGAACGAACGGAGGGGTGAAATGGGAGTGGTGTGTTTTTTTTTTTGTTTTTTTTTGGCTGATGCTGAATAAGCTTGCTTTCTTGCATCAATGCCTCTACTAATGCTAATGCTAATGCTAATATGTTGATTTTTATTTTAAATTCATCGAGAAAAGTTTTAGTGACTTGTTAATGAGTTCTTCTTATGTTGTAGTGAGGTTTTATTTGTCAGCATGAAAATAGTGATTAAAATTACAGCTTACTTACATAATTCATATTTGCATTTAGAACAAAGTACAGATTTTGGGAACAGGAGAACAAATTTTCTCTTTGAAAATGCTACTACAGAAGCAGCTTGGATGTACTAGGATTTTTGTTTTACAGGCATACTATATTTACGCTCTGTGTTAAGACATTTATTTAATAAATGCAAAGAAACTAGCCTGTTCTTTAAAATGGTAAATATAAGAAACCATTTTATTATTTGATTTGAAGGATAATAATCAAAATTATACAACCAAAATGCATTTGCCAAATGTAGCAATTTGAAAAACTTAATGAAATCGAAAAAAAAATATAATCTTGAATGAAAACCAGCCTGTTCTTTAAAATGTAGAAAGCACTTTTGTAGAATTTAGTAGAAAGGACTTTCAAAATAAAAAGAAATTATCTTAATAAAAAGAAGAAAATACCAACAAAAACTACTAAGAAATTAAAAATATGTTTGTTGGAAGACGAAAGCACTAAATTCCTGTATGAAAGTCGATTGAAAGATAAATTCAAATCAGATGAAAGTGATAATGTTGAGGAAATCTGGTCAAACATGAAAAAATCAATTCTGGGAGCTGCTGAAGAAAGTCTTGGATATAAACTTATAAAAAATAAAATCTGGCTAAGAACTTGGAATGAAGAATTGAAACAAACAATCAATGAGAAAAAAAAGACCTATAAACTGTTCCTACAAACTAAAGACCTACATCAACACATAAAATATAAAAAGCTTCGAGCAGAAGTCAGAAAACTAACCAGAAGAATCCGACGAGATGACTGGGATAAATATGTTAAATCTTTAGAACGTGATATCACGGGCCCACAGAGAAGAGGTTTTAAAATTTTTAAGAAATTACAACTAGACACGAATGATCAAATAAAAACCAACTCCATCTCCCAAGCAGAATGGAAGCAACACTATTCCAAACTATGGTATAACTCAGGCACTAGGGAATTGGAAGATGAATCTGTGATAACCAAAGATGACGAAAATATAACAATGGAAGAACTAGAGTTAATATTACAAAAATCAAAAAACCGAAAAAGCCCAGGCATAGACCATTTGAATGTAGAACTATTTAAATATGGGGGCACCTTACTAAAAAACGCACTAGTAAAATTATTTAACATCATATGGCATAAGCAACAGATATCCAAAGATTGGGAAACAGGAATAGTAATCAATTTACACAAAAAAAGTTTCCAGAAATAAACCTAACAACTACAGAGGGATAACACTGCTGTCAACTGCTGGAAAGCTATACTCTAATATACTAAAGAATAAACTTAATAAATACAGTGAACAATTCTTAGAAGAAGAACAATGTGGGTTCAGAAAAGGGAGAAGCACAATAGATGCCATTTTCTCACTACAGCAAATTTTGTAGAAAAGAAGAGAATTCAATCTACCAACATTTCTGCTCTTCATTGATTATGAAAAAGCATATGACAATGTAAACCGGGAAAAACCTTTTCAGATTCTATGAAGAAAATATTCCAACCCAACTCTGGAAAGCGATCCAAAGCCTATATAAAAACTCAAAAGTCTGTATAAAATATTCTAATGGCCAACTATCAGACCCAATTAACACCAATAAAGGAGTGAAACAAGGATGTGGACTATCACCAAATTTATTTAATATCTACATCAATAAAATTCTTAAAGAATGGAAACAAACAATTAACAATGGAATACAGTTGAACAACAGGAATAAAATCCAAACTATATTATATGCTGATGATCAAATTATAATGGCAAAATCCGAAGATGAACTACAGATAGCAGCACATGATCTTAATAAAATAGGTAAAAAGTACGAGATGAAAATCTCCACCTCAAAAACAAAATCAATGGGATTATGTGGAAAAAATATACAAAGAGTCAAAATTGTTATTGATGATAAAATAATAGAACAAATATCTGACTTCACCTATTTGGGAAGTTTAATATCAAATGAAGGGAAAGACATCCACATTAAACTACAAAAATATAATAAAATGAATGGAACGATTAAACGTCACTTCGGAAAACAAATGACAACCGAAACAAAATTACGACTGCACAACATCACTTCAAAACCAGCCCTCTTCTACAGCTGTGAGACTTGGGTCATAAATAAGAAAGATGCACACAAACTAGAAGCAGCACAAATGAAATTTTTAAGACCATTATTTGGTCTTAAAACTTTGGTGGTCTAGTCTTAAAACAAGACTAGACCACCAAAGAAATACAGAAAGATATCCACAAGAAATTAAAAATAGATAACATAGTAAATGACATAAAATGGTATCAGGAAAAATGGATCAGCCACGTAGAAAGAATGAACCCAGACCGGATCCCAAAATTAGCCTTTAACTACAGGCAAGAGAGTTGGTCGACCAAGACAACGATGGCAAGATCAAGACCACCTCCAAGAGCTACAATGGAACAGGTCTTAGCCGGAACTAAGCCGGACCAAGTTCATGATGATGATGATGAAAACCAGTAACTTTAAACCCATAACTGGGAAGGGGATCACGCTAGTGCCAGGACAGAATACTGAGAAAAATATTTATGAAGTCTGTTCAGACTTCTATTCGTTTCTCTTATGCAATTGAAATATTATGGAGAAGCTGGTTTCCAAGTTCCATGAAAGACCATCCTCAACATAAATTGCAGAGGAGAAACATAAGTGGGTCAACCTGCACCAGATACTCATTATAGAGTTTTTGGCATGATGAGCAATGATTTTGACCATCCAAATGAAAGCAATCTTTCTGCATGAGCCTACCTGCCCATGCTTAGGAGGGGAAGAAGCAAAAGAACACAGTATGAGTAAAATTATACTTAATTTTGCATATAATTTAATATTCAATGTCTTAATTTCTGAAGGATGAGAGCTGAGGATTAAAAAAAAAATTATATGAATAGTGATATCCATTCAACAATGGATTTACTTGACAAAAATGATGGCATATTACTTCATAAGATACAGCAGACCCACAGTATAATTTTTTTAAAATTTAATTAGTGTGATTTCAGTTGTGGAGAACTGCTTATTTGATAAATATTCAGATGTTTTATTTAATTTGCAAATTTAAGTTTTTTGAATTTTTCATCTTTAAGTACCATTGCATAACAATTTTATATTACAGTAAATTAAAGTGACATATTTAGTATTACATATTAAGGATCACTTCGTCAAAGATACAAACATCCAACCACATCCACAATCTTCACTTTCATTCCTAGAGTTATATAATTATCCCCTCAGAATGGCATTTTTTCATAACAACAGATGCATGTGGTCAAAAAAAATAATAATTATCCGAAAATTTAAATACTTAATGTATCCATGTTGAATATTTGATTATTTTTTAATCCACATAATCCTAAAATTCCCATTTTTAGAAGATTCATCTGTGATAAAGGAAACATCCTCACCAAAGTGTTCTTTATAATAATAAACAAGACAAATGAATAAAAACATTCACTATGAGATGGGCTGTAATAATAAATGAACACATGAAAAACCCTTTTCAGAATCATTTCTGTCCATTCCATGCATTTTTAACAACCACAAAAATGAAATAACAGCAGATCTCTGAAACAAACCATAACTAGTGTTATTTTGAATGCCAAATGCATTTTCTTAATTGTAAAATCCTTTGATCTCACAGTGAGATGTAAATTTCAAAATGTCTCTGAACCATAGTGGAAGGAAGAAAAATTATGCCATTAAAAAAATATTATATATATATGTGGATAAGCCAACTTCCTTCAGTGAAGTTGCAAAAACATTGATCATAAGAAAAAAATAAAATATATTAATGAAGTTTTACCTAAAATTAATCTTCATAAACAGTAACAAATATTAACATTATACTTAACTGCTGAACAAAACTTCCATTTTTCATATATAAAACTTTATCAAACTTTTTGAAAATATTATGATATTTTGCATCTTTATTACAAAAATAGTTAAGGTGTTTTGACTAGTATTTAAAATGCATTCAAGTATTGTTATATAACTGGGATGAATTAACTGTTTCCAGAGAGTGGCAATGAAAATTTTGGCACTCTATAAGTTTATGCAATGTTTCTTGATTAGCACTTGCTCTAAGAATACTATTTTCATATTCCAGCTGTGATATTCGATGCAACAGATCTGATATCTTTTCTTTTAAAATATCTACTTCTTCTCTTACAGCAAACATCAAGTGGCTTTTGACAAGATCCTAGAAAATTCAAACCAAAACTATAGCATTCTGAAAAAAAAATTAAAAGACTAAATAAGCATTAAGGGAGGAGGGACCAATAGTTCTTAACCTGCTAGACCTGCATGTGGGGGTTTCTTTTATCCTCTCACCTTCACACACTTCCATTTTGCAGTCTAAATATGTTCAATCAGGCAGATGGGAGAACTCATCTTACTTTATTATTATTATTAATTCAAGAAATCATATATAGTGCCAAATTTATCTGCAGGTGCTAATGGGTAAAGCATTTGACAACACCCAAACCTAGTCAATTCAGATTTATATATTAATGCAGGTCATTTATTTGCTGAAGGAATTTAAGTATTCAAGAGAATATAAAAAAATTAACTGATATTTAGAGGGAACTTTAAGGCCAGTAACATCAATTAGGAAGCAATAAACTACCTAACTGATGTTACTGGCATTAGTGATATCTCATTACTATAGTGACCACTTGTCCCATTACTCACTTGAGTTTGGAAATGTACCATTTTTTAAATTCTGTCCCATCTTCAAACTTAGCAATATCACGATGATATGAAAACTGAATTAATTTGAATATGCTTTGTGCTGAAGTTCTTATCAATCCCCCTTTGACACAATTGTTTTTTTATAGGTAAAACTGTTTGTTATCTTAATTAGTAAATTATCTATGGTTTGGCTGCACAATATGCAAATCACAATCGTGATTTGCATATTGTGCAGTTCTCTGAGCAGTGCAGACGGGCTGCAAGAGTAGCTCATGATGTCTTGTCAATGATATACAGGAATTTTTCTAGCAGGGATAAGGAGGTGATTATTCCCTTGGCAATGGTCAGACCACACCTTGAGTACTGCATACAGGTCTGGAGGCATCATTTTAGGAAAGATGTTGAGTTACTAGAACAGGTACAGAGAAGGGCAATGAGATTAGTGAGTGGAACGAAGGGTTGCTGTTAAAAAGATAGGCTTAACTTCTACAAATCGCAGTGTCGGGAGGCTAGACACTTGCAAGGTGATCTGACTGAGGGTTATAAGGCCTTGAATGGTTTCAGCAAGTGCAATGCTGATGGGATTCTTCCTGTTGCTAAGATTCTACCTGAGGGGGTAGAAATTTGCCTTTAGCCAGCAAGTAGTTGTTTGCTGGAACAAACTTCCATCTGTCTTTCTTGAAGTTACATAGCTTAAATAAATTCAAAGCTGAACTAGACAAATTTTTGGAGTGAATGGATGGGTGAAACGAGAAGGGTATTTTTTTTTTTTTTTGACTGATGCAGGGGTCCACGCTATATAAAAGAAGAAAATATACAAAAACTTAAAATACTAAGAGAATTAAAACAAATATACACCAAGTAGCTTTCAAAGTGATGTGCCTGTTTATCAACTTAGACAAGAAGGTATGAAAGACATCATTAGAGGTGAATTACAAATATATGCATGTGCTAGAGCCAAATTAATTCTGATTGTGGATGGTGAAAAAGAAGAAACAAAAATCAGTCAACGTACTCTACGGAAGTAGGACAATGGTGGTATGCCATGTCATTAGCTCATCATTTCTCATAACGATCACTTCCATAATACGGTGTGTGTGGGTTCCACAATTACAATTTATGTTGGAACCCCAGCACACGATGCCCGTCCTGTCAGTGTTTCTGGTTAGAAGTGCTCCATATAGCTGTGACCTTTAAAAACTTGATCATTTTGTTGCCATTAAAAAAACTTATGCGGGGTGTAGAGCTATTTAATCTTTTATTAGAATTAGTTAATTACCACAATATTTTCTCTCAAAAAATATGTAACCTAACTTTTTAGAATAATATACATTACTGTTGTATAACCTTTGAACAGAGTAATGCAATTACTGTGGTATTCTCAAATTAAATTAAATGAAAATCATGCCTCAGGCTAGAGCAGCAAACAAAGGGCTCAAAGTAGGGGGAATTCTGTGGCTCAAAGGAGAACTGAACAGGGCAGTTCTCCAATGAATCACAGCATTATAAAATATGCTACTGCTTTGATGTTTGTGAACTTGTCTGAACAAGATATACAGCCAAAGAGGATGTGTTTGTGTGTGTTCAGCACAAACAGTGTGAGGGAATTATATGCAAACTCTGTGTTTTGATGGGAATTTATTTTATAGCAGCTTGAAGAACAGAATCGATACCTTCAAAGAAATTAAGATGGGAAGTCCTATCAAGCTCTCAGATGCCAACTTCAAGACCATGGCTTACACACTTGCATCGGACAGCACAGCGACAATCCGAAACACGGAATGCACTGGTCCAAAGAAATATCACGAGGGACAGACTGTGCCCATATTGTCAGGATTATATTTTCGGAGGAAATCTATTGTGCAAAAAAAGGATGGGCGGAATTAACAAACGTTCTGAGAGGACAGTGCAGATATATATATATATATATGGTGGATTCAAATTAGTCTGAAATTAAAGGGCACGTGTTAGCTAGTGAGCAACACATTTTTAATACAGACTATTCGGGTATTAGAATGTATAAATTTAAATGAAGTTAGCATTAGTAGAGGCATATGATGCAAGAAAGCAAGCTTATATAGCATCAGCCAAAAAAAAAAAAAAAAAAAAAATCCCTTCCTGCTTCACCCATCCATTCACTCCAAGAGTTTGTTTAGTTCGCCTTGAATTTATTTAGGCTATCAAATTCCACAATGACTGATGGAAGTTTGTTCCAGCAATCAACCACCCCTGCTGACAGAAGGCAAATTTCCACACAGCTATTCTACAACTGTCTTTCCTCAACTTGAATTTATGATCCCTCAGGTGCGAAATCTAAGAAAGAAGAAGAATTCCATCACCCTTAAACTTTCTCAAGAGTGATGGGATTCAAGGCCTTGTACATCTCAATCAGTTCACCTTGCAGGTGCCTAGTCTCCAGACTCAGAAAGTTGAAGAACAAGCATTTCTCGGTAACAGCAACCCATTGTTCCCAAGATTAGTGAGTGGCACACTCACTAATCTTGTTGTCCTTCTCTGTATTTGTTCTAGCAGCCCTATATCCTTCCTAAAATAAAGGCCCCAGACCTGTATGCAGTACTCAAGGTGTACAGGTCTACCTTGAGTACAGGTCCTGACCACTGCCTTTTACAAGGGGTCAATCACCTCCTTATTCCTGCTAGAAAAATTCCTATATATCAAGGGTGGCCAACTTAATTTGTGATGCGATCTACTTTTTTCCTTCAAAATGTGCCGTGATCTAACATCTCAAAAATTTCATTGTACAAGGTTAAAAAAGTTAATCAACACATATTGAAATTTTTTTATAAATTTTAAAATTCAATATAATTCAGAATTCTTGTTTTAAATTCATATATATTTAAAATTTTAATTTA
Source organism: Mastigoproctus giganteus (assembly GCF_048544385.1). Lineage (NCBI taxonomy): Eukaryota > Metazoa > Arthropoda > Arachnida > Uropygi > Thelyphonidae > Mastigoproctus > Mastigoproctus giganteus. Next base: position 121,117,847 of record NC_143575.1, on the reverse strand, counting down.
TGAGAAGTTTGTGTCTTCATGTCATCTGCCAAGCTTTCAAAATCGGGGATATACCGTGATAAGGCCAACCGTAAAGAATCTTCTGTATGCAAGTCCGTAAGAGCACAGCGATTCTTCGTCTTTGTTTGTTTCAAATATGAAAAGGCCGATTCACACAGATATGTGGAACCAAAGCAGGAATTTGTTTTGCATTTGCAGGAACTTTCCAAAACAGGAAAGTTCACTCCATTTTTTTCCATTTGGGTACTTTTCTCAGCAAATATATTTCCAAAACTTTTTCTGATGATCTGGCTTTCAGGAAGATATCGTTTCACAATATAATAATTTCATTTTCAAGTAATATTTTCTCCATGTGAAAAATTGCAGCGATTTTTTCTGCAATTTGTTTTGTATCTAAGACGACATTAAATGGATAAGAAATATATTGAACAACGTCTTCAATTGTTTTAAAATCACTGAATCTGATTTCAAAATTGTCCACAACTTTCTCAATTTCAGAAACATATTTTTCACTATTAAATTCAAAAACAGGATATTTTTGCCAATGATCTTGCATATTTGCAAAATGGTCGAATTTGTTTTCTTTGAGATCCTTAGCCATTGCCAAAAATTGATATTTATATACAGAAATACTACTAATCATGTCACCCACATTTTTATTTTTTCCTCTTAATTCCAAATTCAGATCACTTAATTTACTGGAAAAATCTGCCAAAAAAAACCAGATCACACAACCACTCTGTATCTTGTAGCTGCTGATAATCATCTCCCCTTTGATCAACAAATTTTTTAATTTCATTCAGAAAATTTCAATCGACTCAGCTACTTCACATCTGCGTGTAATATCAGATCTGGTTCTTTTTCGTCGAGTAGCATTTTGAAAAGTCTCCTTTGAAGAGATTGTCCTCTGATGGAATTCACGATTTTGAAAGCGATGTCCATAACACTTTTAGTATTTGGCTGGCTAACACTTGTTGGTGGATGATACAGTGGTAACTCAAAAAATCTGGGAATTCATCATCCTTTTGGCACAATGCGATGAATCCATTAAGATGCCCCGTCATTGCTTTAGATCCATCTGTTGTTACTGATACGAGCTGAAATAGTGGTAATTTAATTTTTTCAATAAAATGTTTGAATGAGTTAAAGATGTCAAGACCTCTAGTTCTTTCTTTTAATGAAACCATACCCAGCAGTTCTTCTCTAGTGGCAGAATCATCAAAAACAATACGAATAAAAACAAGCTGAGCTGTATAACTGACATCTGTAGATACATCCAGTTGTAAAGAAAAGGACAAACAATTAGCAATATCAGCACGCAACTGTTCGCTCACATTTTTACTCATTTTTTCGATGTGTCGCATCACAGTATTTTGGGATAATTGCAAATCTTGAAGGGCACTTTTAATTTCATTTTTGTTCTTAATTTTCAAAAATAGAATCTGTTATTTCTAAAAATGCATCTTTGATGAGAATTGACCATCAGAAAATGGTTTTAATTTTTTTGCAAGAAGATGACTCACTTTAAATTATGCTACATTTACTGCTTTAGATTGTAAATTAGGTGTCATGAAGAAATTTTGTTGCGCAAATAATCTGGATTTAAGTTCTTCTAATTTAGATTGGTATTTACCATGGAGTGCGTTGAAGTGCCTTTCTAAACTTCCTTTTTTTGGGTAAAGCCACAGAAGCATTGCAAATCAAACAGCAACATTTTTCTTTCACCATTACAAAAAAGTATTCTGGTTCCCACTCTTGATGAAAATGATACGTTTTACTCTTTTTCGTGGTATTCATTTTAAATCAAAAGGTATTAAATTAACATATAAGTAATGTCCAGTTATTAAATCAGAAAAAGCAATGCTTACTGATTAAAACACTTTAATTTGTGCGAACCGGAAAAATATTCTGTCTGAACAGCTAACATCGGATAATTGATAAAGAGGATTCTCGAATGAAAAAGTTGTTTCCAAAATAACCGGACAAAAACACCATCGTTTATTGCTCTGTTTGGTTTATATCCTTATAAGAATTGGTTTTGAATGCCTTTGTAATATTTCTCTAAAGCTATTTCTGGGGGTTACGACCATAAAACAATAAAAACAATTTGCACTTTCCGGTTTATTGGGCTTTTCTGTTAGTGCAATCTAATTATAAACGGGTAGTAAACTCAATCTTATTGCATTTGCAATAATACCGACAGATGGAATTCTGTGGTATTTTACGTTATTATGGTGAAATGTATTTCTCCTTCAATGAAATCTCCAGTCATGCAAAATAAATAAATAAATAAATAAATTTTCAAAATCTGCTCTTCATTCCTATTTTTGAAGCTTCGTAAAAAAAAAAAAATAATAAATAAATAAATAAATAATAATTAAATAACACATAGGTAGTGAAACGTGCTGTGCATATATAAAATTTTGGTAGTATACCTGACACGCAAATCGAGGGATGACTGTATATTTAAAATTTGTCATGATCAACCGAAATTAAAGCCGCGATCAACTTGTTGGCCATCCCTGCTATATATCATTGACAAGACCCCCGTGAGCTACTCTTGCAGACTGTCGACACTGCTCAGAAAACTTCATATCTGACTGCACGATTATCCCCAGGTCTTTTTTATTCTCTACTACTCTCATTTACTGCTACCCATATTGCATTTGTCAACGTTAAACTTCAGTTGCAACCAATAAGCCAATCTGCTCAACTTTTCTAGATCCTGTTGCAGCAGCACACCGTCCTTACTATCATTAACAACCCTACCAAACCTTAGTATTGTCTGTGAACATGGACATTGAGCCTGATATACCTTCATCAATATTTGGGCCCATTCTTCAACAATGGGCCCAACACAGACCCCTGGGAACTCCACTAATAACATTAATCCATGAAGATCAGCATCCATTGATTACCACTCTCTGTCTTCTTTTCTCTTTAATTCAACCATCCTTAATGCCATACTGCTCCAACTTCTACAGTAGTCTTCCATGTGCAAGAGTATCAAAAGCTTTCCTAAAATTCAAGTATATGATTTAAAAATTATTTTTTGCACCCAGTTCCTTTTGACCTCATCAGAGTATCCAATCAAATTGGTCAGATAACACTTTCCCTTAACAAACAAACCCTTACTGTGAAAAGTTACAGTTCTGCAAATTGCAGCATCTGGAGATTAGCATTAGCATTAGTAGAGGCATATGATGCTAAAAAACAAAGCCTATACAGCATCACTAAAAAACTTCCCGATGAACATAAATAAAGCCTGCACGAACGCAAAATTTTGATGAAATTTACTGGTAAAAGTACTTTGCCGTGACGGCATTTGTATTGTGGCTTGCTCAGTTAACATACAGTGGGTGTTATTGGTCAGGAGTAGAAATTGAATCCCATGGGAGACTGAAACCCTTCTGAAGTGGAGGGGGTAATGTGACCTTTTTTCTCTAGCTCACTGGAGTAGTGGATAAATTATTTATTAAGGGAAAAAAAAAAAAAAATGGCAAAGGAAGCCCACACGAGAAGCACGCCTATTATCGAAAAAGTTTAACTGTGAAACTACGTTACGAACATTTTTTACGAAGCCAGAACTTCCAATATGACTCTGTTCGTGATTCAATTAGTGATTCTAAAGAAAAAAGGTCAGGTTATCCCCCCTCCACTTCGGGAAGGTTTCAAGATCCCGTGGGATTCAACTTCTACGCCAGACCGATAACACTCACCGTCTGTTTACTGAGCGAGCAACAATACAAATATACAAATACCGTTATGGCAAAGTACTTTTACCGGTAAATTTCATCGAACTTTTGCATGCTTCTCGTGCAGGCTTTCTTTACCTTAGCCAAATTCCCATTTCACTTATACATTTACTCGAAAAGGTTGTCCAATTCTTCCTTGAATTTATTTAAGTTATCAACTGTCACAACGAGAGATGAAAGTTTGTTCCAGCAATCAGCTACTCGCTGACAAAAGCAAAATTTTTGCACATCTATTGTACAACTTCCTTTCCTCAATTTGATTTATGCCCTCTCAAGTGCAAAATCTGAGCAAGAGGAAAGATCCCATCGGCATTGAGCATGCTCAACCATTAGCACATCAATCAGATCACCTCAGAGGTGTCTAGTCTCCATATGCTACAATTTGCTGTATTTAAGCATTTCTTGGTAAGAGCAACCCTTTATTCCCCCTCATCAATCTCATTGCCACTCTCTGTACTCATTCCAGCAGCTCTACATTAGGTTTGTAACCTGAGCGAGCAAGAGGAAGAATTCCATCAGCATTCAGCCTTATACACCACAATCAGATCGCCTCGCAGGTGTCTAATCTCCAGAAGCTGCAACTCACAGAATTTAAGCCTTTACTGGTAGGAGAACCCCTCTGTTCCTCTCACCAATCTTGCTGCCCTTCTCTGTACACATTCTAGAAATTCTACATTCCTTTCTAAAATGAGGCCTCCAGGCCTGTATGCAGTACTCATGGTGTGGCCTGACCACCTTATACAAAGGTATAATCACCTCCTTGTCTCTGCTAGCAAAATTCTTATATATCATAGACAAAACTTCATGACCTGCTCTGGCAGCCTGTCTGCACTTCTCAGAAAACTTCATATCTGACTGCCAATTATCCCCCAGTTCCCTTTCATTTTCCACTACACTGAGTGTAACACTACCCAGTTGTTACATTTCTCTGGGGTTATTGCTATCTATATGCAGTATTTTGCATTTGTCAACGTTAAACTTCAGTTGCTACTTCTCAACCCATCTGCCCAACGTTTCCAGATCCTGTTGCAGAAGCATACTGTCAATATTGTTATTAATAACACTCCCAACATTTGTATCATCTGCACACTCTGACATTAGGCTTGATATACCTTCGTCAATATCATTGTTGATAAATATACAAAACAACAATCAGCCCCACAACGAACCCTGAGGAACACCACTAATAACATTAATCCATGTAGAGCAGTATCCACAGATTATCACTTTCTGTCTTCTCCCACTCAACCATCCTTTTATCCATTGTAGCAAACTAGCCCTTAATGCCATACTGCTCCAATTTGTACAGTAGTCTTCCATGTGCAACAGTATCAAAAGCTTTCATGAAATCCAAGTATATGAAAACAGAATTATTTTGTTTTCATATACTTGGTTTGTGTTCTTTGTGACCATGTCAAAATATCGAATCGACACAGCACAGAACCAGTCCTGTCTGAATTATTACTGCAGTCTTGTCTAGTTGTTCCTGCAATGCTTCTTTAACCAGTGACTCCATTATTTTCACTGAAACCGAAGTCAAACTAACAGGTCTGTAATTGCTCATGTCACCCTTTCATTCCCCTCTGTGAATTGAAGATACATTTGCACAACTCCAGTCCATGGGGATGTGTACATGTATCTCCCCTGAGTCTAAGGATCCTCTCAAAATTATGGCTAAGAGTTTCCATACTTCCTTTGTCACCTCCTTTAAATTATAACTGGATAGATCCCATCTACCCCAGGTGCCTTTCTTATGTTTAACTTCAATGATTTCTCCTGCACCTTCTCTCAGTTATTACAAAGTCATTTAACTCCCTGTTAGAGTTCATCAAGTGGACCAATCTGATTGATCCATTTCCTTTTAGAGTTTATATAAGTAAAGAAGTCTTTTTCTGTTTTACTTTGAATCCTTTGCCAAATATTTCTCATAATCTGCCTTCGTTTGCCTAACTTTGTTTGTGACTTGATTTGAGACTAGCTGGTATCTACCTTAGGCTTCTTATATGTTTCCTGACAATTTATGTGCATCCCACGCATTTTTCTCCTCTCCCACAAGTCTCATTAGTTTATCTGACATCCATTTGGGCCTAAACTAAAAACAGTATTTCTTAGTTGGAACAAAAAGCCTAGTAGCTTCAAAAATTACTTACTTGAATGCTTCCCATTTGGAATTTGCTGTTGGTAACATCATCGGTCGGTTCCCTGTAGTCACCTTTACAAAAGCAAAAAAAAATAATTTAATGATGGTAGTTACATCTTTATGTAAATTCCATATCAGTACACTGTGATCACTGCCACCTAGTGGTTCCTTTATCTGTAAATTCTTAATGCATGAATAATCACTGCTGAATTACTCCCGCTTGTTGCCTCTAACGTACAGCTGTATAAAGCAATCATCCAATAAATCCACAAAAGCCTTGCTAGTGTGCAAGTGACACCCATGAGTTCCAGTCTATATCTGGGAAATTAAAATCCCCTATTATAAGACACTAATTTACTGGCTGACTCTATTTCTCTGTATAACCGTTCACTAGGGCCTACAATACTGGGATCCTGGTAATTTTTTTTTTTCCGGTTTTGATACAAAAAATACCGGTTTTTTGGTACTAATTTTAAAAAAAAAAAATTGTTTATAATTTAATCACATCATAATCACCTTTATGTGATTATGATGTCGTTATCACTACTAGTAAATGTTCAATAAATCATCGATAGGACACCATGCAACATTGCAACCTGTCCACAATTCTCGGACAACTTCATGTCTGACCGTATCGTAACTCCCAAGTCCCATTCCTCCACTACTGAGTTTAGTTCAACTCCACCAAGTGTATAAGTTATTTTGGGGTTGCTATTCCCCAGATGTAAGACGGTGCATTTTGCTGAATTAAAGTATACTGCCACTTTTCTGACCATCCTGGAAGTCTATCTAAGTCACTATGAAGAAGCTCTGCTTGACAGTGATCATTAACTACTCTACTGATCTTTACATCATCTGCAAGTTTAGACCTCACGCCCTCCATCCCTTCATAGATGTCATTTAAAATAATCAAAAACAACAGTGGTCCCAATACTGATCCTTGGGGAATCCCACTTCTTATATTAACCCAATCTGAGGAATAACCATTTATCACAACCCTCTGTCTGGTGCCCTCAAGCTATCGTGCTACCCACCTAAGGATTTTCCATATGATTCCAGCCTGCTCCAACTTATAAAGTAACCAGTCATGTGGGACTGAGTCAAATGCTTTGCTGAAATCCAAATAAACAATGTTGAAATTATTCCCTAAATCCAGCTCAAGAGTGACCTGTCAAAATGGCTAACAAGATTTATTAAACATGATTTTCCCTTTATGCTCTATATCTTACAAAATTCCATTTCCATCTAAATGATCCTGAATTCCACCCTTGATCATTGCCTCCACAATTTTCCCTACTACTGAAGTTAGACTGGCCAGTCGGTAATTTCCTGTTACACTCCTAGAACCGCCTTTATGTTCCAATTTACACCAATCCAACGGAATCTCTCCTGAGTCCAGTGATGCTCTCATAATTAGTCTTAATGGTTCAATGCACTCACTTGCCGCCTCCTTTAAGATTATAGGGTATATGCCATCAACCACAGGAGCCTTACTCGCCTGTAGGCGCAAAAGTTCTCTTTAAATAGTCATTTGAAATTTCAACATCATTAATCACATTTTTTTCAACTTCAATTCCATAATATCTCATTGACACAAAGGTTTTTTTTATGTAAATATCGATGCAAAGTAACTGTTGAGTTCATCTGCAACTTCAGCTATGCTATCTAATACTATCCCACGTCCATTACATAAGGGTCCAATCTGATCTGTCCTTCTGTTCTTTGCATTTATATATGTGAAGAATTCCTTAACTGCACTTTTTGCTCTCTTCTTTATTCCTTATCCCCACTCTTTGCTCTCTCCCAGATTCAGTAAAGATACTATAGTGAAAATAATACTTCGCTTAATAAAAAAAGTCTTTCTCCTTCAGAAAATGATGAACATAATTCAACCATGGAAGACCAACATGGAACAGAACATCAGTGTTCCGCAAATTCTTTCCAAAATAAGAAATTGCCTGACTCCAATGAGATTTTAAAAGATGAACTTGAGTCGGAAATTAATGAAATACTTTTAACTATTTTTGCTAAAAAAGTTCAAAGCCTAGAAAATATGGACTGAGATCGTCTACGATTATCTCAGTACAATAGTACCAGAATAGAATCTGAAAGGGCGTTTTCTGCCGCTAATAAAATATGTACCAAAATTACATCCAGTTTAAATGATATCATACTACTGATTTCTTATGTTTCTTAAGAGCTCACTTTATTCGAACAGGTAGTGTGGATGCTTAAACATAATTAAACTTTGCAGTAACAATATGTACTTTTTTGTTTTTAGAATAACTGTATTTTAATGATTTTTTTAGAATATTTATTATTGCAATAAAAGTTTATTTAAATAATTCAAGTAATTACAGTACAGTACTTGTTTATTTACTTATTTTATTGCATCTAATTGTCATAAAAATTTATTGAGAAAAACGTTTGTTTTTGGAATACCGGTATTAATTTAATTTATGAAACCGGTATCCCGGTTTCATAAATTAAAAATACCAAAATACCGATATTAAGATTTTGACCAGTATTGTAAGCCCTACTGTTCACTATACTCATCAGAGTCATTAAGCCTATAACACACTCCTAATCTCATTTTTCCTTTCCCAGTGCTTACGTCACACCAAACTGACTCAAAATTGCACTGTCCACCCATATCAACTGGATGCACTTCCTTAGATTTTATGTATTTCTTAACTAACAGCATAAGTCCTCATCCCTTCCTATCGTGTCTATCCTTTCTGTACACGTTTTACTCCCGAAATTCCAGTTCTGCATCCCTTATATCCAGTGGCAGGATTCGAATAATTTAACAACTGGTTCGCTGCCCTAATGACCGTTCTAAGTATAAAAAAACTATATACTGAAAGGTAGTTTATTATTTCATGCAGTCAATACTTAAATAAGAACAATAAAAGAGGTCCACAAAACTAGATTATGTTATAAGAAAGAGTTTTAAAATATTAATGAAAAAATATTAAATAATACCTGACAAAAAACAATAAAACTGTTATTTAAGATATTTCCATATTGCTTCTTGATTGGCGTCCTCACTTGCAATTTTCTTCGCTTTTATCCGAGCATCATCGGCTGAGTGATTTATCCTTAACCATCTTTTCACAGCAGGAGTAGGATCCCATTCCTTTAGAGGTAGGCCGATTAGACTAACAGTCATTGTGTTTGATATATTAGAAACAGTTAGGCAACTTCTCTTCTCTGAACATGATATGTTCATCTTTGAAAAACCATTTTCCGCTTCTGCTGAACATACAGCAGTTGTTCTGAGAATATTTTTAGCTCTTTGAACCCTTTCAGGAATTGCATAATTCTGGGAATTTAAAACATTTTCCACGAAATCTCGATAATCATTAATATCAATTTGGTAATTAAAAATGTCATTAAATACAAGCAATTGTTCTTCAGCTGCTTTCCAAGGAACTAGTACTTCTTCAATATTCCAGTAATCTAGCTCCAAAAATTTGAGAAATTGTAATTTATTCATATCTTGAAATTGGCTACAACTTGCTTTTAAATGTTCACAATCCATTAGTCTTTTTTTCAAATTCGTTACGATGTTTTCTAAAAGTCTTTCCCGAGGAAGCCTGACAAATCAATGATTTTCTACAAATTTTATATTTTTGAAGGTTTCTGAAGTAATTAATTCATCAACTTTTTTTTTTGTATGGACCCTTTTCCTTTCCAAACATTTGAAATGCTTTAATAAATCTTATCACAAGTCTTTCAGCCTTTATTATGTCTATATTTCTTGTTTGCAGTGCATTTGAAAGAGAAATTTTGTTTAAAATATCAATCATCAATGCCAAATCAGTTATAAAATATATATTTTCAAGATGGGCAGCCATACCTAAGTACTTTTTATTTTAATAAAAATAGTGATGTAGCGCTGGATAAGTGTGCCACACAGCTGGGGTTGACCTTAAACTACAGGCAGGCCATCTTGGTCCTAAAACTCTACCAATCTTTATAATTTCAATTCCAAGTTGTTTGGATATTTTGGAAAGTTCAATTTGGTTCTTATTGGATTGATGAAAAATAGTATCTTATCAATGAACATTTTAAAATGATTTACTTGCTTTATTTCCTTTATCGAATCATCTAAAACAAGATGGAGGCGATGATTTAAACAGTGCCATGTTATTATGTTTGGAAACTCTTTTGCAATCCTAGTGCTCACTCCAGACTTTCTCCCAAGCATAACGCTGACACCATCGGAGCAAAATCCTATTAAATTTTTTTCTAGGTAGTTCTTAGTAAGCCCAACATTATTTAAACTTTCCATAACTGAAGAACATATTGTCTCTGCACCTTATTTTTCCAATTCAACTAGTTCAATGAAAATTGTTGGTGATGTAACTGAATCCTCAACTTTTAAGAAAAGTATAATAACTGGTTTGCAGGATATCATTGAAGCCTCGTCAATAATCAAACATATTTTCAGATTATTTTCAATAATTTTATTAAATATTTCTTTTTTAATTTCCTTTGCAATGAAATCAACTACTTTCACAGCAGTTTTACGAGAATGTAATCCTATTCCCATATCTAATCCATTTTTAATTTGCACTTCTATCTCATTTTCTATGTCTGAAAATGGTTTACATCTTTTTGCCAGGCTGTAAACTGTATTAAATACTCTACAAGTAGCACTTAAATATTTTTCATTCATCGTATCTATTACTTTTGTTATTAAATCCTGCTCACATTGTTTTAAGTTCTCTTTACAAATGTTATGAGTTTTTGATGAAAAATGTTCTTTCATTTTTTTCCTCAGAGAAGCTTGTTGTACCTCTTTATTTTTTTCTGATACCTCAATCTGAAAACATTTCCACTTTTTTGACACATGAACATTTTTCTCTTTTATAAAGTCATATTTTGCACAACACTCGCAACCTAACTCCGTTAAAAATTACCAGTCCTTCAAATTTTTCTTTAAAATTGTTATATTGTTGCACTGTCCAGCATTCAGGAAGATTATTTTCAATTTTGGAGTTGTTATCGTTTTTTATTTCAATAATTGATGTGCTGCTTTCTTCAAGTTGGAGTGGTTGTGCTTGTGACTGTTTTGTACCATCCAAGGCCAATTCTGATACAACAAATTCTGATTTTGGTTTCTTATTGAAAAAAATCTGTCAAACTCTGTTGCCTTTTCATCCTTTTAAGGGCTACTGCAAAAAATTTTAAAAATGTTTTATTTTAATATATTATAGAGCAGGAGTGGATATGTGCCTATATATTTGAATATTTTTACTGGTTCTGTCCACGTGTGGTCATATCATAAACTATTATAAACAAAGCACTGTGCTTATACCATTGATAAACATCAGTCAGAACATACATTTTCTTCATTTTATCGATACTAAACGAAAATTTCTTGCTGAATTAATAAATGGCATAGGCTATGCAGATTAAATACGATAGAATAATGTGTACGGCAAACCTGTTTGTCACGGGAAAGTTGTGATAAAAACGTCCTAATTACCACGGCTTCTGAAATGGGCGATAAGATAACCCTTGAAATCTATATTTCTATTGGTTCGTTGTGTCCTATTGTTTTTTATTTATCGGGGAACACCAACGCACTCAAAATATCTCGTGTGAATTTAGGGCGTAACAAAAAGCTGAAACAAATGACAGTGAGTCACCCCCTGGTTGTTTGGCACTTTTTCTCTTTACGTTATATCAGGGGTGGCCAACGAGTCAATCGTGGATTTAATTTCGGTCTATCACTATGAATTTTAAATATACAGTCATCCCTCGATTTGTGCACCTCACGCAATGAAATTTTTGAGATGGTAGATCGCAGAGCATTTGAAGGAAAAAAGTAGATCGCATCACAAATTAAGTTGGCCACTCTTGCGTTATATGTTTGTTTACTTCAGTAACAAATGCGAGGGAATAAAAATGTAGTATTTCATCAAAGGTATAATGAGTTTTATGAAATGAATAAATATTACAAGCATAGTTCCTGTTGTTGTTGTTAGGTTTGTTGGTGCATCAGCAACTGTGGCTATAATGCACTGATTTCTGACTAGTATATCTTTGTTGTTGATGCTGATTCTGATAAAAATTTAAACGAGGTGATATTTATCAATTGATTTTAGGAAAACAAAAACATCATCCATATCTTGACGATCTTCTAGAACATTACGTAGTGTTAATTGATTGGAATTTTTGAAAAGTAAGGAGAAAGCAGTTTTTCGTTTTCTTAAATATAGTGGGCATTCAATAACGATATGCTTTACAGTGAGTGGGCATGAACAGTTACTGCATTGTGGGGCATCTTCCTTTCTTAATAAATAACTGTGAGTGAGGTATGTGTGACCAATGCGCAGTCGCGCTAGTACAGTTTCTTCTTTTCTATTTTCCCTTAGACTGGATCGCCACTGTTTGGGTTCTTTCTTTATTTCAAAAAGTTTATTATTTGTTTCTTTTTCCCATATATGTTTCCACTGTTCTTTAGAGGTCTGCTGTATAATGGATTTAAAGTCAACATAAGGTGTCCTGAAATTGGGAGAAATAGGATTTGAAGCATTTTTGGCAGCTAAATCTGCCTGTTCATTTCCTGGGATTCCAGAGTGTCCAGGAATCCAACAAAAAATTATGCGGTGTCCACGTGCATGAATTGCCATTAACTGAGTCCAGATTTGTTGTACCAGAGGATGACTGTTGGGGCGTTTACATTGCATACAATTCACGGCACTTAATGAATCGGTATATATTATGGATTGAGTATATGAGGCTTCTTTTATTTTCTCCAGGGCTAGTAAAATACTATACAACTCAGCAGTATAATTACTACATTCTGAAGGGAGCTGTTTGGCGATGATAGCATCTGGCAGGACTACAGCTGTACCAACTTTACTGGCAGTCTTGGATCCATCCGTATATAGCTGCACGTAACTGCTAAACTGAATTGAGTGGGCCAGATGTAATTGTCTGATGTTAATATCTGAAAGATTATTCTTTCCCCATTTCTGATAGTATTTTTCAATGTCTATCGTGGGTATTTGCCATGGCTGGATTTGCATGCTAGTATCCTGCATTATATTATTCATGCTGAGTCCCCAGCTAGTGTTTAGAGCTTGAAGCCTAATGCCAGATGGTTTGTTGAGACATGATTTAGTACGATAGAGGTTTTCCCATTTTGGTCTGAAGAGATATTGCCATATCGGGTGATGTGGAAAGCTGCTGATTTTTGAGGCATAATTTAGGAGAAGAATTTGTCGCCGAAGGTCTAGCGGCGGTTCATTGGCTTCCGTATATAGACTTAAAATGGGAGATGTACGAAAGGCACCCAGTGCTATTCGAAGTGCACTATAATGAATGGGATCAAGCCATTTCAGTACACTTGGCCTGGCTGAGGTGTATGCAGGAGATGCATAGTCTAAGCGGGATCTAATTAATGAGCGGTATAAATGTAGTAACATGTACCGATCTGCACCCCATGACATAGAGGAGATTACTCTGAGAATATTTAGTTTCTTAAGACAGCTGGTACGAATATATTTTATATGTTCAAGGAAGTTTAATTTTTTATCAAGTATTATACCAAGAAAACGAGTGCTTGGTTGAAATGTAATACAATGGGAGTCTAACTGAAGGTTTGGATCAGGATGCAATGTACGTTTACGACAGAAGTGCACTGCAGTTGTTTTCGGTTTAGAAATTCTGTAGCCATTGTTTTTGGCCCAAGAGACTTGTTACTACAAGTCTCTTGGGCCAAACTACAAGTCACCATATTAATGGTGACTTGTAGTTGTCTCTCAATAAGTCGCATATTTTGAGAATGACATGAGATGGCAAGGTCATCAGCATACAGGTATGCATCAACTGTGTTAGGTATACAATTAGTTATAGAATCGATCCTGATGGCAAAAAGTGTTGCACTCAGCACTGAGCCCTGGGGAACTCCCTCTTCTTGAACATATCTTCCAGAAAGTGACGAATGGTAGAGGACTTGGAAGGATCTGTTAGATAGGAAGTTCTGAATGAATTTCGGGAGAGGACCCCGAAGACCAGATTTATGCAAGTCCCGAAGAATCCCATAACGCCAAGTTGTATCAAATGCTTTCTCGATGTCAATGCATATCATAACAAAGTGTTCATTTCTTAGAAAGGCGTTCCGAATATTTGCTTCCGCTTTGATAATGAGATCAAGCGTCGATCTACTTCTCCAAAAACCATACTGGCTTGGACTCAGAATGTTTTGAGTCTCCAAATACCACGTTAGTCGGGTGTTAAGTATTTTCTCCATTGTTTTTCCCAAGCAACTTGTTAAGGAGATAGGTCAATAGTTTGTTGGATCTGTGTGGTCTTTTCCTGGTTTCGGGAAGGCTAGCACATAAGAATGGCACCAGCTGGTGGGGTAATACTCCTCTAAGAAAATTTTATTATAGAGTAATAAGAGACCACTTAATGATCTTTCACTTAAATGGGAAATCATTGCGTAATAAATTCCATCAGGACCTGGAGCACTGTTTTTAACTTTTGTGAGCGCATTAAGCAATTCAGTCATGGTCAACGGCAGATTGTATGAATGTTGGAGACCGGTATTAAAATTCAGTTTATACTTTTCTGTACTGCGTTTTAGCATCTGAAAGGCTGGTTCATAGGCGGAAACAGCTGAGAGTGATTCAAAAGACGAGCCGAATGCATTAGCAAGTTCTTCAGGTTCAGAAATTTCCTTTCCTTTCAGAAATAGAATCGGAGAAGTAGCAAGTGGGTATTTGCCATTGATACGTTTGATTTTTTCCAGACTGTAGCAGTATCTGTGAATCTGTTTATTGTGGCAGCATAGCATGCCCATGCTTCTTTTTTACTCATTCGTCTTATATAACGAGCCTTAGCCCTTGCTCTTTTAAACTGTAGGAGGTTGGCTGTGGTTGGATGTTTTCTAAACTGATTCCAGGATTTATTTCTTTCTCTTTTAGCAATGCTACATGCTTCGTTCCACCAAATTTTTGGATGGAGTTGGATTTTAAATGATGATTTCGGAATAGCGGATTCAGCTGCTGTCATTATTCGTTCTGTGATATAGCTTACTGCAGAATCGATCTTGACAGTAGCAATGATAGTGGAATCTAAATGAGCTATTTCTTGATATTTAGCCCAGTTGGCCTTGTCAAATTTCCAAATTTTTCTAATTCTGTTGATCGGAGGAGAACTTGTACAGAAATTACAGATGATCGGAAAGTGATGACTACCAAGAGGGTTGTCAGTAACTGTCCAGTCTATGAGAGGAAATATTGTTGGAGAACATACTGTTAGATCAATGGCAGAGCTTGAGCCAGATGGTACATGAACATATGTGTGATCACCTGTGTTTAAAATAGTTAGATTGTGTTTATCCAAGTATTTCTCAATTATTTTTCCTCTGTAGTCAAGTTGTTGAGAACCCCATAGGGGGTTATGGCCATTCCAGTCACCCAGAATACAGAAAGGAGCGGGTATTTGTCCTACTAGGTCATCTAAATCAGCAAGGGTGTAAGCGTGGTTTGGTGACAGATACAATGAGACTAATGTTATCGTTATGCCAATGGTGATACGGGCTGCAATTGCCTCCAACGGTGTTTGCAAGGGAACAGGTCTGGAGGGAATTGAAGAGTTTACTAACAGCGCTACTCCTCCATGTGCTGCATTAGAGCAGTTTCTATCTTTTCTATACATGGTGAAGCGTTTAATTGTTATAGATACTGCATTCGTCAGGTTTGTTTCTTGTATGCATGCTGCGACGGGCTTATATTCACTTAGGAGATCGTAGAGGTCATCTAAATTAGCACGAAATCCGCGATAATTCCATTGAATCACTGAGTGCATTGTTTGGTTTTAAAAGGAGGGTTTGGTTTCTTACGGCGGATTTTTTTGTTTGCGCTTGTCTACTTTTGCTTTTTATTTTTTTGGGAAGACTGGCCTACCCGTGTCAATGTCATCCTCTGGATGAATCTCAAGAATTGAATCATCTTCATCTATCTTTTCATCAATATCCATGGTATCGGATATAAGTTTAGTAGTGTTGCTTCTTTCAGGAGTCTTGGCTCGTTCATTTGGTTGTTCATTAGGCTTCTTATCTGGAGGTATTGTTGCAGGAGTATTTGCTTCTCGAGTAGCATATTTAGGAATAAATTTTTCCTTTGATGAGGAGAGGAGTGATTTAGCCCAACCAGATATTGAGATATTTGGAGGGACTGAGCAGTCTGTCTGAGTTTCTACTGAGCGTAGCCGTTGGGTAACTGAAGCATATGTAGGTGACTCAGCAGGTACTGCAAAGTGTTTTTTAGCTTCTTGATAGGATACTTTCTGCTCAATCTTATATTTTTGAATATTCTTTTCTTTTTTCCATTGATGGCATTCCTTAGAGAAGGCAGAGTGGTTACCATGGCAGTTAGGACAAATTTGCCCTTCAGTGTTACAGTTTGTATGTATATGCTCTTTTGATCCGCAGTTAGCACAAGTGGCTACACCTCTGCAGACAGCTTGGGAATGACCAAATTTTTGGCACTTAAAGCACTGGACTGGATTTGGAATGTATGGTCTTACTTGGCATCTAAGATAATCAGCTTTAATAGAAGTAGGTAGATTTGGTGTTCTGAATGTTAGGATCACCGTCCGTGTGGGGGCAGGTTCTCCATCTCTTTTAATAACAATTCTTTTGGCTTGTACCACGTTTTGATCTCTTAGTTCATGCACAAGTTCATCCTCTGATACGTTTAATAGATCCCACTCTGATATTACCCCTTTAGAGGAGTTTAAGGTGGCATGTGGGGTAACCTTCGTGGGAATTCCACCAAAAGTAGATATTTTGAATAGCCTCTCAGCATGTCTATGTTCGGTCATTTCGATCAATAAATCTCCGGATCTTAATCGCCGAACCATTTTTGGAGGGCCAGCCACATTTTCGAGACATTTCTGTATCAAAAATGGGGACAGCTTACTCAATGGTTGGTCTGTGGAGGAGTGTAATATTAGAAAGAGTGGAGTGGTCTTATCCATTCCTTCTTTTTTTTGTCTCTTAGCATGGGATACATTTGTGTCGTCATGATCTGGATTATGTTTGTCTAGCCCTGAATCATAAGATCCACATGAGGACTGTTTATTTTTGTCCATCGTTGCTCCTTTTAGTCCTGGGAGAGTGGATTTCTTCTCCCAGACTTCCAGCCCCGCCACGTGGAGGCAGGAGCGGTGCCACCTAGTAGCCAAGCGGTTGGAGAGGTTAGTTTGTTAGTGCAAAAATTAATAAATATACTAAGAAAAGAAAGGTAATTTTCCTTTCTGGGTTCTTACTTAGGATCTGTTAAGTACAGAACCACTTACAGAGAAATGAGAATGAGAAAAGTACTGGAAAGAAAATATAACTAAATCACTGAAAAAGAGCATTATAAATCACTTATGAAAATTGCTTGGACACTATCGCTTGGCACTCGGGGCCAAGCATAGTTCCGTCTAATTTTTTTTCACCTATGAACGGAATGAACATTACTACGGGAACTTGGAATACGCTGTTGCGTAGATGAACGTTAAACAAGAGTAAGGAATGTAAATTTGTGATTTCCACATTGGGTGGCTGCTCAGGCGCCCACCTTAGAGAGAACCCTGATCACAAGTGCCATTTTAACAACCGGTTCGCCGAACTCAACAAAAAATTAGGTATCGGTTCTGCTGAACCGGTGCAAACCAGCTGAATCCCACCACTGCTTATATCTGAGTAACACCAACGTCTCTGATATCTTAAGAATATCTACCTTGGATATCTTAATCAGCACTTCAAATTCATCAAATTTATTAACTACATTGGTGTATGTGCAAGTATACATGCGCCTGTTCTTACTCTTAGTTACTCTAACACAGCCCATGTGTTTACTTGTTTCATGACTCCCAGCAGTTCCTGAAACTCCTACAGCTTGTTTCCAGGCTGCTGCTCATGCCAATTGAAGCAGTGGAAGAATCATTTCCACCTCTGCCTGCAGCTACTGTTAATCTATTAGTCTGTGAATCCCCTGAAGCTAGCAGTTTTCTGACCCATCTAACATTGCCTCGATATTTAAGTGTATTAAATACTTTCTATTTAAGTGTATCCCATCCCTGTAGAAGAATCTCTCCTGTTAACAAGCACAGACCATGCTGAGAAAAATTCTTATGATTATTCTTATTCTTATGAATGCACCTGAAGAGGCATAAATTCAAATTGAGGAATGAGAGTCGTAAAATAGATGCACGGAAATTTGACTTTAGCCAGCAGGTGGTTGATTGGTAGAACAAAGTTCCAGCTGTTGTTGAAAAGTTGATAGCTTAAATAAATTCAAGGAAGAACTCTACAAATTCCTGGAGTGAATGGATGGGCCAAATGGGAAGGGTTTTTCTGGCTGATTCTGTATGAGCTTGCTTTCTTGCATCATATGCCTCTACTAATGATAATGCTAGAATCCTTAGAAGGAAGGAGAGGAATCATACTGACCTGTCAATAACAGCAATGGCAAGGCAGGTGGGATCAAACAGACAAAGGGGATATCATTAGGAGATTCCTGCCACAGGTTACTCTTCTCTCCCCTAAACCACCATCCTTGTTTGCACCAGGATTGTTTACTACATTTTTGTTGAGACGTCATGGCTCCCTAAATGCAAAATTATGTCAGTTGGGTCACATACAGGACCGAAAATGTATGTGTGGCACTGATGAGGATTGGGCCAACATCTTATATGACAACCCCAACTATCATACCCACAGATGCATTAATCAGTAAAACAGGACCCATAAACCAGAGATGAGCAAATGCTCATCTCTGATGAAATGCATTACATTGTCTTCTCTGAATTTTCTCAAAAGGTTTTTGAGAACAGGAGAAAAAACCATGCTGCAACTATTTAAACTAAGCCATCTCCCTACTTGACAACTACTTCCCAATTATATACTAAAATTCAAATGTGTCTAGCCTGATAGAAAGTGTTTTTCCCACCAAACAATTAGCATTAGCATTAGTAGAGGCATTTGATGCAAGAAAGCAAGCTTATGCAGCATCAGCCAAAAAAAAAAAAAAAAAAAACCCACTTCCACTTCACCCCTCTGTTCGTTCAAAATACCTGTCCAGCTGAGCCTTAAACTTATTTAGGCTATCAACCTCCACCACAAGGGATGGCAGTGTGTTCCACCAACCAACCACCCGCTGGCTAAAGGCAAATTTCCGCACGTCTATCCTACATCTGTCTTTCCTCAATTTGAATTTATGCCCTCTCAGGTGATTTTTCTGAGCTAGAGGAAGAATCCCATCAGCATTGAGCATGCTTAAACCATTCAAGGCTTTATACACCTCTATCAGATCACCTCGCTGGTGCCTAGTCTCCAGACACTGTAATTTGCAAAAGTTAAGCCTTTCTTCGTAAGAGCACCCCTTTGTTCCATTCACTAATCTTGTTGCCCTTCTCTGTACTCGTTCCAGCAGCTCTACATCCTTCTTGAAATGAGGCCTCCAGACCTGTATACAGTACTCTAGGTGTGGCCTGACCATTGCCTTATACAATGGAATAATCACCTCCTAATCCCTGCTGGAAAAATTACTGTATATCATTGACAATACTCCATAAGCTACTCTTGCAGCCCGTCTGCACTGTTCAGAGAACTTCATATCTGCCTGCACAATCACCCCCAAGTCCCTTTCATTCTCTACCACCGTCAGTGTAGTACCACAGAGTTGATACGTTGCTCTGGGGTTGCTGTTTCCCATGTGAAGTACTTTACATTTGTCAATGTTAAACTTCATTTGCCACCTCTCAGCCCATCTGCTCAACCTTTCCAGATCCTGTTGCAGCAGCATAGTGTCAGTAGTGTCCTTGACAACCCTGCCAATCTTCGTATCATCTGCAAACTTGGACATTAAGCTTGATATACCATCATCAATATCATTTATAAATACAGAAAACAATAATGGACCCAACACTGAGCCCTGAGGGACTCCACTAATAACATTAGTCCATGATGAGTAGTGTCCATTGATTACCACTCTCTGTCTTCTCCCCCTCAACCACCCCTTTATCCATAGCAACAATTTGCCTCCAATGTCACACTGCTCCAATTTGTGTAGCAGTCTTCCATGTGCAACAGTATCAAAAGCCTTTCTAAGATCCAAGTTTATAATATCAAAGTTATTCCCTGCATCCAGTTCTTCTGTGACTGCATCATAGTATCCAATCAAGTTGGTCAGGCAAGACTTCCCCTTAACAAAACCATGCTGTGTCTGAGCTATAACTGAAGTCTTGTCTAAATGATCCTGCAGTGCTTCTTTAACCAGTGCCTCCATTAATATTCCTGGAACAGAAGTTAAGCTCACAGGTCTATAATTACTTGTGTCAGCCTTTGATCCTCCTTTGTGAATTGGGGTCACATTTGCACATTTCCAGTCTATGGGTACCTCCCCTGAGTCCAAGGAAGCTCTCATAATTATGGCTAAGGGTTTGCTTACTTCCTTTGCTGCCTCCTTTAATATAACTGGATAGATCCCATCCACCCCGGGTGCCTTTCTTGTGTTTATCTTCAACAGTTTCTCCTCCACTTTACTCCCAGTTATTTCAAGATTCTGTAGCTTACTGCTAGAGTTGAATACACCTCTGGCATTCCCCTTGCTGAATAACTCCTCATGTGTGAATGTCGATGCAAAATATTCATTTAGTTTGTTAGCTACCTGAGCAGGATCATCAACAGTTGACCCATCAATATCTGATTCATCCCCTTCCTTCTAGAGTTTACATAAGTAAAGAACTCTTTGCTGTTTTTCTTTGCATCCCTTGCCAAGGATTTCTCGTAATCTGCCTTCGCCTGCCTAACCTCCTTTGTAACTTGGTTGCATATCAACTTGTATCTATCATAGGCTTCTGTGTCATGTGTTAATTTGTAAGTATTCCATGCATTTTTCTTCTCTGCCATATGCCTCATTAGTTCATCTGACATCCATTTTGGCCTAAACCTTGAACAATATTTCTTAGTTGGTATGTAAAGCCTAGTAGCTTCCAAGATAAGTTCTTTGAATGCTTCCCATTTTGAATTTGCTGTTGGTAACATCATCAGTTGGTCCCACTGTATAGAATTTAAATACTGTCTCAGTCCATCGTAGTCGCCTTTACGGAAGCAATAACCCTTCCCTTTACCCCTAATGGTAGTTACCTCTTTCAGTAAATCCCACTTAAGCACACTGTGATCACTGCCACCTAGTGGTTCATTTATCTGCAGATTCTTAATGCATGAAGAATCACTGCTGATAATCAAATCAAGAGTATTACTCCCTCTAGTTGCCTCCCGAACATGCTGATGTAGAAAACAATCATCCAATAAATCCATAAAAGCCCTGCTAGTGTGTGAGTGACCAGCCCCCAAATTCCAGTCAATATCTGGGAAATTAAAATCTCCCATTATAAGACTCTCTGATTTACTGGCCCACTCTATTTCCCTGTACAGTTTCTTATTATACTCATCAGAGTCATTAGGCCTATAGCACACTCCTACTCTCAATTTTGATCTCCCATTGCTTATGTCACACCAAACTGATTCAACACTGCACTGTCCAGCGATGTCGACTGGCTTCACTTCCTTGGTTTTTATGTGTTTCTTAACTAATAGCATAACCCCTCCCCCCTTCCTATCCTGTCTATCCTTTCTGTAGACGTTGTACTCCCCAAATTCCAGTTCTGCATCCCTTATATCTGTGTGACACCACGTCTCTGTTATCCCAACAATATCTGCTTTTGATGTTTTGAGCAATACCTCAAATTCATCAAATTTATTTACTAAACTCCTAGCATTGGTGTACACGCAAGTATACCTACTCCTGTTTCTATTCTTAGCTACCCTAACACAACCCATGTGTTTACTTGTATCGCAATGGCTCCAGCAGTCTCTGAAATATCATGCATCTTGTTTTTCAGGCTTCTGCTCATTCTAATAGAAGCAGTGCAAAAATCTCTTTCACCTCTGCCAGTGGCTACTGTCAATCTATTGGTCTTTGTCTCCCCCCAAGCTAGCAGTTTTCCGACCCACCTAACACTCCCTCGATAGCATCAGCATCGATAGCATGTCTCATTAGTTCATCTGACATCCATTTAGGCCTAAACCTTGAACAATATTTCTTAGTTTGTAAGTAAAGCCTAGTATCTTCCAAGATAAGTTCTTTGAATGCTTCCCATTTTGAATTTGCTGTTGGTAACATCATCAGTTGGTCCCACTGTATAGAATTTAAATACTGTCTCCGTCCATTGTAGTCGCCTTTACGAAAGCAATAACCCTTCCCTTTACCCCTAATGGTAGTTTCCTCTTTGAGTAAATCCCACTTCAGGACACAGTGATCATTGCCACCTAGTGGTTCATTTATCTGCAGATTCTTAATGCATGAAGAATCACTACTGGTAATCAAATCAAGAGTATTACACCCTCTAGTTGCCTCCCGAACATGCTGATGTAGAAAACAATCATCCAAAGAATCCACAAAAGCCTTGTTAGTGTGTGAGTGACCAGCCCCCAAATTCCAGTCAATATCTGGGAAATTAAAATCCCCCATTATAAGACTCTCTGATTTACTGGCCCACTCTATTTCCCTGTACAGTTTCTTATTATACTCATCAGAGTCATTAGGCCTATAGCACACTCCTACTCTCAACTTTGATCTCCCAATGCTTATGTCACACCAAACTGACTCGATACTGCACTGTCCAGCGATGTCCACTGGCTTCACTTCCTTGGATTTTATGTGTTTCTTAACTAATAGCATAACCCCTCCTCCCTTCCTATCCTGTCTATCCTTTCTGTAGACGTTGCACTCTCTAAATTCCAGTTCTGCATTCATTATATCTGTGTGACACCACGTCTCTGAAATCCCAACAATATCTGCTTTTGATGTTTTGAGTTTTGAATACCTCAAATTCATCATTCTATTCTTAGCTACCCTAACACAACCCATGTGTTTACTTGTACCGCAATGACTCCCAGCAGTCTCTGAAATATCCTGCATCTTGTTTTTCAGGCTTCTGCTCATTCCAATAGAAGCAGTGCAAGAATCTCTTTCACCTCTGCCAGTGGCTACTGTTAATCTATTAGTCTTTGTCTCCCCCCAAGCTAGCAGTTTTCCGACCCACCTAACACTGCCTCGACAGCATGAGCAAATATTCTTGCACCCTTTCTATTTAAGTGTGTCCCCTCCCTGCAGAAGCAGTCTCTCCTGTTAACAAGTACAGTCCACGCTGAAAAAAATTCTATACCTTGAGCCTTGCACAATCTTTCCAGGGCCGAATTGATCGACAAGGCTCTCATCATATACTCCCTCCTATCGTGTCTGGGCAGAATTGCAACACTTTCAATTTCAACCCTAATTCACGGCTTTTTTTCAACAGTGACCTGTACTTGTTAAGTAATTCTGCTGGTCTCCTACTCTTGATATCATTAGTGACAACATGTACAACTATATCACCTTTTTGTGCCCTTAAAAGATGATATCTGCTCTATAACGTCAAATATATAACAAGGTAGGATACATTCACTGCTAACCCACTTCTGTTTAGGATGCTGACCCTGACTCCTGGTGGGAGCAGCTGCACAACCAGCTAGAAGGCAGCTTAAACTTGCTGAACCCCACATCCAATCAATAGACATACAAAGCTTCTGTAACCTACGCAACAAGAATCTTCAAAAGATCAGCTTCTCTACTTCAGAATTGATAACCCGATCTGATAATAAACAACCTGTGAAACAGAAGTCATTCAATAACAAGCTGATGTCAGGGTGGGATCGCACTGTCCCCTATTCTTCTCCTACCTTTCTAACTCTTCTCACTTCACCCTTTATGTGGATGCATTAGCAGAGGCAAGTGATGCAAGAAAGCAAGCTTATACGGCAGAATTCAAAAAAAAAAAAAAAAAAAAACCTTCCCATTTCACCCATCCATTTGCTCCAAAAATATTATTATTATTATTATTAATATCCATATGATGCAAGGAAGCCTGAGGCTTATGCTGCACCAGGAAAAAAAAAAAAAAAAAAAGTTCCCGAGTAACCCTGAGAGAGAGAGAGAGAGAGAGAGAGAGAGAGAGAGAGAGAGAGAGAGAGAGAGAGAGAGAGTCAAAAGTAGAAGGGAATCACCAGGAAAGAGAAGAATGATGATATCCAGCTCAGGACCCTGGGTGTGCCAAGCCCATACTCACCAGATGTGAGCCCCCGGGGTTGTGTCCAGTTCTTCCTTGAATTTAATTAAGCTATCGACTTCCACAATGACAGATGGAAGTTTGTTCCAGCAATCAACCACCCGCTGGCTAAAGGCAAATTTCTGCACATCTATTCGACAACTGTCTTTCCTCAATTTCAGTTTATGCCCCCTCAGGTTCATAATCTGAGCAAGAGGAAGAATCCAAACAGCATTGAGCCTGCTCAAACCATTCAAGGGCTTATACACCTCAATCAGATCACCTCGTAGACACTGCAATTTACAGAACTTAAGCCTTTCTTGGTAAACGCACCCAAGAAACACAACTCATTCTAGCAACTTACATCCTTCCTAAAATGAGGCCTCCAGATCTGTACGCAGTATTCAAGGTGTGGCCTGACCATTGCCTTATACTAGGGGATAATCTCCTCCTTATCCCTACTAGCTAGCAAAATTCCTGTATATCAATGACAAGGCCACAGGATCTGATCTGGCAGCCTGTCTACACCTCAGAAAACTTCATATGTGACTGAACAATTACTCCAAGGTCTTTTTTATTCTCCACTATTCCGAGTGTAGTACTGCCCAGTTGGTACATTTCTCTGGGATTACTGCTACCCATAAGCTGTTGTTATTTAGTTTTTAGGAGCATTAGCAACTAAGGCCATATTGCTCCGGGAATATGCAGTGGTCATTCCCTAACCTTTCCGCATCCTCCGTATTTGGTGGTGACGGGCTCGAACACCGGTCTAATCAAGAAGCATGTGTGCTAGCACTGCTGCTCCTTCCCACCTGGCTACGGAGATGCCTACCTATATGCAGTATTTTGCATTTGTCAAGGTTAAACTTCAATTGTCACTTCTCAGCCCATCTGCCTAACCTTTCTAGATCGTGTTGCAGTAGCATACTGTCATTAACAACCCCAGCCAACCTTTGTATCATCTGCAAACTTGGACATTAAGTCTGTTTGCATTCCACATCTTTCTACCCTCAATCCTCCTGAACCCTCCCAAAACCCCATCTTCACCCACAACCTTCCCTCTCCTTTTCCACAACTGGGCCACTTGGGACTTTGTTCCAAATGTCCCAGACAGATGTACAGAACCTGGCATGCCTCCACATAGCAAAGGATAGGAAGCAGGGATCGGCCGACCTGGTGTTAGCTGCTCCCTGCCTGCTAAGATGCCAGTCACACAACACAACTCTCACACACCTGACACTACACACACACGACTGGCTGGGATACAAGCCTCGACAGATGACTCAGTGACAAATGGGAGAACCCTGGGTCTGCCTCGAGCACATAAATGACATTTGACACTTGTCCTTTCTGTACAGAATGGTTGAGTAGATGTCAAGGGCTCCTGCACCGCTACCGATTTTGGCTGTTTTTATTGGGATTTTGCTGCATTCATTTGAATACAGGGTAAGATTATGTATATTTCTAGTAATATAGCATCTATTACTATTTTCATGGATTAAAAGCTACAAATTTGTTTAATTTTAGGTACTTTCTTTTGTCTACATGGTAGTCACGGTGATCATCCATTGACCAAAGAAGTTACATGTAAATCACAAATTTTTGCATATATCATTGATAATGTTAAATTGTTTGAATTTAACATTAATTCCTCGTATACGTGAGAAAATCCCTATATTTTTAGCCATTTCTACTTTTTTATATAAAAAATTACTGGGTGGTAATGATGAACAAGTATGCCACGGAAAGGGAAATAATGATTGAAGGAGCAGTAATTGAAAAGGTGGAGTCATATACTTATCTGGGACAAGTTATTAGCTGTAATAATGATAAATGGCTGGAAGTCAAGAGAAGAATAAATTTTGGATGGATAGCATTCAGGAAATATAGTCACATACTGAAGAGCAATATCCCAGTTTGTCTGAAACGTAAAATAATGAATCAATGTATACTCCCCACCATGACTTATGGAAGTGAAACTTGGGCACTCACCAAAAGAATGGAAGAGAAGCTAAGAACTACACAGCGAAGAATGGAACGAATTATATTGGGAATCAGACTGTTAGATAAGAAGAGAAACACATGGATTAGGCAGCAAACTCAAGTAAAGGACATTCTTATCAAAACTAAAGAACTAAAATGGTCTTGGGCAGGACACATAGCTAGAAGACATGATGACAGATGGACTAAGAAAATAACAGAATGGTACCCAAGAGGAGCTAGAAGAAAACCTGGAAGACAAAAGTGGAGATGGATAGATGAAATTCATGAGTTTTTGAGTAGTAAATGGATGGCCAGTGCTCAAAACAGAAGGAACTGGAAAGTTGCTGGAGAGGCCTTCATCCTGCAGTGGATTGAAAATGGCTGATGATGATGATGATGAAGGCAGCTATCTTACTTTCTTTCCCTGGCTTGTAGTTTGGCTAGCTGCACTCTGATTTGCCTGTTGCAGGCCATGGCTGTAGCATCACTCCTTGACCAAAGAAATTAATAGATAGCCTGGAACTTGGTGACTGGTCACTTGATGTTAAAATAGCTAAAACTAATATAATAGGATTAAATATAACTGATAAATATTGAAAATGTCGGATTCAGAGGATAAAAACGAACAAAAAAAATAACTTTCAACCAGTGGTCTCCTTATCAAAAATTATAATTTAATATTTTAATAATATTAAAATCAGCAATCAGGAAGAATTAATCAATAACACTGAATAACCTGATGCTGACAAGGAAACAGAATCAGATTCTGGGCAGCCAACCCCAAGCAAAATCATCAATGAGGAATCCTCCTTGGATTCCTCATTGATGATTTTGTTTGGGGAATGACTTCTATACACCTCCAATTTGAGGAATACATGGCAATGCAAAGTAGGATCACAGCAGACATCCATACAGACATTGTGGAATATTGAACCAGGCTGGAAAGGATAGTGCAAGATCTGCACATAGAAAACTGGGTACTGCAGGCCAAAATAAATGCCACAAAAACTAAAGTGCAGGAAAATACAAAAATGCAACAGCTTTCCCACTCTTACTCAGAGGTGCTAAGGACTACTGCCAAGGAGACCCATGGCTAAAACAAAAGGGCCCAAGTTGCCCCTAAACAAGGCACCAAACTTAGTACTAATAAAACCAATTGCAGAGAGTACTCACTCTAATAGTGTTGGAACTGAAAGCAGCAGTCACAAAAAACTTAAAAGGTGATACGAAAACCCTGAAAATCAAGGAAATAAGATTAAGTCCCCAGGTTATTACTGAAACAGCCGCTCAGGCTGACTTAGATGTTAGAACTAACAGTACAGGGGTAAAAAACCTGGGTCTCAGAGCAGAGGAGAAAGGGTCCTTCAATAATCATTTTTAATATAGATAAGGAGATAACCAAGGAGGACCTCACATATGAGGAAATGCAGAGGATATTTGTTATTGTTATTTTGGTTTTTAGGAGCATTAGCAACTAAGGCCATATTGCTCCGGGAGATGCGGTGGTCATTTCCTGACCTTTCCGCATCTTCCGTATTTGGTGGTGACGGGCTCGAACCCCGGTCTAATCAAGAAGCGTGTGCTACGCACCGCTGCTCCTTCCCACCTGGCTACGGAGGCGCCCAGAAATGCAGAGGAAATACAGGAAATGTGTCCTGAAGAAAACCGAAAACCCGAGTTCAGTTCAAAATACCATACCACGCCATGATCAGACTGCAATGTTAATTGGGCGGTTGAATTATGGGACAGTGCCATACCTAGATACGGGTGAACTGGGCAGTTGCCTGGGAACCGGTAATGTAGTGGGCTCTAATTCCAATATTTTAATTTTTTTAAATATAAAAAAAAATGGTTGTTTCTTAATTTCTTACTTTAATACTTTTTATTACTTCCATTGAAAAAAAAATTCAATATTGGCTGATTTATATTACAGTAAATTTATTTATTTTATAAATAGATATTAATTTTTGCCTATTTTTATTATTTAAACCTAGTTTTAATGCAACAAAAATTCACGATAATGCATATACATATTTAAAACTGTTTGCTTTGATCAAAACGCTATCCCATTAATGCTTATCACTGACCTGAAACGATGCTCAGTTTTCAACTGAGCATCGTTTCAGGATCTTAAAAATTGGCAAAAAACTTGTAAGTACTTGGTTAATATACTTAAAAAAAAAAAAAAAAAAAAAAAAAAAGGATGGCATTTTCTGCTTTTGCTGCAAATTATTTTGTCATGCAAATATTCTCTTGTAAATTACTGGGTTCCATTATTGGCTTCATTCACAAAATGGTTTAAGCTCACAAGAGAACTCTCAAAATCATAAAATATGCATGCAACAGTGGGAGAAATTAGAGCTCCCACTGTTGCAAATGATTAACAGTAGCCGCTAACTAGCACATGGACTAATAGATTAACAGTAGCAGCTGGCAAAGGTGAAACTGCTACGTGCACTGCCTCTAACAAAATGCAATTGAGCAGCAGTCTGGAAAGCAAGGAAATGGGGACTTCCAAGACTGCTGGGAATCACAGTGGAATAAGTAAATACATGGGTTGTGTTAGGGTAACTAAGGGTAGAAACAGGTACATGTATACTTGCATTTACACCAATGCTAGGAGTATAGTTAATAAATTTGATGAGCTTGAAGTGCTAGTCAAGACATCAAAGGCAGATATTGTTGGGATATCAGAGACGTGGTGTCACACAGACATAAGCAGAGCAGAATTCGAATTTGGGGAGTACAATGTGTACAGAAAGGGTAGACAGGACAGGAAGGGAGGAGGGGTTATGCTGTTACATAAGAAACATAAAATCTAATGAACGCATCCAATTGATGTTGGTGGACAATGCAATGTTAAGTCTGTTTGGTGTGATGTAAGAACTGGGAAAGGAAAAATGACAGTAGGTGTATGTTATAGGCCTAATGAATCTGATGAGTATAATGAGCAATTGGGCAGAGAAACAGAGTGGGCCAGTAAATCAGAGTGCCTTATATATGGGGATTTTAATTTCCCAGAGATTGACTGGAATTTGTAGCTTGGTTACCCACACACCAGCAAGATTTTTGTGGATTTACTGGATGATTGTTTTCTAAAGCAGCATGTTCGGAAGGAAACTAGAGGGAGTAATACTCTTGATCTGATTATCAGTAGTGATTCTGCATGGATTAAGAATCTGCAGATAAAGGAACCACTAGGTGGCAGTGATCACAGTGTGCTGAATTGGGACTATCTCAAAGAGGCAACTACCATCAGGAGTAAAGGGAAGGGTTTTTGCTTTCGTAACGGTGACTACAGTAGTCTCAGACAGTATTTAAATTCTATACGGTGGGAACAACTGATGATGTTACCAACAGCAAATTCAAAATGGGAAGCATTCAAAGAAATCATCTTGGAATCTACTAAGCTTTTCATACCAACTGTGAAATATTTTTCAAGTTTAGGCCTAAAAGGATGTCAGATGAACTAATTAGACATGTGGCAGAAAAGAACAATGCATGGGATACATATAAATTAACAGGTGACACAGAAGCCTATGATAGTTTAACATTGACAAATGTAAAGTACTACACATGGGAAACAGCAACCCCAGAGCAACGTATCAACTCTGTGGTACTACACTGACAGTGGTAGAGAATGAAATGGACTTGGGGGTGGTTGTGCAGGCAGATATGAAGTTCTCTGAGCAGTGCAGACCGGCTGCAAGAGTAGCTCATGGAGTATTGTCAATGATATACAGGAATTTTTCCAGCAGGGATAAGGAGGTGATTATTCCATTGTATAAGGCAATGGTCAGGCCACACCTAGAGTACTGTATACAGGTCTGGAGGCCTCATTTCAAGAAGGATGTAGAGCTGCTGGAACGAGTACAGAGAAGGGCAGCAAGATTAGTGAATGGAACAAAGGGGTGCTCTTACGAAGAAAGGCTTAAGTTTTGCACATTACAGTGTCTGGAGACTAGGCACCAGCGAGGTGATCTGATAGAGGTGTATAAAGCCTTGAATGGTTTAAGCATACTCAATGCTGATGGGATTCTTCCTCTAGCTCAGAAAAATCACCTGAGAGGGCATAAATTCAATTTGAGGAAAGACAGATGTAGGATAGACGTGCAGAAATTTGCCTTTAGCCAGCGGGTGGTTGGTTGGTGGAACAGACTTCCATCCCTTGCGGTGGAGGTTGATAGTCTAAATAAGTTTAAGGCTCAGCTGGACAGGTATTTTGAACGAACAGAGGGGTGAAGTGGAAGTGGGTTTTTTTTTTTTTTGGCTGATGCTGCATAAGCTTGCTTTCTTGCATCAAATGCCTCTACTAATGCTAATGCTAATGATAGATATAAGCTGGTCTGTAAACAAGTCACAAAGAAGGTTAGGCAGGCAAAGCCAGATTACAAGAAATCTTTGGCAAATGATG
This sequence comes from Mastigoproctus giganteus, assembly GCF_048544385.1. Taxonomy (NCBI): domain Eukaryota; kingdom Metazoa; phylum Arthropoda; class Arachnida; order Uropygi; family Thelyphonidae; genus Mastigoproctus; species Mastigoproctus giganteus. Next base: position 121,087,387 of record NC_143575.1, on the reverse strand, counting down.
CAAAGAAAAACAGCAAAGGGTTCTTTACTTTTGTAAAGAACTCTGGAAGGAAGGAGATGAATCAGATTGGTCCACTTGATATCGATGATTCAACTGTTGATGATCCTGCTCAGGTAGCTAACAAACTAAATGAATATTTTGCATCTACATTCACATATGAGGAGTTATTCAGGGAGGGAAATGCCAGAGGTGTATTAAACTCTGGCAGTAAGCTAGATAATCTTGTAATAACTGAGAGTAAAGTGGAGGAGAAATTGTTGAAGATAAATGTAAGAAAGGCACCTGGGGTGGATGGAATCTATCCAGTTATATTAAAGGAGGCACCAAAGGAAGTAAGCAAACCTTTAGCCATAATTATGAGAACTTCCTTGGACTCAGGGGAGGTACCCATGGTCTGGAAATGTGCAAATGTGACCTCAATCCACAAAGTAGGAACAAAGGGACACACAGATAATTACAGACCTGTTAGTTTAACTTCTGTTCCAGGGAAATTAATGGAGGCACTGGTTAAAGAAGCAATGCAGAATCATCTAGAAAAAACTTCACTTATAGCTCGGACAAAGCACGGGTTTGTTAAACGGAAATCTTGTCTGACCAATTTGATTGGATACAATGATGATGTAGTCACAAAGGAACTGGATGAAAAGAATAACTTTGATATCATATATTTGGATCTTAGAAGGGATCACATGGAAGACTGCTTTGGATCACATGGAAGACTGCTGCACAAATTGGAGCAGTGTGGCATTTGAGACAAATTGTTGCTATGGATAAAGGGATGGTTGAATGGAAGAAGATAGAGTGGTAATCAATGGACACTGCTCTTTATGGACTAATGTTATTAGTGGAATCCCCCAGGTCAGTGTTGGCTCCATTGTTGTTTTCTGTATTCATTAATGATACTGATGATGGTATATCAGGCTTAATGTCCAAGTTAGGGGACGATACAAAGGTCCGAAGGGTTGTTAATGTCACTAATGACAGTACGCTGCTGCAACAGGATCTAGAAAAGTTGAGCAGATAGGCTGAGAGGTGGCAATTGAAGTTTAACATTGACAAATGTAAAGTACTGCATATGGGAAGCAGTAACGCCTGAGTAAAGTATCACCTGTGTGGGACTACACTGACAGGGGTAGAGAATGAAAAGGACCTGGGGGTAATTGTGCAGGCAGATATGAAGTTTTCTGAGCAGTGCAGACAGTCTACAAGAGTAGCTCATAGTGTCTTATCAATGATATATAGGAATTTTCCTAACAGGGATAAGTAGGTGATAATTTCCTTGTATAAGGCATCACCTGTGTGGGACTCACCTTGAGTACTGTATACAGGTCTGGAGGCCTCATTTTAAGAACGATGTAGAGCTGTTAGAACGAGTACAGAGAAGGGCAACAATATTAGTGAATGGAACAAAAGGTTGCTCTTACGAAGAAAGGCTTAAGTTTTGCAAATTACAGTGTCTGTAGACTAGGCCCCTGTGAGGTGATCTGATCAAGGTGTATAAAGCCTTGAATGGTTTGAGCATGCTCAATGCTGATGGGATTCTTGCTTTTGCTCAGAAAAATCGCCTAAGAGGGCATAAATTCAAATTGAGGAAAGACAGTTGTAGGACAGATGTGCTGAAGTTTGCCTTTAGCCAGCGGGTGGTTGATTGCTGGAACCGACTTCCATCCTTTGTTGTGAAGTTGACAGCCTAAATAAATTTAAGGCTGAGCTGGACAGGTATTTGGAATGAATGGAGAAGTGAAATGGGAGCTTTTTTTTTTTTTTTTTTTGGCTGATGCTATATAAGCTTACTTTCTTGCATCATGTGCCAATGTTAATACTAAATTATGGATTCTGTAAATCAAAATTTGATGAGAAATAAAAAATAAATAAAAAAAAAGTGGACACGATGATTTTGAAATGAGTAATCGAGATAATTAAATTTTTAGCTTCACGAAATTTGGCACAGAGAGGAAACAACGAAAAATTATTTGAACCAAATATTGGATATTTATTTGGGAGAAGCAAGCAAGAATTTTACAAGAAAACAGAAGAGCTTTTCATGTTCCATGTGTCGTGCATAATTTAAATTTAGTTTTATCTGATGCAGCACAAAAACCCACTACAGTATTATTATGGAGTACTTTGATGCTAAGGTCAGAAAGAGACAAAATAGTGCAGAAAGGGGAACTATAGGAAATTTTGGAATTGATGAAAGAAATGAAAGAGAATTTCATTCCCAGAATCTTGCGGATTGTCAGTAATGAACACTTTTTCAAGAAAAGGGTGAACAGAAAGTGGACAGGGAAGAGCCCAAATGGGTTAACAACTAATGAAATCAACTCCATCTTCACTAACGGAAGATATATTGTGAATGATTTTACCGTCCTAAACAAGGTAAATTTTGGAAGTGATCACAGAATGGTAAGAGGCACACTTGATATATAAGTAAGAAAAGAAAGGAAAAACTGACTCGAGTAAATAATGTGAAGGTCTTTGAGATAACAGAAGAGAAGAAAAAGCAGTACGTACTGGAACTTAAGAACAAGTTTGAGCTTCTACAGACTGCTTAGGACCAAGATATCGATGAGAAATATTACAACTTTCTGAAAATGATAAAGCCCAAGAAATCTATAGTAAAAAAGAAATCCAAAGAAGAAAAAATTAGTCAAGAAACACTTGTCATGATGAACCAAAGACGACAAATGAAGAGCAAGATAAACACCGACAAGGAGAAAATTGAGTATATTGAGTTATGGAAAGCTATTAGAAATAGAATCTGAGAGGACACAGGAAGATGTAACACAAGTAAAGTAGAACAAGCATTAAGGGTATAGATACCCCATATATTAACCCCAGAGGCTCACATCTGGTGAGTATGGGCTTGGCAAACAAAGGGTCCTGAGCTAGATATCATCATTCTTCTCTTTTTTGGTGATTCCCTTCTACTTCTCTTTGTCTCTCAGGGTAACATGGGATTTTTTTTTTTTTTGGCTGGTACAACTTAAGTCTCAGGCTTCCTTGCACCTTATGTCTAATAATAATAATATTATGATTTTGAAGAAAATATATAAGAATGTTACCACCTTTATTAGACTAGACAGTGGCAAATTTAAAATTGAGATAGGAGTTCGACAAGGAGACAATATCTCTGAAGTTGTTTACTGCTGCCCTTGAGGAAGCTTTCAGAAGATAGACCAGTCGCAGAAAAAGGAGTCAATGTGAATGGAGAGTACCTAAACCATTTACGATTTGCTGATGACATTGAGGTCATAAGTTCTAAATGTCCTTGTTTATACTCCAGCACAACCACTAGATCAGTGGAGTTTACAATAAATCGATCAATACAAATGGTAATCGTATTTAGCAGTCGCAGGCTTGAACCCGGTCCACTCAAAGAGCGTGCACTACTGAACTCGCGCTCTTGACCACTAGGTTACGTGAGGCCTATGGTCATAAGCAATGATCCCAAAGAATTAGAGGAAAATCTTAATCAGTTATGTAGGGTTAGTGAGGATTTTGGACTAAAGATGAATATGGCTAAAACAAAAGTAATGATGAACAAGTATGCCACAGAAAGGGATATAATGATTGATGGAACAGTAATTGAAAAGGTGGAGTCATATACTTATCTGGGACAAGTCAGCTGTAATAATGATAAATGGCTGGAAGTCAAGAGAAGAATAAATTTTGGATGGATAGCATTCAGGAAATATAGTCACATAACGAGGAATAACATAAAAATTTGTATGAAACGTAAAATAATGAATCAATGTATACTCCGTTCCATGACTTATGGAAGTGAAACTTGGTCACTCACCAAAAGAATGGAAGAGAAGCTGAGAACTATACAGCAAAAAATGGAACGAATTATATTGGGAATCAGACTGTTAGATAAGAAACATTTGGAATAGGCAGCAAACTGAAGTAAAGAACATTCTTATTAAAACTAAAGAACTAAAATGGTCTTGGGCAGGACACATAGCTCGAAGACATGATGACAGATGGACTAAGAAAATAACAGAATGGTACCCAAGAGGAGCTAAAAGAAAACCTGCAAGACAACGACAGAGATGGACAGATTAAATTCATGAGTTTGTGGGTAGTAAATGGATGGCCATTGCACAAAACAGAAGGAACTGGATAGTTGCTGGAGAGGCCTTCATCCTGCAGTGGATTGAAAATGGATGAAGATAATGCAGCGCATTCTTCAACACTACAGAATTACTTTTTGGAACATTACAAAGGTTATATGCAATTTGCACTGCTTTACAGAGTAGGTGGGATGTTTTAAAAAGGCACGTAAAAATTACTGTAAAATTTCTACCAGAAATAAGATGGGAAAGAAAGATAAAAGCTGTTGAAGCAGTGCATTATCACTTACGGGATATTATAACTTATTAAATGAAATCAAGGGACAGGCCAAAGGAATAGATGTAAAATTAAAGTCTGAAATACAAGGCTTATTAAGAGAAATTACTTCTTTTAAATTTATTAAAAGTGTAGTTGTTTGGTATGAAATACTGAGTATTATAAATAAAGTAATAAAACCATACAAAGTAGTATAATTGACATCAACACTGCAATTATATGATAGAAGGTGCTCTTAATTGACTAAATGAATTTAGAACATCAGGATTTAAATTGTGTGTGGATAAAGCTATAGACTATGCAAATGAGTTGGAAGTACCATCAGTGTTAGCAGGAAATTTTTTCTGGAAATTCTGCAAATTTCAAGAAAAAAGTGTGAGTTTACCTGTGAAACTTCATCAGATGAATACTCTACTGATCCAACCAAAAGGTTTGAAACGGAACTTTTTAATATAATGATCGATTTAGTTATCATTAGCTTACAAGAAAGATTTGATCAGATGAATAAAATATTCTTGGCTTTTCATCTTATTCTAAGATTAGAAAACTTCATGAATTTATTTGAAAGTGCAACAGAAATGAAATGTCAACACCTTGAAGGAATTTTAATGGTGAAGATGTAGCAGCAACATCGATGCTAAGGAGCTATGTCAAGAAATCCAACAGCTGTTAAAGTTTAAATAAATAATTATGATTTGAATAATTTTTGGGTGTTTCCTTTATTTTTCAGTTTTATGAAAATTCCCCCTGTAAGTCCACTGGCATAGACTCTAATCATTCAGTTAGAAATCCAAAATGTCCAGTGTATTTGAAAGCCAGGAAACAGATGCAATCTGGAATAGACTATGTCCAGGCACCCTAATACAGATGGGCCCTACTCTAAAATTTTTGCAACTGAATGTGCAGGAGGCTCGAGCTGTGGCAGACCAGCTCAGGCTCATTTCTGAAGAGGAATGCATAGATGTTATGCTGCTCCAAGAGCCTTAGGGCAGAAACACATTATTATTATCACTTCACAAGACTTCACTCGTATACATATCTAATGTCAAATGTGGGGAAGCATTATTTTATTGCTCGGAGACGCAGTGTTGTGATTGGCTGTATTCACAAGATAACACTCAGGCTTCAAGGCCGAATGACATTGTCAGGAAGTCAGATTTTTCTATTCGAACAGAAATTTCATTAGGCATGACAAGAGGAAAATGGTGGAAATGCTAATAGAAAATTAAATTAGATGTAAATAATCTGTTTTGAGCGTACAAGTAACAATATCCGAAAACAATTAACAAAAACTTCAAGGGCGTTACACCTGTGCCTTTCCGAAGCACCCTCCACTTCGACCAGCTACTCGGCATACTCACCACAAATGTCCAGTCACAGGGACGTTCAAAAATGGCAAAAGTAGGAAAATAGACCAACAGAATTACAAGTTGAGAGGATGAACAAGTCGATCATTTCAATTTGCACAACTCATAACAATTTCTTACAAGTTCAATTTTTAGGGCTGAGAAGTAGTTTTTTGTTGTTATTAAATTTCATTAAAAAGTTTTGTTTCGTATTTTGACAGAATAAGTCCTTATTCAAAATTAAACTTGCAGTATTTCAACTTTCCTTTGACATATAAGTAATTTTTCCTTAGCGCTGATTGAATTTCGAAATTGCGTATTTTTCCCTTGAATGTCATTCTTAATTAGATTATAAAGGAAATTAAATTCTTCTTTATTCATCCGTAAGTACATCGTGAAACGATTTTCATCTTCTTCTAAGTCCTGCAGTAAATGATGGAATTCCCCCTTTTCTGTTCTCTTCCAGTTGATGTTGTGTATCCATTGCGTACTCTTTTGTTTTCTCGGCTATAAGAGAAGCGCATGCATTTTCTAAATCTTCTTCAAAATCTGAAGAGGAGGATGAACTGTGGTAATTCATTTAGCTTCAGCTTTCCTCAAAGAGAATGACACATATACAATATTACAGGTTGCCAGACGTACCCCTTTTGGAAGTATAATAAAATTTCCAAGATACCCCTTTTTTAACATTTGAAAAAGCGAAAATCATAAAACACCCTGTTGAGCTGATTATTTAGGAAGAAAGAATAACTGACGATAAAGATGTTGTTGAAATGCACCCTTAATTAAAGATTCAAATACGATATTCTATCCTATTTACAAAGAGGATTGTAGAATATTCATATTATGCTTACTTTGACTTTACATTTTACTTGACTTCTTATTTTATTTCATTGTTATGTTTTAAGGCTCAGGCAGCAAACTTTTTTTTATTTAAAATTCCTAATATCAATATCAATTTGCTGTATGAAGATTATGTTCGGTTGAAATTATTCCATAGAAATACTGCGACAAAACACCTCAAATTACCACAGATGGTTGGATAAAAATTTTAAATGCGTAAGAAGTACGTAATACAGAAAAAAATATTAATTTTATTTTTGCTTTGCTCTCAAAATGCAATGAGTGAGCGAGTATTTAGCTCAATTTAGCCCAATCACAATATATCATGCAAAGAATTTTGCGCATATGCACTAAAAAATGAAAAACTGTTAAAGAAAATTCGCAAAAATGTTGCATATCATAATTGGCTTGTTTCTAATTCTTCAGTTTCATTTTCTGCCTACACCAAAGCTCACAACAATTGTAAAGCAGTTATTAATCAGTCCAAACTAGAGTTTGAACAGGATAAGAGTAGAAAACTTGCTTCTTGCCCTAATGGTAGCCGAGCATTCTGGTCTCTTGCCAAAGCTACTGACCACAACTTTTGCCCATCTCTGCTCCCACAAACAACCCTTCTGCTCTGAAGTGACAACAGAACCAGATGGTTCTGTTGTCACTTCAGCCAAGGTTAAAGCTGACCTGCTAGCCTCCCATTTTTCTTCAAACTCATGTATTAATGCTCTTGGTAAAACACCTCCCACCATTTCCAACACACTCTACTCAATGCCCCCTGTGGTTTTCCGTCAAAAGGATGTCAGAAGGATTTTGACGAATCATGATGCTAAGAAAGCTCCAGGTCCCGATGGTATTTCTCCACTTGTTCTCAAAACCTGTGCTCCTGAACTTACTCCTATTCTTTGCCGCCTCTTTTCACTTTCTTATTCCAAATATGTTTTTCCTTCTGCTTGGAAATTTGCTGATATCCAGCCAGTTCCTAAAAAGGGTGACAAAACCCTTCCATCCAATTATCGTCCCATTGCAATTACTTCTACTCTTTCTAAAGTAATGGAGAAATCAATTAACCACCAACTCTTAAACTATCTATAAACTTCCGTCTGATCAACGATCGCCAGTATGGATTCCGTCCTGTCGATCCACTTGTGAACTTCTGGCTTATGTTACCCATTTACAGACAATTTCAATAGAAAGATTTGGTGAAACACAAGTAGTTGCTCTTGACATCTCAAAGGCTTTCGATCATGTTTGGCATAAAGGTCTTCTAAACAAGCTTCCATCTTATGGTTTGCCAAATAATTTTAGTAATTGGTTATCCAGTTTTCTCTCTAATCGCTCACTGAGGGTGATGGTAGATGGCACTCTGTCTTCTAACTTCTCCACTAATGCCGGTGTCCCCCAAGGTTCAGTTCTTTCCCCCACTCTTTTCCTCTTGTATATTAATGACCTTCTTCCATTGACTGGAAATCCTATCCATAGTTTTGGCAATGATAGCACATTGTATTCTAATTTCCATTTTGAGAAACCTTGCCCTGCTCAATCAGCTTCAACTTCTCGAAAATCTGCTACCAATTCCTTAAATGCCGATCTTCAGATAATTCTCCAGTGGGGCAAAGACAACTTAGTTGATTTCAACCCTTCTAAAACTCAGTCTTGTCTTATATCTCACAAAAAGGATTCTTCTGCTCCTATGCTTATCTTTAGTGACACTCCGATTTCTAGGCAAAATTATATATCTCTTTTAGGGATTACTCTGACCTCTAATATCTCTTGGCACAAGCACATTACAAATATTGCTTCCTCTGCATCTAAAAACTTGGTTTTCTCTTTCGCTCTCTGCGTTACTTTTCTTCCAAACAGCTGCTCACTCTGTATAAATCGTAAATCCGCCCTGCCATGGAATATTGTTCCCGCATCTGGGGTGGTGCCCCCAAAACCTCTATCCGCTTCTTCATTCCATTCAGAAGAGGACAGTTAGGTTAATTAATGATTCATCTCTAACAGTCTCTCCACTTGCTGTCTCATAGATGTACTGTTTCTGCTGTATGCCTCTTCTACAGATACTTTCACGGGCACTGTTCTTCTGAAATGGCTTCTATAATTCCCGCTCTCTCTTTGAAAACAATCCGAACACATGTTGCCACCAGCCAACATCCATTTACTGTCCAACTTCAAACTCACAGAACCAACTTTTCATCTTCCTCGTTTATTCATTCAACTGCCGTTTTCTGGAACAACCTTCCTTCATACGTATTTCCTGAAAATTACAGTCTACAGAAGTTCAAGTCCAATGTCAACAAATATCTTCTTTCATCTTCTCAACCTCCAACCCAAGCACAGTAGTAAGTACTATAGGTTCTAATACCTCTCGTCTTTGGGGTTCACATAAAAAAAAAAAAAAAAACAGGAGATCCTCTAATTCATGTAAGGTCTGTGGTCGAGATGCCGCAGATCGGAGTTCCTGTTTCCAACACAAACCACAGATGCTGGATGGGACTGATGTCTAGGGAATTTGGAGGCCAGAGCAATACCTGGAAGTCTTCTTCACGTTCCACGAACGAGTCTTGAACAATCAGGGCAGTGTGACATGGCGCATTATCCTGTTGAGAGATAGCACCAAAAGAGGGGAAGACCATTGCCATGAAAGGATGTACCTGGTCAACAAAGATGTTTAGGTAGGTAATAGACATCAGAGTGTCCAGCACATGGATGACTGGACCCAGGGTATCCCAATAGAACATGGCCGAAAGCATGACCCTGCCGCCACCGGTTTGTTTTCATCCCACAGTGCACTTCCCCAGGTAAACGATACACACATACCCTGCTGTCCACATGGTGCAACAGGTCGGACCAAACGACCTTCTTCCAATCACTCAAGGTCCAGTTTCAATGTTTGCATGCCCATTGTGGTTAACACGGGAACTTGGAACAGCCTGCAGCTTTTCAGCCCCATTTTAAGCAGCGTTCAATTTACTGTGTGTTGTGACACAGTCGCTCTTCTGTTGCCTCGTACCATCTGGGAGAGCCTTTGCTCACTGCGAACATTGATGCGCCGTGGTCATCCAACACCTCGCCAGCGGTTCATGGGTTTCCATCCTCGGACCACTTTCGGTAGGTAGTAACCATGGCTGACTGTGAGCACCCCAACAGCCGTGCTGTTTCGGATAAACTCTGACCCACTCATCTGGCCATTACAATTTGGCCTTTGTCAAACTCACTTAAGTCTGCTGCCTTTCCCATCTGAAGAACAAGAGTAACACTGATTAACTCAGTAATCAGGTGTTTTTTTATACCAACGTGCACATGTGCGTAGTTCACCTGCAGCTGCTTCGATTTGCATAACGACTTGCTCGTCATAATGTTTTGGCTCATCTGTGTATATATATATATATATATATTTTTTTTTTTTTCCAATTTTTTCACTCACTCATTCATCTTTTTTCTCACACACACACACACAGGATTGAACCCTGCAGGCAGCCTTTATTCACAGGGGGGGGGCTGTAATGTAATGTAAATTTAAATTCTAATGCTTAATAAATAAGCTAAATAAGGAAGAATATAAAAGATTAAAACTAGGGTTAACTAACATATAAATCTGAGTTCTTTTTTTCACACACTTACACTCTTCTGGCTTTCATTTCATTTGTTTGACTCTTGCTTTCTACACTGTACTCTCTGGGCACCTCAACTTACTGTTATTCTTCAGTTGTGGTGCAGGCCTAGCTGCAAGTTTTTTGCAGGCCAGGGATTGACCTGGGTAGTCCCAGGTCAATCCGGTATTGTCATGTCATGTCAGGGTGCAGAATGCTGCTGTCCTGGCAGTTTTAAGTCATCGTCTGGGCGTGGTGGGAGACGTGGGAAATTCTAACTTTTGATTATTGTTTAATTGCTGGGGGGCTGAATTGCCATTCTTTAGATAGATCTGTGCTTCTCGAATACTTCCTGTGAAGGTTGTAAAGGCTTTATAATTTTTCTCTTCTATAATGAACAGATGTTATTCTCCCCTGGGAAGGGGGCCAATCTGTACTATTAGCTGTGTTCTGGGGATATCATAATTATACATTCATATAGAATGTATGCCCAGTCTTCATTCTCGTCACAGGTGCAGTTTGGGTAATCAGTCACTAAGGAAGCTAGTTTTGCCTTTAGGGAGCCATTACCTGTCAATATGAATGTTGTAAAGAGTCCAGAGGCATATCACTTAGGTGGCTTTGGGCTGATAACTGCCACCCGTGGCAGAAACCTTTTGGTAACTAGACCTCTGGTTTCCTGCTCCTACTTTGTTTGCCATAGCTCATTTCTTTCAGCATTGAAGGTGTTGGTCTTATCAAGGGCTATCCCCAGAAATTCTGTGGGTATGCCCTTTTTAAGTCTATAATACAAGCCTCTTGACTACTTCCAGGTAAGGTGGAGAGCTCGGGCCAGAAAGTGTAGCGCAGGTGCGGTCAATGTGCAACATGCTCTGGTAATGATGAGAAGTATTGTCCTTTGTATTGATTCTAAGTTATTCATGTTTCTTACTGTTGCCTAGTGGGTGAACCATGCACTAGCTCCATAGGTGATAACAGGTAGGAACATTGCACAGTATATGATTGCCAGGGTCTTTCTTTTGAGCGCCCAGTCTGATTGACTGATCATGGCAATCATACCTGCATAATTTATCACTTTCTTTGCCAAGTAGGTCAAATGGGGATAAAAAGTTAATTTTGAATCAATGACCACTCCAGGATATTTTAGTTCTGTTACCATTTTTATAGTAGTTGTGTTAATTTTGATTTGTGCAAGTCTTCTTATGTACAAATTGCCTTTTAGAAGCAATTGTTTTTGGTTTTTTCAGGCAATATTTTAAACATGTGCATTTGTGCCCACTCCTACAGCTGCAAGAGGGTGACATTTGATCCTTGCTCTACAACCACTTACATTGTTACCTTTTACAAGGAAAATCATGTATCTGCAAAGACCAGGCTTTCCACAGGGTCCAGAACCAAAGCCAGAAATTCATCTAGAACAAAGGGCCAAGGATTGAACCCTGCAGGCAGCCTTTATTCAAAGGGCGTCAATACCTTGTGTGCATTGAGATACTTCTGTCTGTAAGGTAGCTATTAATTACCTTATATAGGTTTTCTGTTAATTTGCCTGGCAGGACACTAGACCACCAGAGTGAGTCAAATGCCTCAGCAAAGCCAATAGAGATTGCCAGCATATATTTCTCCTCTGAGTTTTTAACTGTTGTCAGTAAGTGGTGTATGGCATGTCACAGTGTGAGATTAGATCCTAGAGTAGATCTCCTGGATGAGCCACTCATGGTACTATTTGCCGAAACCATGCTTGGTGTTGGATACACCAACCCCACTAGCTACCCTGTCTAAACAAAGGGCCATTTTGACTAAACTAGAGTGCTGACACCACTGGGTGTGGGATGCTGATGGATCATCAGCAGGCTATCCTGGCAGCACTGATTTAATGGGATCACAGGGGAACTCAGATATAAATGAACCCCGCATAAATAAAGGACAATAATGACATTTTAGGATGCAGACAACTCCCACTTAGCTGGTGAGAATAGTACATACCACTGGCCATCTGGGGTGAGACTGCCAGGAGTCTCATGCCTGTCATCTAGAATGAGTTGTTTAGTTTTTTTTTTTTATTATTTATTTTTGTTAGTTGTTGGCGCATCGGCTTCTGTGGCCATAATGCACCTCTCAAGGTTTTTGTAGTACTTTGATCCAAGCCCGAGGCGGGATTCGAACCCGCGACCTTTGGGTTAGCCAGGCAGGCACTTTACCCACCCAGCTAGCCTGGTCGGCTGAGTTGTTTAGTCCTGGGGGGGGGTCTTACTGGTGTTTTGTTTGCTATTTGGTTTTTAGAAGCATTAGCAACTAAGGCCATATTGCTCCAGGGATATGTGGTGGTCATTCCCTGACCTTTCTGCATCCTCCGTATTTGGAGGTCACGGGCTCGAACCCCGGTCTAATCAAGAAGCGTGTGCTACACACTGCTCCTCCTGCCCACCTGGCTACGGAGGTGCCCTTACTGGTGTGGCTACTGCCTTGTTTTTTTTTTTTTTTTTAAGGAGCATTAGCAATTAAGGTCATATTGCTCCGGGATATGCGGTGGTCATTCCCTGACCTTTCCGCATCCTCCACATTTGGTGGTGACGGGCTCGAACCCCGGTTTAATCAAGAAGCGTGTGCTACGCACTGCTGCTCCTTCCCACCTGGCTACGGAGGCGCCAGGGCTACTGCCTTATTATCATATATGAGATGACTGGGGCACTACAGGCAGAAGCTGCAGAATACCGCCTAGGCCTGGGGATCCTTTGTATCGATTGCATTCCTAGGACCAGGATGTTAGTTTTTTTCCCATGTGTCTGGATGCCACTGATGCCCAACTGGGTGTGGAATGCTGACATCCCTTCTTGAGGATGAGTGTGTGGGATATCGACGTCCATGTAGCAACGTCATGGGCTTAACCATGACCTTTATTTCTCTCTCCCGGGGGGTGGGATGTCCTCCCAGATCCCCTTATATACTCCCTTTTCAAAACCCTAAGGTGGATAAATCCACCTACATCCACCTCTTTACTTTTACTTCCTCCCCTACCCCCACTCTATTCCATCCTACTTTTCACTACTATAGGGATCCCTTTCCTTATATTTTTACTCCTCAACAGGTGGACTCCCAAATCCCTGACCCAGCCCACCTCACCATGGCAAAGGACGGTAACGAGGAGTTGGTGGTTTACACAAGCCCTAGGCTAAGAGGCCAGATGGACAACATCCCAACACAACCTACACTAACACTTCACAAACACACTAACTCATACTATCTGGCCTTTACAGAGTATTGTATGTCTCCAAGGACCAATTGCAGAGTTTGGGGGAACCCCCCGTTTCACTAGTCAAACTACACTATATCCTTTCTGTATAGGTCCACTAGAGGACTTCGAGGTGAATAGTTCTGTGCTGTTGAGCTACGCATTATGCAGACGGCATAATATCTCCACTTAGAAGGAAAGAACAAAGAAAATTTCACCATATAAGGTGGATGGTGATAATCACGTCACATCACGTATTGCCAATTAAGGTGGAGCCTTTCTTGAACGATTTCTGCTCATTTATTTTATAGAAATGGAATGTGTTATTTCCTTAAATGCAGGAAAATAGAGATACATTATTGAGATTCATTTTAACAATATTTCTGAGGTTTTCTGCTGGATCTGACCACTCAACTTTCTGAGCACTAATAATGGCAATCTCAACTGGGATCACTATTGTTATTGTTTAGGGGTTATCTGCTTTTTGGAAGGATTTTCTACCCAAGCCAACATCCGGCTTAACCTCAAAGGTGAGTTTAGATTACCATAGATCCTACTAAAACTACATGTAATTTATGTAAGGCTGTTAAGTGTGCCAAAACATTTGTAATTTTTGAATCAACTGTCTGCTTGCTTGAATCCACCCATCACCCATTTGCAGAACTAAGCTTACACTCTTATACTAATTCTACAGGAAAAAGAGCTGCTTTATTTATGACTTATTTCTAGATTCCTTGGAACCTGGGAGTTCAAAAGTTAAGCTTAAACTGAAGCAATCTTCAATTAGTCATAAGTATTTGATAGATGAAAATAGTAGAAAATTCCACAAAGAAATGAGCACAGATTCAGACACTGGAAGTCATAATCTGCAACCTAAAGTGTGCCATACTCACACAAACAATAAAGTAAATGTTCAAATCAGCATGGAGAATGTAGAAATCCCTCCAGTTTCTGCTTCAAAAAAGAAGCAAAATACGAAAATCATATCTACCACTGACTCCAACCCCAAGGAAACTAGCCAGGATTCTGATGAGGTCAATAAAAAAGACATAGATCCTTCCTTCCAGGCAGCTTGTACTGCCCTGGATAAAATTATCATGACCAGCCTCAAACTTTAGCACTTAGTGACAAAGAAAACTGGCAGGATCCTTGCTACAACTAGAGAAAAGATAACTCGGTACTGGACAATAGTTGAATGCTCAATGACTGACCTACACACAGAAAATCAAATTTTGAGACAAAGTTAGACACAAACGAGACAAATTGAAATACAGAAGCAACAAACTCAACCTTATGCACAAGCATTAAAGAATGACAAGATTCCCAGTAAATGCAGGAAGCAAGGAACTCTACCTAAACAGGACAAAGATGAAAATGTGGTCATCTTAAGACCTTCTGAAGGCTCTAACCATGACACAAGTAAGGCCATAAAACAAACCATCAAAAAAAATTTGGAAAATGAGTTTAAGTAAATAAAAATCAAGGGACTCAGGAAAAGCAGACAGACTGGTAATTGAGACAGCTGGTAAAGCTGATGCACACAAAATCAGGAATAATCCCAAAGTAAATAAGATTGGCCTGAAAATATACAAACTCAAAATCAGGAGTTCAAATATTGAAAAGGCAATATCAAAGATAATATCTGTAATCCTTATCTGTAAATTATTAATGGACAAAGAATCACAGCTGATAATCAGATCAAGAGTGTTACTCTCTCTTGTTGCCTCTCTAACATGCTGCTGTAGAAAACAATCATCCAATAAATCCACAAAAGCCTTGAGAGTGTGCAAGTGACCACACGTTCCAGTCTATATTTGGGAAGTTAAAATCCCCGATTATAAGACACTCTGATTTACTGGCCCACTCTATTTTTCTGCATAACTGTTCATTGTACTCAGCAGAACCATCAGGCCTATAACAAACTTCTCCCCTCATATTTGCTTTCCCAGTGCTTATGTCACACTAAACTGAGGTTTATTGAACTGTGGCAGTGAACTAAATGATTTTGTAATAAATGAGAGCAAAGTGAAAGAGAAATTGTTAAAAAGAAACTTAAGAAAGGCACCTGGATGGGATCTATCCAGTTATAGATCCCATCCAGGTGCCTAAGGAGGCAGCCAGCAAAGGAAGAAAGCAAACTGTTAGCCATAATTATGAGAACTTACTTTGACTCAGGGAAGGTACCCATGCACTGGAGATGTGCAAATGTCACCCCAATTCATAAAGGAGGATCAAAGGGTGACACAAGTAATTACAGACCCGGAACAGTTAGTTTAACTTCTGTACCGAGGAAATTAATGGAGGCACTGGTTTTAGAAGCACTGCACAATCATCTAGAAAGACTTCAGTTAGGACACAGCATGGGTTTGTTAAGGGGAAGTGCAGTCTGACAAATTAGATTGGATACTATGATGTGGTCACAAAGGAACTGGATGCAAAGAATAATTTTGATATGATATGCTTGGATCTTAGGAACGCTTTTGGTATTATTGCACATGGAAGACTGCTGAACAAATTTGAGCAGTGTGTCATTAAGGGCTAGTTGCTGCTATGAATAGTGGGATGGCTGAGTGGGTGAAGACAGAGAGTGGTAATCAAAGGACAGTTCTCTTCGGGGACTAATGTTATTAGTGGAGTCCCCCAGGGTTCTGCAGATGGACTGAGAGGTGGCAACTGAAGTTTAACATTGACAAATGAAAAGTACTGCATATGGGTAGCAGTAACCCCAGAGTAATGTATAAACTACGTGGTAACACTCAAGTTGGTAGAGAGTGAAAAGGACCAGGGGGTAATTGTGCAGACAGTCTGCAAGAGTAGCTCATTGTGTCTTGTCAATGATATACAGGAATTTTTCTAGCAGGGATAAGGAGGTAATTATCCCCTTGTATAAGGCAATGGTCAGGCCACATCTTGAGTACTGTACACACTCTGGAAACCTCATTTTAGGAAAATGTAGAGCTGCTGGAATGAGTACAGAGAAGGGCAACAAGATTAGTGAATGAAACGAAGTGATGCTCTTACAAAGAAAATTCTGCAAATTACAGTTTCTACAGACTAGGCACCTGTGAGGTGATTTGACTGAGGTGTATAAGGCCTTGAATGGTTTGAACAAGTACAATGCTGATAGGATTCTTCCTCTAGTCCAGATTAATCACCTGAGGGGGCATAAATTCAAATGGAGGAAAGAGTTGTACAATAGATGTGCAGAAATTTGCCTTTATCCACGGGTGGTTTATTGCTGGAACAAACATCCATCTGCAATTGTAGATGTTGACAGATTAATTAAATTCAAGGTAGAATGGACAAAGTTTTTTTTTTTTTTTTTTGACTGATTCTCTATAAGCTTGCTTTGTTCCATCACATGCCTGTACTAATGCTAATGATGTAGTCACAAAGGAACTGGATGAAAAAAATAACTTTGATATTGTATACAGTCAGTTCTGCTATACCGCAGTACATGTGTTCCTGAAAATCTCCACATTATAGTCATTATCATCATCAACCATTTTCAATCCACTGCAGGATGAAGGCCTCTCCAGCAACTTTCCAGTTCCTTCTGTTTTGAGCACTGGCCATCCATTTACTACCCAAAAACTCATGAATTTCATCTATCCATCTCCGCCATTGTCTTCCAGGTTTTCTTCTAGCTCCTCTTGGGTACCATTCTGTTATTTTCTTAGTCCATCTGTCATCATGTCTTCGAGCTATGTGTCCTGCCCAAGACCATTTTAGTTCTTTAGTTTTGATAACAATGTCCTTTACTTGAGTTTGCTGCCTAATCCATGTGTTTCTCTTCTTATCTAACAGTCTGATTCCCAATATAATTCGTTCCATTCTTCGCTGTGTAGTTCTCAGCTTCTCTTCCATTCTTTTGGTGAGTGCCCAAGTTTCACTTCCATAAGTCATGGTGGGGAGTATACATTGATTCATTATTTTACGTTTCAGACAAACTGGGATATTGCTCTTCACTATGTGACTATATTTCCTGAATGCTATCCATCCAAAATTTATTCTTCTCTTGACTTCCAGCCATTTATCATTATTACGGCTAATAACTTGTCCCAGATAAGTATATGACTCCACCTTTTCAATTACTGCTCCTTCAATCATTATTTCCCTTTCCGTGGCATACTTGTTCATCATAACTTTTGTTTTACCCATATTCCTCTTTAGTCCAAAATCCTTACTAACTGTGCATAACTGATTAAGATTTTCCTCTAATTCTTTGGGATCGTGCCTTATAACCACAATGTCATCTGCAAATCGTAAATGGTTTAGGTACTCTCCGTTTACATTGACTCCTTTCTGCGACCAGTCTAATCTTCTGAAAGCTTCCTCAAGGGCAGTAGTAAACAGCTTCGGAGATATTGTGTGTCCTTGTCGAACTCCTTTCTCGATTTTAAATTTACTACTGTCTTTGTCTAGTCTAATAAAGGAGGTAGCACTCTCATATATTTTCTACAAAATCGTAATATATGGGGTATCTATGCCTTGTCTTTCGAGTGCCCGAAACATTGCCTTATGCTGTATGGAGTCAAATGCCTTTTCATAATCCACAAATGCCAGGCATAATGGTGTTTAATATTCATTTGCTTTCTCCATTAGCTGAGACATTACGTGAAGGTGATCCATAGTTGAGAATCCTGTCCTAAAGCCAGCTTGCTCTTTCGGTTGATTCTCATCAAGTATTCTTTCTAATCTGTTAGTAATGACCCTTGTGAACAACTTGTAGATGTGGGATAACAAGCTATTTGGTCTATAATTTCCAATTTCTGATTTATCTCCTTTCTTATGCAGGAAAACTATGATTGCATTATTCCACTGCTCAGGCGTCACACCTTTTCTAATGTACTTTGTGAAGAGCCTTGCCAGTTTTTGCGTTATGTCTCTTCCTCCCAATTTTAACAACTCTACAGTAACTTCATCTTCCCCCGGGGCTTTCTGATTCTTCATTTTCTTCAATGCATGTTCTACCTCATCAGGAAGAATATCGGGTATGTCGTATGTGTTGCTACTTTGCAATCCATCTTCCCCACTGCCGGTATCATTCCCTCGCTCCTTGTATAATTCTCTATAGTAGTCTTCTGCTATTTGACTTATGCCTTCTCTGCTGTTTATAAGTACACCATCGCTATTCTTCAGTTTCAGTATCATTTGTCTTTCTGTATTACTGCTCATGGCTGCTGATTTAAATCCTTTGTTTTCCCTTAATGCTTGTTCTACTTTTCTTGTGTTAAATCTTCTTATGTCCTCTCTAAGTCTCTTTCTAATGGCTTTGCGTAACTCCGTATACTCAATTTTCTTCCTGTCAGTGTTTTTCTTGCTCTTCATTTGTTGTCTTCGGTTCATCATGACAAGTGCTTCTTGACTAATTTTTTCTTCTT
Source organism: Mastigoproctus giganteus (assembly GCF_048544385.1). NCBI lineage: Eukaryota > Metazoa > Arthropoda > Arachnida > Uropygi > Thelyphonidae > Mastigoproctus > Mastigoproctus giganteus. The sequence continues at coordinate 121,068,645 of NC_143575.1, read as the reverse complement.
TGGATTTCTGTTTCCCTATAGGTTTCTTGGGCTTTATCACTTTCAGAAAGTTGTAATATTCCTAGTCGATATCTTGGTCCTGAACAGTCTGCAGAAGCTCAAACTTGTTCTTAAGTTCCAGTACATACTGCTTTTTCTCCTCCTCTGTTATCTCAAAGACCTTTGTATTATTTACTCGAGTCAGTTTTTTCCTTTCCTTTCCTACATCTATATCAAGTGTACATCTTACCATTCTGTGATCACTTCCAACATTTACCTTATTCAGGACGGTAACATCATTCACAATATATCTTTTGTTAGTGAGGATGAAGTCGATTTCATTAGTTGTTAATCCATTTGGACTCTTCCATGTCCACCCTTTTCTTGAAAAAAGTGTTCATTACTGACAGTCCTTGAGATTCTGCAAATTCCACAAGTCTTTCACCTCTTTTATTTCTTTCACCAATTCCAAAATTTCCTATAGTTCCTCTTTCTGTGCTGTTTTGCCTTTTTCCAACCTTAGCATTGAAGTCCCCCATAATAATAGTGTAGTGGGTTTTCTGCTCATTCAGAAGACTCTCAATTTCGGTGTACATTTCTTCAACCTCTTCATCATCATGGCTCGATGTTGGTGCATAAATCATTATAATCTTTTTAACTTGTACCTCTTAGAAATGTTGAGTATTAGTCTTGACACCCTTGGTGATGTACTTTTGAATTCCAAAATGTTGTTTTTAAAATCTTTATGGACCAGAAACCCAACTCCACCTTCATTCCTTTCACTGTTTCCATTGGTGTACAGCAGATTTCCACTTGATAAACTTATAAGTGATTCATTTCTTCTTCTTGTTTCAGCCAAACCGATGATATTACAATTCACATTTTCTAATTCCTTTTCCAGCTCTAATATCCTGTCTTTACCGATGAGTGATCATACGTTATAACAGGCCAAGTTCAGTTTCCGTGCATGGCAGCCTGGTTGTACCCAGAGATTCTTAGCACCCTCTGCTTCCACTCTGATCCTCTCGCTGCCGTAAGAGGGAGAGTGAAAGCTGCTGGGGACTGAGGGCCATTTGTATTGTTTTGCTCTCATATGCTATACATTATAGTAGTGGCACATTAAAAACAACAGGTCTTATGGGAAAAATAGGGATGGGGCAGAGCACTCAAAAAAAATGTTCAGCCTGGTAACTAAAACACTAAAAAAAAGTGAGAAACCCAATAAAATTACTAACACAGGTTTCAATATCTTAAATTTCTAATAAATAAATAAATATTACAGTAAATATATCTCTTTACCTTGACAAGATGTGAAGTTTGTTTGATTGATATTTCTGTTCACTGACATTTTATTGATTAATTTTTAATTGTCAAATTTAAAACAGTAAAAGAGATAAGCAATCAATTACAATGAACACAGGACGCACAAATTGAACAAGTGAGACAAGTTTACGAAGATTATAAAATAGGAATAAAAAGAAATTCTCAAAGCTTATTTATTTTTTATATGATTGAGGATTTCATGGAAGGGAACCACATTTCACCATAATAACGTAAAAAATGATATATCTCTTTTGGGAATTACCCTGACTTCTAATCTCTCTTGGCACAAGCACATTACAAATATTGCTTCTTGTGCATCTAAAAAACTTGGTTTTCTCTTTCACTCTCGGCGTTAATATTGTTCCCACATCTGGGGTGGTGCCCCCAAAACCTCTCTCAGGTTGCTTGATTCCATTCAGAAGAGGGCAGTTAGGTTAATTAATGATTCATCTCTAACAGAGTCTCTCCAATAGATGTACTGTTTCTGCTGTATGCCTCTTCTACAGATACTTCCATGGGCACTGTTCTTCTGAAATGGCTTCTATAATTCCCTCTCACTCTTTGAAAACAGTCCGAACACGTGTTGCCACCAGCCAACATCCATTTACTGTCCAACTTCAAACTCACAGAACCAACTTTTCATCTTCCTCGTTTATTCATTCAACTGCCGTTTTCTAGAACAACTTTCCTTCATACGTATTTCCTGAAAATTACAGTCTACAGAAGTTCAAGTCCAATGTCAACAAATATCTTCTTTCGTTTTCTCAACCTCCAACCCAAGCACAGTAGTAAGTACTATAGGTTCTAATACCTCTCGTCTTTGGGGTTTACATAAAAAAAAAAAAAAAAGAAAACAACAATGGCCCCAACACTGAACTCTGAGGGACTCCACTAATAACATTAGTCCACGATGAGCAGTGTCCATTGATTACCACTCTCTGCCTTTTGATGGAAGACCACAGGAGGCATTGAATGGAGTATACTGAGAACTGTAGGAAAGAAGTAGTTTACTGAGATCATCAATACGTAAGTTAGAAGAAAAGTAGGATGCTAGCAGAATATTGTTATTACTGCTGTATAAGTTTGCTGTCTTGCATCATTTTACACTGCTAATACTATCTGAATTATAATAGTAATATAATAATTAATATTCTTATAAAAAGAATTATGGCAGCCCAGAAAATAATGCTGGTCTACTTCAGATAAATTAGCATTAGTAGAGGCATTTGATGCAAGAAAGCAAGCTTATGCAGCATCAGCCAAAAAATAAAAAATAAAATAAATAAAATAAAATAAAAATAAATAAATAAAAAATAACCATTTCCACTTCACTCCTCTGTTCGTTCGAAATACCTGTCCAGCTGAGCCATAAACTTATTTAGGCTATCAACTTCCATGACAAGGGATGGAAGTCTGTTCCACCAACCAACCACCCACTGGCTAAAGGCAAATTTCCTCACGTCTATCCTACATCTGTCTTTCCTCAATTTGAATTTATGGCCTCTCAGGTGATTTTTCTGAGCTAGAGGAAGAATCCCATCAGCATTGAGCATGCTCAAACCACTCAAGGCTTTATACACCTCAATCAGATCACTTCGCTGGTGCCTAGTCTCCAGACACTGTAATTTGCAAAACTTAAGCCTTTCTTCGTAAGAGCATCCCTTTGTTCCATTCACCAATCTTGTTGCCCTTCTCTATACTCGTTCCAGCAGCTCTACATCCTTCTTGAAATGAGGCCTCCAGACCTGTATACAGTACTCTAGGTGTGGCCTGACCATTGCCTTATACAAGGGAATAATCATCTCCTTATCCCTGCTAGAAAAATAGTAGTAGTAGTAGTAGTAGTGGCACATGATGCAAGAAAGCAAGTGTAGGAGCTTATGCAGCATCAGCCAAAAAAAAAAAAAAAATCTTACCATTCCCTCCAAATGCCTGTCCAGTTCCTCCTTAAATTTATTTAACCTATCAACTTCTACAACGACAGATGGAAGTTTGTTCCAGCAATTAACCACCCGCTGGCTAAAGTCAAATTTCCGCACATCTATTCTACATCTGTCCTTTCTTAATTTGAACTTATGTCCCCGTAGGTTGGTAATCTGAACAAGTGGAAGGATCCCATCAGAATTCAGCGTGCTCAACCCATTCAAGGCCTTATAGACCTCAATCAGATCACCGCGCAGGTGCCTAGTCTCCAGCCACTGCAATTTGCAGAACTTAAGCCTCTCTTGGTAAGAGAATCCCTTCATTCCCCTCACCAATCGTGTTGCTCTTCTCTGTACACGCTCAAGCAACTCTACATCCTTCCTAAAATGAGGCCTCCAGACCTGTACGCAGTACTCAAGGCATGGCCTGACCATTGCCTTATACAGAGGCACAATCACCTCCTTTTCCCTGCTAGCAAAATTCCTATATATCATTGACAAAATCCCATGAACCGCCCTAGCAGCCTGTCTGCACTGCTCAGAAAACTTCATATCTGACTGCACAACTACTCCCAGGTCTTTTTCATTTTCTACCACCTTAAGTGTAGTACCACACAGTTGGTACGTTTCTCTGGGGTTACTTCTACCCATATGCAGTACTTTGCATTTGTCAAGGTTGAACTTCAGTTGCCACTTCTTAGCCCATCTGCCCAAATTATCTAGATCCTGTTGCAGTAGCACACTGCCATTACTGTCATTAACAACCCTGCCAACCTTTGTGTCATCTGCAAACTTCATCATTAAGCCTGATATACCTTCATCAATATCATTGATAAATACACAAAACAACAGAGGACCCAACACCGAACCCTGTGGGACTCCACTAATAACATTAGTCCACGAAGAGCAGCACCCATTGATTACCACCCTCTGTCTTCTCCCACTTAACCATCCTTTTATCCATTGTAGCAACTTACCCTTAATACCATTCTGCTCCAATTTGTACAGTAGTCTTCCATGCGCAACAGTGTCAAAAGCTTTTCTGAAATCCAAGTATATGATATCAAAATTATTTTTTGCATCCAGTTCCTTTGTGACCACATCATAATAACCAATCAAATTTGTCAGACAAGACTTTCTCTTAACAAACCCATGCTGTGTTTTAATTATTGCTGCAGTCTTGTCTAGATCCTGCAATGCATCTTTAACCAGCGACTCCATTATTTTACCCGGAACAGAAGTTAAACTAACTGGTCTGTAATTACTCGTGTCACCCTTCGATCCACCTTTGTGAATTGGGGACACATTTGCACATCTCCAGTCCGTGGGAACCTCCCCTGAGTCCAAGGATGCTCTCATAATTATGGCTAAGGGTTTGCTTAGTTGCTTTGCCGCCTCCTTTAAAATAACTGGATAGATCCCATCCACCCCAGGTGCCTTTCTTATGTTTAACTTCAACAATTTCTCCTCCACTTTGCTCTCAGTTATTACAAAATCATTAAGCACACTGCTACAATTTGATAACCTTCTTCCATTTTCAAATTGTAATAATTCCTCACGTGTGAATGTAGATGCAAAATACTCATTCAGTTTGTTTGCTATCTGAGCAGGATCATCAACAGTCGAACCATCGATGTCAAGTGGACCAATCATATTCATCCCCTTCCTTTTAGAGTTTATATAAGTAAAGAAATCCTTGCTGTTTTTCTTAGCATCTTTTGCCAAAGATTTCTCGTAATCCGCCTTCGCCTGCCGAACCTCCTTTGTGACCTGATTACAGACTAGCTTATATCTGCCACAGGCTTCTGCGTCACCTGATAATTTATATGCATCCCATGCATTTTTCTTCTCTGTCACGAATCTCATTAGTTCATTTGATAACCATTTAGGCCTAAACCTTGAACGATATTTCTTAATCGGTATATAAAGTCTAGTAGCTTCCACGATTAATTCTTTGAATGCTTCCCACTTAGAATTTACTGTTTGTAACATCGTCAGTTGATCCCACTGTACAGAATTTAAAAACTGTCTGAGACCACTGTACTCCCCTTTACGGAAGCAAAAACCCTTTCCTTTACCCCTGACGGTGGTTACCTCTTTGAGTAAATCCCACTTCAGCACACTGTGATCACTGCCACCTAGTGGTTCCTTTATCTGCAAATTCTTAATACACGAATATATCTATATTCGTGTATTAAGAATTCCTATATATCATCGACAATACACCATGAGCTAATCTTGCAGCCCGTCTGCACTGCTCAGAAAACTTCATATCTGCCTGCACAACCACCCCCAGGTCCCTTTCATTCTCTATCACTGTCAGTGTAGTACCACAGAGTTGATACGTTGCTCTGGGGTTGCTGTTTCCCCTAAGTAGTACTTTACATTTGTCAATGTTAAACTTCATTTCTCACCTCTCAGCCCATCTGCTCAACCTTTCCAGATCCTGTTGCAGCAGGGTACTGTCATTAGTGTCCTTAACAACCCTGCCAACCTCTGTATCGTCTGCAAACTTGGACATTAAGCTTCAATATCATTTATAAAAACAGAAAACAACAATGGACCAAACACTGAACCCTGAGAGACTCTACTAATAATGTTAGTCCACGATGAGCAATGCCCATTGATTACCACTCTCTGTCTTCTCCCACTCAACCATCCCTTTATCCATAGCAGCAATTTGCCTCCAATGCCACACTGCTCCAATTTGTTCAGCAGTGTTCCATGTGCAACAGTATCAAAACCCTTTCTAAGATCCAAGTATATAATATAAAAGTTCCAGTTCCTGCATCCAGTTCTTTTGTGACCACATCATAGTATCCAATCAAATTGGTCAGGCAAGACTTTCCCCTTAACAAAACCATGTTAAGGGAATAACTTAACATGAGTCCGAGCTATAACTGAAGTCTTGTCTAGATGATCCTGCAGTGCTTCTTTAACCAGAGCCGCCATTAATTTTCCTGGAACAGAAGTTAAACTAACAGATCTATAATTACTTGTGTCGCCCTTTGATCCTCCTTTGTGAATTGAGGTCACATTTGCACATCTCCAGTCATGGGTACCTTCCTTGAGTCCAAAGAAGCTCTCATAATTATGGCTAAGGGTTTGCTTAGTGCCTTTGCTGCCATAGATCCCGTCCACCCTGGGTGCCTTTTTTATGTTTATCTTTAACAATTTCTCCTCCACTTTCCTCTCAGTTACTACAAAATCATCTAGCTCACTGCCAGAGTTAAACTCACCTTTGGCATTCCCCTCCCTGAATAACTCCTCATGGGTGAATGTAGATGCAAAATACTCATTTAGTTTGTTAGCCACATGAGCAGTATCATCAACAGTTGAACCATCAATATCCAGTGGACCAATCTGATTCATCCCTTTCCGTCTAGAATTTATATAGGTAAAGAACTCTTTGTTGTTTTTCTTTGCATCCTTTTCCAAGGATTTCTCATAATCTGCTTTTGCCTGCCTAATCTCCTTTGTGACTTGGTTACAAATCAGCTTATATCTATCATAGGCTTCAATGTCACTCATTAATTTATATGTATCCCATGCATTTTTTTTCTCTGCCATATGTCTCATTAGTTGATCTGACATCCATTTAGGCCTAAACCTTGAACAATATTTCTTAGTTGGTATGTAAAGCCTAGTAGCTCCCAAGATTAATTCTTTGAATGCTTCCCATTTTGAATTTGCTGTTGGTAACATCATCAGTTGGCCCCACTGTATAGAATTTAAATACTGGCTCAGACCACCGTAGTCACCTTTACGAAAGCAAAAACTTTCCCTTTACCCCTGTTGGTAGTTACCTCTCTGAGTAAATCCCACTTCAGCACACTGTGATCACTGCCACATAGTGGTTCCTTTACGTAAAGGTCCGATCTGGTTTGTCCTACTCTTCTTGGCATTTATATGTGAAGAATTCCTTATCCCTCTCTTTGCTCTGTTTGCTAGTGATTTCTCATAAACTGTTTTTGCCTGTCGAACCTTTTCTGTGGCTCTATTACAGATAATCTTGTAGCTGTTATAGGCTTCAGTACTTTTTATTGCTCTGCAACCTTTCCACTCCACCTTTTTCTGCCCAAGTAATGTGGCAACTTCACTATTCATCCAACTTGGAACCCTCCTCATGGAGTATTTTTTTAATGGTATATATGCATTCAAGGCATCTGTGATTAATATTTTAAAAGCATACCACAGTTCAAATGTATTCATTCTCTGTGCGATATCTACCCAGTTAATAGAGGCCATGTAGTACCACCTTAAGGCATCGTAATTTCCTTTTCTGAAATTAAAACCCATTCCCTTGCCTTTTACTGCTGCTACCTCTCTCATAATCATCCACCGTAGAATTCCTTGATCACTTCCTGCTACTGGTTCCTCTACTGTCAGCCCTGTTATGTCATCTGATTCACGGGTGATGATGAGGTCTAGGATATTCTTTTCTCTAGTACATTCCCTGACATGATGATACAAATAACAGTCATCTAGTTGATTTAAAAATTTTGTTCCCCATGTCGAGTTTCCTTCCCATTTACTCCAATCAATTAGAGGCAAATTGAAATCGCCCATAATAAGACATTGACGCTTACTTGCCCATTCCATTTGCATGTAGAGGCTTTCATCATAGTCTTCACAATCACCTGGTCTGTAGATTACTCCTACTCGCATTATACCTTTGTTTCCAACTATCTCACACCATACAGATTCTATACTAGCATGTGAAACGTCTGAATCCAGGCTGCTTCTGATAAGAAGCATTACCCCACCAACCCTATCCTTCCTAAATACATTATACAAGCCGTACTGAAACTCATCATCCCCAATTTCCGGGTGGCACCACGTCTCCGTAAGCCCTATTATGTCCGCGTTACTTGTTTTAACCAGCAGTTCGAATTCGCTCATTTTATTTACGACACTTCTAACATTACTATATAAACAATTAAGACTTACTGTTCTTGTGTATTTAACAACCCTAACACAACCCTTGAAGTTTTTTAGGTTCTCTTCCCTGGCATTAGCTACCCACTCACTTGAAACGTTTCTGTCCCCAGAACGTCTAGATAATATGTCCAGTTGGGGTAACAGATAAGAACTCTTAAGATATGCGCAAGAATTACTTTTACCAATATTATCAGATAAACGCGTGTCAGTATTACCTACATCCCCCCTAACTAGCAGTTTCCCTGAACCTTTAAGGTATCTTCAATAATACTGGCAAAAACTTTTGCCACCTTTGTTTAAGTGTATCCCGTCTCAACAAAACAAATTCCTTCTACCTACAAGTGTGAGCCATGCTGATAGAAATTTCCCCCCTAAAGTCTTGCAGAGTCCTTCAAGTCTTGAGTTAATCCACAAGGCTTTTAACATATAATCCCTCCTATCGTGTCTGGGCAGAATTGCAGACACATAGTCATTGTGGCTTAGCTCGCGGCATTTCCTCAGCATGGTCCTGTATTTTTCCAACAAATCATCAGATCGTGTACATTTAATGTCATTAGTCCCCACATGAATAATAATATTCTCTTTACGCCCCTTAAAATCTGATAATCTGTTGGTGACATCATTAATAGTTGCTCCCAGCAGACATACCCTGGTTCTACTCCACCTATCCTTATTACAAAAAATATTCCCCGTTTCCCCGACAATGGAGTCTCCTAATAAAACAATGTCCTTTTTAACCAGAGTAGTTTGCACTTGGTTTTTCTGTTTTGAGGCCCGAATTGGGTGTGCATCACTTGGTAGATTGCTGGAGTCTTGAGTCCCTGACGAGCTCCCACATGCATTATTCTCGAGGGCAAGCACCCGTTTTTTCAGGGACTCAAATTGTTCCATCAGTGCACCAAATTGTAATTTAAGATCCATGCACTCCTTACATTGATCACAAAGAAAAGAATCCCCAGGTGAGCTATGATTAGTCACCAGGTCGACCTTGGAAAACATTCCACAGGTTCCACAACGGATTAAATCATGACTCACTCATAAAACGCCATCAGCTATTTCCATGTGAGTCACAATACCCTGTGATGTGTTTAAGGCAGATCTTGTAACTACCATTATAAAATTAGCTAAATATCAATGAAAATTAACTTTAAAAAATTATGTCTATAATATTATAAAATTCAAACTGTTACAGGAAAACCTATAACAAAATAATCCAACAATATCTAAATAAATCAAATATTTAAAAGCACTAATCAACAGTAATCCAATCCACTTAACTGAGGAGCCCTGACGAAGCACGACCGCTCACTACGAATGCCAACACTAGAAAGTGTTGGCATTGACAGTAGGCATTAGGGACAGCAATTAGGGATTTCCTAATCCCTTGCCAGCCTGCAAGCCAACCCTAATGGGCAGAGTATGGGACAAAGGTCAACCTAGGCTTCCACTACACGAGAATTCCGGATCCAGGATAAAACTTGGCACCAGCAGCATGGTCTGATGATTGGTATCGGTAAGATCCTGAACCAGCCTGCACATGAGCCCTGATGTCCAGAGTATGGGGGCATAGACCACCCTGGTTTCTACTATACAAGTATCCCGTGTCCAGGATAAAAACATGACACTATCCTATTAGTTAATGGAGTTAATCCCTCTGCTATAAATTAACTGCTAGCAGCCTGTATGCACATAAGGTTTCTGGTAGCATCGGCAAGAAACGGCTGTCGACAGGTATGAATTTATTAGAAAACAGGCCTTGTGCGTCGGGTTGCATTTATCATCAAAGTTTCTTGCGATGACCGACTGACTGGTTAAAATAAATTTATTAAAGTAAAAATATTATATATACATAACATAAAACAGAAAAAAAAAAAAACGTTAAAATACAATAAGATAAAAGAATTTAAAAATATATAATAAAAGTGTTAAATATATAGTAGCTTTCGAAGTGAAGTGCCTCATCATTAGCTGATGAAGAGGCACTTCACTTCGAAAGCTACTATATATTTAACACTTTTATTATATATTTTTAAATTCTTTTATCTTATTGTATTTTAATGTTTTTTTTTTCTGTTTTATGTTATGTATATATAATATTTTTACTTTAATAAATTTATTTTAACCAGTCAGTCGGTCATCGCAAGAAACTTTGATGAGGTATGAATTTAATCATTTTGTATTACCTTAGATTTCCAGTTTTATATTGTAATAGCAATTCACAACTTAATACTTTAGAATTGTAATTTGCAAATTGTAATATTGGTAATTGTAACTGTACTATCCTAAACTATTAAAATATTCAAAATATTCAATCACTGATACCCATCACCTTCCTGATGATGAGTATCAGTAAGATACCCAAAACATCACCTTATTAAACTATAGTATAATTAATAATAGTTTTACATTATAACATAAAACTATAATTTTTATATTATAATAATGTAATAGCTTAATAAGGTATTATTAATTTCACGTGATATAAGAGTGATATGAATATAATAATAACCTTTATGTTAAAATATTTCATAAAATTTTAAGACATGTCAGTGCTTACTTCAATATTCATGAGTATCTTTTTTTTTATTCCAGTGACCCCATAAAAATCATGTCGAAGTTGATGTCGAAAAAAATAAATGCTGATGCAGAGTGTAGCATTTTTAAGAGCAGTGGTCAATTAACTACTTTTTTGAACTGCTCAATGACACTGACACGTGTCTTATTTGCAATGACGCCTTGTCAGTGTTTAAGGAATATAATGTGAAACGTCACTACACCACAAAACATGCCTCAAATTACAATAAATTTCAAGGAGCTTTGCAGCAGAAAAAACTCCAAAAACTAACCAAAACTTTTCAGTTACCAACGGAAGATTACAACTTTTACTCATCAAAATTTATCTGCATTTATATGGAGCTCTCAAGCCTTCCAAATCATTACCGAAGAAGGAACGACCTTTATGGATGGGGAATTTGTAAAACAGATTTTTTTTGACAATTGCAGAAGAAGTATGTCCTGAGAAAGTAAAGAATTTTGCATCTGTAATAAGAAGAATTGTAGATTTAGGAGCAGATGTTCAAAATCAACTCGTAGACAAAGTTTGTTGTTGTTGTTGTTGTGGGGGTTTTCTGGCGCATAAGCTGCTTTGGCTATAATGCGCCTATTCCTTTATTGTAATAATATATATAATATATGAGAATTTCTTGTTATGTTAGAAGAGGCAAAAATCAGAAATGACTAAAAACTCCAATTTTCTTCAGAAAGTTAAAAAATTCAGGGATATTTGCATTGTCACCAATGACATTCTCTAGAGTTATTGGTTTGCGAAGGTTAACCAAAGATAGCAGGGTTGTATTTCGGTCTTGATTATAGTGTGGGCATTCAATGAGAATGTGTTTCACAGTCAGATTTAGAAAACAATGTGGACACTGTGGTGGATCATCTCCTGTGAGTAAATGAAGGTGAGTCAAATGTGTATGGCCTATTCTTGATCTTGAAAGGAGTACCTCTTCTCGTCTTGATGAACGGACACTGGAACGCCAAATTCTAGGATCCTGTTTAAATTGAAAAAGTTTGTTATGTGTTTCAGAGTGCAAGAGTGCTGTCCATTCTGTTAGGCATGAATCACGAATGATTTGTGGGTAGTCTGATGCTGGAACAGGGATAGTGGTTAAATCTAAGGTAGATGGATTTTTTGCCGCTTTATCGGCCAGTTCATTACCAGAAATTCCAGAATGTGCCGGAATCCAGCAGAAGGTGATCATTTGGTGGCGCTCTTCAATCTGCAGTAATAATCTTCTAATTTCATTTAGAAAAGGGTGAACTTTATCTGCGGAGTTAGATAATGCCATAATTGAGCTGAGGGAATCAGTGTAAATAACAAATTTTAATGAGCAGTCAAAACAGAGATTTTCTAAGGCTAGTTTAATTGCATATAATTCTGCTGAGAATATACTGAATTCAGGTGGAAGGGCTGCTGAAATAGTGGTATTTAGGAACACTGCTGCTGCTGCTCCAACATTTGAGTTAGATTTAGAGCCATCTGTATAAATTGGAGAAAAGTCAAAATATTTGTGAGTGTGAATTGCATGAAGTTGTTTCACATTTGATGCTTGAAGAACATTTTTCCCCCACTGGCAAAGGTAAGTGTCACAGGTGGGTAGAGGAGTAAGAGTCCATGGTGGTTGAATGCATGTTACTACTTCTTGTACAGAATGAATGGAAACTTTCCAAACTTGCATCAGTTCAAGAAGGCGAAGACCAGCTGGTTTTACTATACTAGGCTTACTTCTGTAGAGGTTTTCTAATGGTGGATTAAATAAGTATGACTGAATTGGATGTGAGGCACAACTTTGTATTTTGACAGCATACTTCAGTAGCAGTGTTTTCCTACGTAGTGTTAACGGGGGCTCATGAGCGTCAATGTAGAGGCTATGTGCTGGCGATGTTCTGAAATCTCCAAGTGCAATCCTCAAAGCATTATGTTGAACTGGATCAAGCCAGCGCAAAACACTTGCTCTGGCAGAATCATAGACAGGAGCACCATAATCAAGACGGGATCGGATTAATGCCCTGTATAGCCGAAGTAAGGAGGTGCGATCTGCACCCCATGTTAGTGCGGATAAAGTTCTGAGTATATTTAACTTTTTTAAACAGGAAGTACGTACATTTTTAATATGGTCTAAGAAATTTAATTTGTTGTCAAGGATTAATCCTAGAAATCTGATGTTAGTAGTGACTGGGATGGAGACATTGGAAATTTGAAGTTCAGGATCCAGATGGAGTTTGCGTTTTCGACAAAAATGGATAGCAACTGTTTTCTGTTGTGAGAGTCGATAGCCGTTAAGGTTGGCCCATTGTTGTATTTTATTCAGTGATATCTGAAGCTGCCTTTCAATAGATCTCATGCTTTGGGAATGACAGGAAATGGAAAGGTCATCCGCGTAAAGATATGACTCAACTGTGTTTGGAAGCTGTTTAGTGATGGAATCGATTCTAAGAGCAAAAAGAGTGGCACTCAGCACAGATCCTTGAGGAACACCTTCTTCCTGAATGAAAGTTGTAGAGAGGTCATTTTGGTATTTTACTTGAAATGATCTAGTGTATAGGAAGTTCTGTACAAATATGGGAAGGTTTCCCCGTAGACCGAGAGAATAAAGATCACTAAGTATGCCATGTCGCCAGGTGGTGTCAAAGGCTTTCTGTATATCTATAGTAACCATTACCAGATGCTCGTGTTTAACGAACGCATTGCGAATGGCAAATTCAGCCTTGATCATGAGATCTAAGCATGATCTGTTTTGTCGAAAGCCATGCTGACTATTGCTCATTAGATGTTGTGACTCTATGATCCAGACGAGTCTATTGTGGACAATTTTCTCAAGGATTTTGCTGAGGCAGCTTGACAGAGATATAGGTCTATAGTTATGGAGACTGGTTGGATCTTTTTCAGGCTTCAGGAACGCCAAAACAATAGAGTGGTGCCAAGAAGCTGGATAAGTTTTTTCTAAAAAAATACGGTTGTAAAAGACCAGGAGGAGGCGCAAAGCTTTGTCATCAAGATGTTGCAGCATGATATAATAAATCCCATCTGGTCCGGCGGCACCATTACGAGCTGTTTTAATGGCATGCAATAATTCAGAATATTGTAGAGGTTTGTTATATGGCAGAATGTGGGCAGTTTGGAAATTAATAGGATACCGTTCTCGACTGTTTTTAATTCGTTGGAAAGATGTAGTATAAGCTGATGTTGCTGAGATCTCAGCAAAAGTATTGCCCAAAGCGTTAGCTATATCCGAGGGACTAGTTAAATCTCGCCCATTCCAGGAGAGGACTGGAGAGGGTATGGTTGGAAACTTACCAGAAAGCTGTCTAATTTTTTTCCAGATTAATTTGCTGTCAGTATTTCTGTTAATTGTTGATGCAAAACGGGTCCAGGATTCTTTTTTGGCTTGCCTCTGTATGAAGCGTGCTTTTGCCCTTACTTTCTTACAATTTATCAGATTGGCTGTGATTGGATATTGCCGAAACAAATTCCACGCTTTATTTTTTGCTTTTTTTGCTTTGGTGCATTCCTCATTCCACCAATAATTATAGTGCTTTCGACCCGGTGGATTTGATAATGGTATTGTATCTTTAGCCACGTTTAAGAGATGCGATGTGATGTAATCTGTCACATCATCAATACGGTGGAGACGGATTTTTTTCTCATCGAAAGAGATTGATGACTGAAATTTTGCCCAGTTTGCTCTTGTAAATTTCCATTTCCTGCAAGGTTTAGTTAAAGGAGTCTGTGCTATCAATACCTTGCATACGATTGGGAAGTGATCACTGCCCATAGGATCGTTTATAACATACCACTCTATGGTCGGGACCAGTACTGGAGAACAAATGGAAAGATCTATTGCTGAAGTATGTCCAGTTGGGAGCTGAATGTGAGTGTGCATGCCAGTATTCAGTATGGTGAGGTTTAGTGAATCTAAAAGTCTTTCAATGAGTCGACCACGTGTATCCAATTTAGAAGCACCCCATAGGGGATTGTGTCCATTAAAGTCCCCTAATATACAGAGAGGTGGAGGTATCTGTATGAGGAGGTCTTCAAGTTCTTTTAAACAATAAGTATGGTTTGGCTGTAAATAGATTGAGACTAGTGTTATTGCAATATGGAGAGTTATACGAACCGCAACAGCTTCTATTTCCGTTCGAAGTGGGATATGTTTAGTTGGGATCTTTGAATTTATCAGGATTGCTACACCACCGTGGGCAGTATTTGCTGTATTGCGATCTCTTCGATAAAGGCAGTAGTTCTTTATCGATGGAGAAATTTGCGAGGTTAAGTAAGTTTCTTGGAGACAGAGAGCAACTGGAGAATACTGGTTAATTAGATTATGGATATCATCTGTGTTGCAACGAAAGCCTCTGCAGTTCCATTGTACAATGAACGCCATTATTTGTGTTTAATTGTTTGAGATGTATCTGACTGCTTTTTGAAGGTGATTGGTTTATGACATTCCAATTTTTGTTTGTCTTTTTTTAGGAAAACTGGCCGACCAGTGTCCATTTCTTCTTCTTCGGCATGAATTTCTAATATTGGATCTTCCGGTAGAGTAGGAGATGTCGCTGGTATTGTAAGAGGAGTGTTACTTGCCTGATCTGAATGCTTGGGGTTACTGGACTGTTGCTGAGAGAGGACAGCTCGAGCCCAGTCAGAGATTGATATGTTTGAGGGGACGGTAACTTCAGTTTGGGTGGATACTGTTTGTTGTTTTTGTGCAACATTTGCATAGGTACGTTTGGGCATGGTAGGAGCAATTATTTTCCTTGCTTCTTGAAAGCTTACCTTGTTCTCAATCTTATATTTAACAATTTGTTTCTCAGTTTTCCATCTCTCACAAGTTCTAGAATATGCAGGATGGTTACCTTTACAGTTGGGACATGTCTTTTCTGTCGCCAAACATTCAGACTGTGTATGATCGGAAGATCCACAGTTTGGACAAACTGGGTTTCCTCTACATGTTGTCTGAGAGTGACCATACTTTTGGCACTTGTAGCATCTCAAGGGATTGGGTATATACGGGCGAACACAGCAAAGTAGATAGCCAGCTTTTACTGTTGATGGTAAGTTTGGGGAATTAAATGTAAGAATGATATTCCTGGTAGGCATAAGGTTATTGTCTTTTTTAGTCATGATCTTCTTGATGCAATAACATTTTGATCCTGAAGTTCTTGGGTTAATTCATCCTCTGTCACGTTCAACAAATCCCAACTAGAAATCACACCTTTGGATGTATTTAAGGTAGCATGCGGAGATACTTTAATTGGTATCCCAGCAAAATTTGAAAGTTGTAAGAGTTTCTCTGAATGTCTACTTTTTGTTGTTTCTAAAAGAAGGTCTCCAGATTGCAGCCTTCTCACAGTCTTCGG
The DNA here is from genome assembly GCF_048544385.1 of Mastigoproctus giganteus. Classification (NCBI taxonomy): domain Eukaryota; kingdom Metazoa; phylum Arthropoda; class Arachnida; order Uropygi; family Thelyphonidae; genus Mastigoproctus; species Mastigoproctus giganteus. The sequence goes on along the minus strand of NC_143575.1, from coordinate 121,052,557 downwards.
AGATCCTGCAATACTCTCCAGGTGTTTCTGGATGAGGAAAGGAGATAATTTGCTGAGAGGTTGTTCTGAAAGTGAATGTAAAATTAAAAAGGAAGGAAACTCTTTGGTTGTTGAATTTGTTTTCAACCTCTTGGGTTGTGAAATGTCATGATCAATTTCAGTATGTGGCCGAGAGCTTGTCGGCTCTAAAGATGGATAATCATTTTGCTCCATCTTTGCTCCTTTTCGCCCTTGGCAGATGAGCTTTACTGCCAAGGTTTCCGGCCCCGCCACGGGGAGGCAGGAGCAGTGCCTGGTGTGACCAAGTGAGAAGTAGTAGGGGGTTAGTAATAAGAATATGAAAAAAGAAAGGTGGCTTGCCTTTCTTGCTCTGTACAGGTACTTTTGTAGCAAGAGCGGTTATAAAATAAATAGATTACTTAACGAGAGGAACGCAAAAGAACTATATATCACTTTTTGGAAATCGCACTATAAGGCACAGATAAATCGCTCAGTCACAATCGCTTGGCACCCGGGGCCGACAAAGTTTGTGAATTCACACATTTTTCAATAGCAATCAATGAGAGTGAAGATACAAGTCATACAGCTCGATTATTAATTTAAATCCAAGGTTTTAAAGTAACTGAAGAGCTAGTTGCATTAGAAAGCTTGAAAGATACAAGTGAAAATATATTTTTGAGTGCCAGAAGCAGTTGAAGGCCTCTAATTGAATTGGGATTTGCTATCAGTGGATTCGAAGGAGATGACGCTAAAAATATATTCGGTACTAAAATTGGGTTCATGGGTCAGCTTCATAAATATCTTGAAAGTAAAAATATTAAAAAGTCAATGCAATTTCATTGTATAATTCACTGGCAGTCTTTGTGCAGAAAATGCTTGGGTGTAGTCATGTCAACTATAATTCAGTCATGTCAACTATAAATAATATCAACAGTAAATTTTATTCACAAGACTGGTCTGAATCATCGGCAATTCAAAAATTTTCTTGAAACAATTGAGATGGAATATGGTGATTTTTTGTACCACACTGAAGTACGATGATTGAATCATGGTAGTGTGTTGAAGTAATTTTTTGAACTTAGGATTGAAATATATTTATTTGTGAATGAAAAATTTTAACCTGATCCTGAACTGTCAGATCTCAAATGGTTGTGGAACCTTGCCTTTTTAATTAGACCAGGGTTCAAGCCCGTAACCACCAAATACGGAGGATGCCGAAAGATCAGGGAATGACCACCGCATATCCCCGGAGCAATATGGCCTTAGTTGCTAATGCTCCTAAAAACCAAATAACAAACAAACAACAGATATATGTAAGCACCAGAATTTCTTAATATGAAACCACAAGGATGAGACAAACTTGTCAATGAATTGTATTATAATGTCAAAGCATTTGAAACAAAACTGGAGTTATTTAAAAGTCAACTACTTTGGAATAATTTTTTTAAATTTTCCATGTTGCGATAATTTATTTTAAAATATGCCTAGTTGTAATTTTTCCACTGAAAATTTTATGGCGAGATTTCTGATTTTAAAATTAATTCAAAGATGTTTGAAAATTTTCAAAATCAGTTTGACGTACCCATCAACGATGTTGATGAGAATTTATGATTAGAGTTGGTAGATTTTCAATCCAATGATGCACTGAAAACAATATTTAAAAATGAAGATCTAATTCCATTTTATTCAACATTATCTGAGTCAGATTATCCAAAAATAAGAAATTTTGCAAGAAAGGTTAAATCAATTTTTGGAAGTACATGTGTATGTGAGCAGACCTTTTCAAAAATGAAATATGTAAAATCAAAAATATGATCACATCTAACTGACCCACATTTACACAACTTTTTAAGAATTGGAATTAGTTAGTACTTTAAAATCCAATATTACTATACTTAATCGCACTCTACAACCACATTCATTCAACACATTAATTATAATTTTTTTGTATTACTAACTGTATTTTTGTGATTAGTACAGTAAATAAATAATAATTAATTTATTGTGATTAGTACACTAAATAAGTAATAATTAAAATTTGATATAAACAAACTGGTATATTTTATATTAATTAAAGTGGGATCAGCTTTGTCACCTGAATTCCACACTTCAAAAGGCTTATTACAAGGTTGTTGCATGTCACCAACACTTTTCAAAATTTATATCAACATCTGCCTAAGATCCTGGTAAAAAAAAATGTAATAAAATGGGATTGCCAATTAATAAGAACACCTATATTCACAATTTATTTTTTGCAGATGATCAGGTGGTGATAGCACAAGACTTAGAAGATGCAAAGTATGCATGTAGTCAATTCTTTGAGGAATATAAACAATGGGGTCTAAAAATCAATTTTAGCAAGACTGAAATGTTGTCTTCAGGGCCAGGACACGTTCTAAATATTGCAGGTTTTAAAATCAAACAAGTCGATAAATTCAAATATTTGGGATCAATCTTACAAAGTGATGGATCATCCCAAGCAGAGATCAATAGTAGTAGTGGCATGTGATGCAAGAAAGCAAATGTATGAGCTTATGCAGCATCAGCCAAAAGAAAAAAAAAAAAAAAAATCACACCATTCCCTCCAAATGCCTGTCCAGTTCATCCTTAAATTTATTCAACCTATCAACTTCCACAACGACAGATGGAAGTTTGTTCCAGCAATTAACCACCCGCTGGCTAAAGGAAAATTTCCGCACATCTATTCTACATCTGTCTTTTCTTAATTTGAATTTATGCCCCCTTAGATTCGTAATCTGAACAAGTGGAAGGATCACATCAGAATTCAGCATGCTCAACCCATTCAAGGCCTTATATACCTCAATCAGATCACCGCGCAGGTGCCTAGTCTCCAGCCACCGCAATTTGCAGAACTTAAGCCTCTCTTGGTAAGAGGATCCCTTCTTTCCCTTCACCAATCTTGTTGCCCTTCTCTGTACACGCTTAAGTAAATCTACATCCTTCCTAAAATGAGGCCTCCAGACCTGTACGCAGTACTCAAGCCGTGGCCTGACCATTGCCTTATACAGAGGGATAATCACCTCCTTTTCCCTGCTAGCAAAATTCCTATATATCATTGACAAAACCCCATGACCTGCCCTGGCAGCCTGTCTGCATTGCTCAGAAAACTTCATATCTGCCTGCACAATTACTCCCAGGTCTTTTTCATTTTCTACCACTTTAAGTGTAGTCCGTAGCCGAGTGGTCAGGAGCGGGAGTGCAGTGGCAAACGCTCTTTGAGTAGACCGGGGTTCAAGACCCTGACTGCTGAATACGGTCGATCTGCCAACCCGCACTGGACCAGCATGGCAGATTATGGTCCATTTTCCCTCAGCATGAATTGTTGAGGAGGCTTCCATCCTGCAGTGGGTTGATAATGGCTGCAATTTTTTTTTTTTTTTAAGTGTAGTATCACACAGTTGGTACGTTTCTCTGGGGTTACTTCTACCCATATGTAGTACTTTGCATTTGTCAAGGTTAAACTTCAGTTGCCACTTCTTAGCCCATCTGCCCAAATTATCTAGATCCTGTTGCAGTAGCACACTGCCATTACTGTCATTAACAACATTGCCAACCTTTGTATCATCTGCAAACTTCGACATTAAGCCTGATATACCTTCATCAATATCATTGATAAACATACAAAACTACAGTGGACCTAACACCGGACCCTGTGGGACTCCACTAATAACATTAGTCCAAGAAGAGCAGCACCCATTGATTACCACCCTCTGTCTTCTAGCACTTAACCATCCTTTTATCCATTGTAGCAACTTACCCTTAATACCATTCTGCTCCAATTTGTACAATAGTCTTCCATGCGCAACAGTGTCAAAAGCTTTCCTGAAATCCAAATATACGATATCAAAATTATTTTTCGCATCCAGTTCCTTTGTAACCACATCAAAATATCCTATCAAATTTGTCAGACAAGACTTTCCCTTAACAAACCCATGCTGTGTCTGAATTATTGCTGCAGTCTTGTCTAGATGATCCTGCAATGCATCCTTAACCAGCGACTCCATTATTTTACCCGGAACAGAAGTTAAACTAACTGGTCTGTAATTACTCGTGTCACCCTTCGATCCCCCCTTTGTGAATTGGGGATACATTTGCACATCTCCAGTCCGTGGGAACCTCCCGAGTCCAAGGATGCTCTCATAATTATGGCTAAGGGTTTGCTTAGTTGCTTTGACGTCTCCTTTAATATAACTGGATAGATCCCATCCACCCCAGGTGCTTTTCTTACGTTTAACTTCAACAATTTCTCTTCCACTTTGCTCTCGGTTATTACAAAATCATTAAGTATCTTGCTACAATTTGATAACCTTCTGCCATTTTCAAACCTTAATAATTCCTCACGTGTGAATGTAGATGCAAAATACTCATTCAGTTTGTTTGCTATCTGAGCAGGATCATCAACAGTTGAACCATCGATGTCAAGTGGACCGATCAGATTCATCCCCTTCCTTTTAGAGTTTATATAAGTAAAGAAATCCTTGCTGTTTTTCTTAGCATCTTTTGCCAAGGATTTCTCGTAATCTGCCTTCGCCTGCCGAACCTCCTTTGTGACCTGATTACAGATTAACTTATATCTGCCATAGGCTTCTATGTCGCCTGATAATTTATATGCATCCCATGCATTTTTCTTCTCTGTTACGAGTCTCATTAGTTCATTTGACAACCATTTAGGCCTAAACCTTGAACAATATTTCTTAATAGGTATGAACCTTTTAGTAGCTTCCACGATTAATTCCTTGAATGCTTCCCACTTCGAATTTACTGTTGGTAACATCGTCAGTTGATCCCACCGTACAGAATTTAAAAACCGTCGGAGACCACTGTACTCGCCTTTACGGAAGCAAAAACCCTTTCCTTTACCCCTGATAGTAGTTAAATATTTAAGTAAATCCCACGTGAGTACACTGTGATCACTGCCACCTAGTGGTTCTTTTATCTGCAAATTCCTAATACATGAATGATCACTGCTGATAACCAGATCAAGAGTATTACTTTCTCTGGTTGCCTCTCGAACATGCTGCTGCAGAAAACAATCATCCAATTTTACCCCGAGGGCTCACATCTGGTGAGTATGGGCTTGGCACACCCAGGGTCCTTAGCTGGATATCATCATTCTTCTCTTTCTTGGTGAATCCCTTTTACTTCTAATTCTTGTTTTCTCTCTCTCTCACACACACACACACACACACAGGGTAACTCAGAATTTTTTTTTTTGGCTGGTGCAGCAAAAGCCTCAGGCTTCCTTGCACCATACAGCTAATTATAATAATAATAATAATAAATCCACAAAAGTCTGACTAGTGTGTGAGTGCCCAACCCACAAGTTCCAGTCAATATCTATGAAGTTAAAATCCCCCATTATAAGACATTCCGATTTATTAGCCCACTCTATTTCTCTGTACAATTGTTCATTGTACTCATTCAAGTCATTAGGCCTATAACACACTCCTACTCTTATTTTTGCTTTCGCAGTGCTTATGTGACACCAAACTGACTCAACAGTGCACTGTTCATCTATATCAACTGGATGCACTTCTTTTGATTTTATGTTTTTCTTTATTAACAGCATAACACCTCCTCCCTTCCTATCCTGTCTATCCTTTCTGTACACATTGTACTCCCCAAATTCCAGTTCGGCATTCCTTATATCTGTGTGACACCACGTCTCTGATATCCCAACAATATCCGCCTTTGATGTCTTGACCAACACTTCAAATTCATCAAATTTATTTACTATACTTCTAGCATTGGTATACATGCAAGTATACATGCACCTATTCTTATTCTTAATTAATAAGAGAATTACAGGAGGCAGAAAGGCTATCGGCATGTTAAACTCTGTTCTGTAGAGAAAAAATATCCTAAATAAAACAAAGAAACTTATATTTCAAACAATTGCACAGTCTTCTATTGTATAGAGCGGAAACCTGGACACTGAATAGGTGAGCGGAAAACAAATTGCTCTCCACAGAAATGGATTTTTGGAGACGATCAGCAGGAACTTCAAGAGACAAAAAACGGAATGAAGATTGTTGTTGGGGTTTAAAGTGCAATGGCTACTTAGGCCATATTGCACTTATGGAAGTGGTGCATACTGTCTGCGTTTGTTGATTTAGAAGCAGTTAAATACGGTTATACAATCTTATTCATTTTAGGAAGGAGAAGAATTCTGCGAGATTTGAATTTTCGCCTATGATATGGCTAAGTGACAAAGGTTCCTTTAAATTTGACAGAGAATTGAAAGACTTTAGTCAAGCATTATTATAAAGAGTACAGTCCAGAAGTATGTGTTTGACTGTGAGTAGTGTATGACAATGATTACACTGGGGAGGATCATTTCCTGACAAAAGAAATAGATGGGTTAAATGAGTATGACCGATTCTGGCTCTGGCTAGAATTACTTCTTCTTGTCTGTTTGCTATAGAGCTAGAAGCCCATAATTTTGGTAAGGGTTTTATTTGGAGTAGTTTATTATGGAATTGTGTTTGCCACTGAAGAGTCCATTGATCTTTACATATTCTTTGTATATTCATTTTATAATCTGTGACGGGTACTAGCAAATTCGTTGGGGCTGGGCTGGATGGATTTTTGGCAGCATCATCTGCAATTTCATTCCCTGGTATTCCGGTATGGCCTGGGATCCAGCAGAAGATAACCTCTTGCTGATACTCTCTAAGACGTATCAGCTGTGTTTTGATGAACTTTAATATCGGATGAGTAGGCGGGGAATTGTTTTGCAATGCTAATACGGAACCTTGCGAGTCTGTGTATATTATGCTATTTTGAATTGACATATGGAAGCCATTTTCTAATGCAAGCTTTATGGCATATAATTCAGTTGTGTAGCTACTACACTTTGTCGTAAGAGATTGAGAAATTATGTTATCAGGGAGTACCACTGCTGCACCCGATCCACTCTCAGACTTCGATCCCTCTGTATATATTTTAGCGAAGTCAGGATAATGTTGAGTATGTTCAATGTGCAGCTGTTGGATGGTAAAGTCTGATAGAGAGTGTTTACCCCACTGGTGGAAATACTTGTCAGAATATGGCATGATGCTGTGACAAGTATTATCTATAGGATCTTGCAAGATTTTATTGAAGTGTATATCCCAATCTTCTGATAGATGTTTTAGCCTAATACCAGCAAGCCAAACTGTCTGTGGTTTGTTTCTATACAGGGTCATATACAGTGGATCATGAAGTATTGACCAATTAGGATGGGTTACCTGGCTTTGGATCTTGATTGCATAGTTTAACAGCAACATCTTTCTCCTGATATTTAAAGGAGGTTCGTGGGCTTCAATATATAAACTTTGCAGTGGAGATGTTCTGAACGCACCTAATGCTGTTCTAAGAGCTGAATGTTGAATAGGGTTGAGGCGAGATAAAACACTCTCCCTAGCAGAATCGAAAACAGGCGCCCCGTAGTCCAGGCGTGATCTAATTATGGTTCTGTATAGGTGAAGCAGGCTGTAACGATCTGCTCCCCATATTGTCGCTGATAAAACTCTGAGTATGTTCAGTTTCTTTTGACAGTTTGATCGGAGATATTCAACGTGTTTTTGGAAGTTTAACTTGCTGTCGAAAAATAATCCTAGTAGACGAATACAATTAGCTATGGGAAGAGGATGGTTATTCAAGTGGAGCTCGGGCTCAGGATGCATATTGCGTCTGTTACAGAAGTGTATGGCAGCAGATTTCTGGCTGGACAGTCTATAACCATTTTGTGTCATCCATGTCAGGATGTGATTAATTGATATTTGTAGCTGGCATTCAATATAATGCATGTTTTGAGAATGACAGGATATTGAGAGATCATCTGCAAAAAGGTACGAATCTACAGTTTTCGGAATGAGTTCAATTATATGGTTCATTGCAAATAAAGTGGCACTGAGAACCGACCCTTGCAGAATTCCTTCTTCTTGGGTAAAGATCTTAGAGAGGGTTCCCCGGTAACGAACTTGAAAGGATCTCCGATGAAGAAAATTTTTGATAAAGTATAGTAAATTTCCTCTCAAGCCAAGAGAATGCAGATCTTTTAAGAGGCCGAATCGCCATGTAGTGTCAAAGGCTTTCTCAACGTCAAGACAGACCATTACATGATGTTCCTTCTTGACGAAAGCATTTCTAATGTTTGTCTCGGTTTTGATCATGAGATCCAATGAAGATCGATTTTTCCGGAATCCAAATTGGTTGTTGTTAATTAAGTTTTGGGACTCCATGAACCAAGTGAGACGGTGATGTAACATTTTCTCGAGGGTTTTGCTTAGACAGCTGGTAAGGGATATTGGTCTGTAATTTTGCGGAACAGAATGATCTTTACTGGGCTTTGCAATTGCTAGTACATAAGAATGACGGCAGGAACTTGGGAATGTTTGTTGAGAAAAAATTCGATTGAAAAATATGAGCAGTAAGGAGAGTGATCTCTGATCCAAATTTCGCAGCATTACATAGTATATCTCATCTGGGCCAGCAGCACTGTTTCTTGAGTTGTTAAGGGATTGTTGCAGCTCAAGCATGGTAAATGGTTTATTATAAGATAAAGCAGAATTCCCAGTGAAATTTAGTCTCGATTTCTCTGCAACCGTTTTAAGTTTTTGAAATGTTTGATCATAGGCGGTAGAAGAGGACAACTGAGAAAATACGATCCCCAGTGCATTTGCTATTTCTGTAGGAGTAGTAAGCTCCTGACCATTCCAGTTCAGTAGTGGGGTGGATAAAGAAGGGAATTTACTGTTTAAATATTTTATTTTTCTCCAGATTAATCTCATATCTGTATTTTTATTTACTGATGAGGCGAATTTAATCCAATTTTCTTTTTTCGCTTTACGTCTGATGAAACGGGCTTTTGCTCTAAGACGTTTATAACTAATAAGATTGGAGGTGGTTGGGTGTTTGCGGAAAAAGTTCCACGCTTTGTTTTTCTCTTTTTTCGCATGATTACAGTCTTCATTCCACCAGTAATTTGTTTTTCGTCTATTTCTTACTTGATATTGAGGAATGGTAGCAGATGCAGCTGTCAGAATTTGATTTGTGATGTGCTCAGTAACACTGTCGATGGAACAGGACTGAATAATATAGTTGTCAAATGATATGTGCGTTCTGTATTTTGTCCAATCGGCTCTTGAAAATTTCCATTTAATTGGATTTTCTGTTGGGAAGGAACAGGATGTTTGAATTTTGCAGATTATCGGATAATGGTCGCTGTTATAAGGATCACTTAGAGTTTTCCAGTCTATACTTGGAAAGAGGATTGGGGAACAAATGGAAAGGTCTATTGCAGATGTTGAACCTGTAGGGAGATGAATATACGTGGGAGTGCCAGTAATTAGTACAGTTAAATTAAGCCTGTCTATCAACATTTCAATAAGCTTCCCTCGTCTGTCTGATATAGGGGAACCCCATATTGGATGGTGGGCATTAAAGTCTCCTAGTAAACAAAATGGAGATGGTAACTGCAAAACAAGATCTTCGATTTCCTGAATAGTATATTGATGATTTGGCAGAAGGTAGATTGAAACTAGTGTCAGTGTAATACCATTTACAACGCGAGTGGCAACAGCTTCTAAGGCGGTTTGTAAATGGATGCATCTGGAGGGGATTCTTGAATCCACGAGTATTGCTACTCCTCCGTGAGCACTGTTAGGGCCAGCTCTGTCTTGTCTGAACATGGTATAATTTTTGATTTTGATTGAGATCTGAGGTGTCAAATTCGTTTCCTGCAAGCACATTGCAACGGGTCTGTAGTGATGAATTAATTCATGGATATCATCGATGTTTCTGCGAAGGCCTCTACAGTTCCATTGGATGATCTGTTCCATTATTTGGATTTGTAAGAGGGAGATGAATCTGACTGTTTTTTATAAATGGGTTGTTTGTGACGATCTAGCTTAGGTTTTTCTTTTCTGGGAAAGTTGGGGCGTGTTGAATCATTGTTACCTTCCATTTCACCATCTGCATGTAATTCAATGTAATTCTGCATGTAATTCAGGTCTTGGGTGGTCATATAATCGGTATCCATCCTTGTTGAGGGTGGTTGATTAACCTCAACAGGATCAGATTTTTGCAGTTTTTCTGTTACTTTACCATGGGTTATGATTTGGGTTGGAACTGTGAGAGGCGTATTCATACTTTGATCTACTGTGTTTGGCTTTGATATAGGCTGGGTCGATAGAACTGATCGAGCCCAGTCTGTGATCGATTTATCCGGAGAGAGTGACACTTCCGTCTGACATGCTACTGATTGGTGAGAGTGGGTAGCCGAGGCATATGAGCTATTTGGCATGATTTGTTTAATTTGTTTCCTAGCTTCTTGATAGGAGACTTTATTTTCAGTCTTATATTTTTGTATTTTTTTGCTTATCTTCCAGAGATCACATTCTTTAGAGTATGCTGGATGGCTTCCGCTGTAATTAGGCCACTGCGGAGTTTGTGCTTTGCATTCTGACTGGGTATGAGTTGTGGAGCCACAGTTTGGACACGTTGAAATGCCACGGCATGCTGTCTGGGAGTGACCAAATTTTTGGCATTTGTAGCATCTTAGGGGGTTTGGGATAAAGGGTCGAACACGGCAATTTAAGTAACCTGCTTTGACTGATGGTAGATTCGGTGTATTGAAAGTTAGAATTACATTACGTGTTGGGATTAAGGTACCATTTTTTCGTATCATGATTCTTTTTGCTTGAGTTACATTTTGTGTCTTTAGTTCCTGTACTATTTCTTCTTCAGAAATCTTCAGTAGGTCCCACTCAGTAATCACTCCCTTGGACGAATTCAGGGTGTTATGTGGAGTGACTTGTACTGGAATTCCGCTTAAAGTGGTGAGTTTCAATAGTTGTTCCGAGTGTCTTGGGAGAGAAGTCTCTATTAGCAAATCCCCGGATTGGAGACGTTTCACCATTTTTGGTGATGCTGCTGCATGTTCCAGGCATCGTTGTATAATGAAAGGGGAGAGCTTGCTAACAGGCTGTGCCGACAGAGAATGGATAATCAGGAAGGCTGGTGATTCCTGTCTGCCTGCATCTTTTTTCATTCTCTTCGAGGTAGAGAAGTCGTGGTCGGTTTCATGATTTTCATATTGAGCACTCTTGGGCTCTAGATGTGGAAATTCATTGGTTTCCATTACTGCTCCTTTTAGCCCCGAGGGTTGATTTATCCCCCAGGTTACCGGCCCCGCCATGTAGAGGCACGAGCGGTGCCACCAGTGACCAAGCGATAGGAGGTTAGTGGTTAGTGTGTTAGAAAAGTAGTTATATATACAAAAGAAAGGTGTCTTTCCTTTCTTATAGGAGGCTTCCTTCTTTATTTACAAAGAGCCAGAAATTAAATAACTTTGAAAGTAAAGCCTTTGGAAATCTAACAAATTCTCTTTGTAAAAACGCTTTCAAATTCACTTTGTAAATCACTAGATCACTCGCTTGGCACTCGGGGCCACGGAATGAAGACATAAGAGAAAAAATGGAAGTGAAAAAGACTATTATCGACACCATCAAAGAAAAGCATCTAACATGGTATGGACATGTAAAACGGATGCAAGAAAAACAGATATCCAAAGACTATCCTGGAATGGATACCTCCTGGAAGAAGGAGAAGAGGAAGACCTAGGAGGACATGGATGGATGGAGTACGGGAGTGCATGACAGCCCGAGGCTTAATCGACCAAGACACCTTGAACCGCACTTTATGGCGAGAAAAAATTCCTAACAAGAAATAACTTGTAGGCTGAGGAAACCCATTGTAAATGGAAACACTCCTCTTGAAGAAGTATATTTTATATTACACATCCATCAATTTATTTTTGAATCTGAAGATATGTAGGTATATATTAATTTTTTTTTTCTCTGTATAACATTAAAGTTATGCTGAGAATGTAGTTTTCAGTAATTAGAAATTTTCTCCAGCCCACCAAATATTCCAAAATTTCATGTGGCCTACTTCCCTAAAAGTTTGGGGACCCCGCCTTAGAGTATGTGTTCTTTTTAAGTGAGCATAACTCCTGTCTCTCCTTTCAGTAAATATTGACTCTCCTAATTCTGTATCTCCTATATCTGATTGGCACCATGTTTCTGATATTTCTAAAATGTCCACCTTTGATGATCTAACCCAGTGTTTCCAGAAGTATGGTATGTGCACCCCCCAGGGGGTATGCAAATTGGTTTGATAAGGTACAGAGAAAATTTTTTATTTTATCACAGTTTTTTTAGCTGCAGAAAACAATTCAATAAAATTTAGTCAGTGGGTTCCACTTATAGGAATCACTGGTTAATTGAATCAGCCACTTTAATGAATAAAAACTTGAAAACCCAAACATTTTATATGTTGCAACGTATAAAACTCTTATTAGAATCACAATTTTAGTATACGGAATCATCAAAGATGATAGAGCTATATAATCTATGATTTTATGGGTTTTCTTTTTCCCCTTCATCTAATTTTATAGACTTAAGTAACCTGGTATATTCATATTAGTTTACTATGTGTATGTGTGTGTGTGTGTGTTGTTTACATGTAGTGACCAAGAAATGTCACTTTGGAAAGCATTCACTTGAAAATTATGCAATTTGTTTAATGCTTACTGTCTCTCCTTTCTCCCCTTGATGTGGACACCTTTATGTGGTAGTGGAACATCCCAGTGATGCTCCTGGTCCTCCAGTTAGCATCACTGGGAACCAACACCATGGTAGGTGGGGAACCTGGGTACTGAACAAAAAATAAAAAACTATCAATCTCGATACAAGTGCAGCCACTCCACGACTTACATAAATTCATATTTATGTATATTTTTGCCGGCTAGAGCAAACCTAAAAAAAACTTGGTAATGTATTTTGTGGCCCAGCAGGAAATGAATGGAAGACCCGACTAGGATGGCAAAAATACATATAAGCCAAGTGCCTTAAAAAAGTACATAAGACATTCATTGTGTTTATACTGTAATTCATCTCTGTTTTAAATGAAATGCCAAATATGCTCCTGTCCCTGCACACAGCGAGGTTTGACAATATGAATCCTGACAGCGACTGATTCTTAAAAGTTAACAGAGGGGTGAATGGTATGCTTGCGTGATACAAAGAAATCTATGAAGAAAATAAAAAAGCCACAATTCAGTCATCCATTAATATGTTTATTCATAAAGTTGAGCAGCTGACCCCTTCCAAATCTCCACAGCCCTCAACCTCCACAAAGGCATGCTTATCAGCTGGAGACATTGATTCTGGCAACGATTATTTCTGAATATAAGGCATCCTAATTTTTTTATTATACTAGTCTTAATCTTTTTATTATACATTTTGAAGCATATTTTTTGTAATTTTCCCTACATGCGGGATAAAAAAAATTGAACAAAAAATTCTATTTACATGTTCTTCGAACATTTCTTTTTTTGCTTCAATCAAATTCAGCACGCATAGTTGCTAGTGCTGCATTAGCATTTAGAGAAATTCTGACTTAGCATTAGCATAGGCATATGATGCAAGAAAGAAAGCTTATGCAACATCAGCAAAAAAAAAAAAAAAAAAAAAAATACACTTCCACTTCACCCCTCACACTCCGTTCGAAATACATGTCCAGCTCAGCCTTAAATTTATTTAGGCTATCAACTTCCACAACAAGGGATGGAAGTCTGTTCCACCAACCAACTATCCGCTGGCTAAAGGCAAATTTCCGCACATCTATCCTACATCTCTCTCTGATTTACTGGCCCAATCTATTTCTCTGAATTTATGCCCTCTCAGGTGATTATTCTGAGCAAGAGGCAGAATCCCATCAGCATTGGGCATGCTCAAACCATTCAAGGCTTTATACACCTCTATCAGATCACCTCGCCAGTGCCTAGTCTCCAGACATTGTAATTTGCAAAACTTAAGCCTTTCTTCGTATGAGCAACCCTTTGTTCCATTCACTAATCTTGTTGCCCTTCTCTGTACTCATTCCAGCAGCTCTATATCCTTCTTGAAATGAGGACTCCGGACCTGTATACAGTACTCAAGGAGTGGCCTGACCATTGCCTTATACAAGGGATTAATCACCTCCTTATCCCTGCTAGAAACATTCCTGTATATCATTGATAAGACACCATGAGCTACTCTTGCAGCCCAACTGCACTGCTCAGAGAACTTCATATCTGCCTGCACAATTAGCCCCAAGTCCTTTTTATTCTCTACCACTGTCAGTGTAGTACCACAGAGCTGGTATGCTGCTCTGGGGTTGCTGTTTCCCATATGTAGTACTTTACATATGTTAATGTTAAACTTCATTTCCCACCTCTCAGCCCATCTGCTCAACCTTTCCAGATCCTGTTGCAGCAGCACAGCGTCAGTAGTGTCCTTAACAACCATGCCAACCTTTGCATTATCTGCAAACTTGGACATTAAGCTTGATATACCGTCATCAACATTATTTATAAATACAGAGAACAATAATGGGCCCAACACTGAACTCTGCGGGACTCCACTAATAACATCAGTCCATGATGAGCAGTGTCCATTGATTACCACTCTCTGCCTTCTCCCCCTCAACCACTACTTTATCCATAGCAGCAATTTGCCTCCAATTGCAAAATACTGCTCCACTTTGTGCAGCAGTTTTCCATGTGCAACAGTATCAAAAGCCTTTCTAAGATCCAAGTATATAATATCAAAGTTATTCCCTGCTTCCAGTTCTTTTGTGACTGCATCATAGTATCCAATCAAATTGGTCAGGCAAGACTTCCCCTTAACAAAACCATGCTGTGTCTGAGCTTTAACTGAAGTCTTGTCTAGATGATCCTGCAGTGCTTTTTCAACCAGTGCCTCCATTAATTTTCCTGGAACAGAAGTTAAACTCACAGGTCTATAATTACTTGTGTCAGCCTTTGATCCTCCTTTGTGAATTCGGGTCACATTTGCATATCTGCAGCCTATGGGTACATCCCTTGAGTCCAAGTAAGCTCTCATAATTATGGCTAACGGATTGCTTACTTCCTTTGCTGCCTCCTTTAATATAACTATATAGATCTCATCCACCTCAGGTGCCTTTCTTGTGTTTATCTTCAACAATTTCTCCTCCACTTTACTCTCAGATATTACAAGATTATCTAGCTTACTGCCAGAGTTGAATACACCTCTGGCATTCCCCTCGCTGAATATCTCCTCATGTGTGAATGTCGATGCAAAATATCCATTTAGTTTGTTAGCTACCTGAACAGAATCATCAACAGCTGAACCATCGATATCAAGTGGACCAATCTGATTCATCCCCTTCGTTCTAGAGTTTACATAAGTAAAGAACTCCTTGCTGTTTTTCTTTGCATCCTTTGCCAAAGATTTCTCGTAATCTGCCTTCGCCTGCCTAACCTCCTTTGTAACTTGCTTACAGATCAACTTATATCTATCATAGGCTTCTGTGTCATGTGTTAATTTATATGTATCTCATGTATTTTTCTTCTCTGCCATATGTCTCATTAGTTCATCTGACATCCATTTAGGCCTAAACCTTGAACAATATTTCTTAGTTGGTATGTAAAGCCTAGTAGCTTCCAAGGTAAGTTCTTTGAATGCTTCCCATTTTGAATTTGCTGTTGGTAACATCATCAGTTGGTCCCACTGTATAGAATTTAAATACTGTCTCAGGCCATCATAGTTGCCTTTACGAAAGCAATAACCCTTCCCTTTACCCCTGATGGTAGTTACCTCCTTGAGTAAATCCCACTTCAGCACACTGTGATCACTGCTACCTAGTGGTTCCTCTATCTGCAGATTCTTAATGCATGAAGAATCACTACTGATAATCAAATCAAGAGTATTACTCCCTCTAGTTGCCACCCAAACATGCTGATGTAGAAAACAATCATCCAATAAATCCACAAAATCCTTGCTAGTGTGTGAGTGACCAACCCACAAATTCCAGTCAATATCTGGAAAATTTAAATCCACCATTATAAGATTCTCTGATTTACTGGCCCATTCTATTTCTCTGTACAGTTTCTTATTATACTCATCAGAGTCATTAAGCCTATAGCACACTCCTACTCTCAATTTTGATTTCCCAATGCTTATGTCACACAAAACCGACTCGACACTGCACTGTCCAGCAATGTCGACTGGCTTCACTTCCTTGGATTTTATGTGTTTCTTAATTATAGCATAACCCCTCCTCCCTTCCTATTCTGGCTATCCTTTCTGTAGACGTTGTACTCCCCAAATGCCAGTTCTGCTGTTGTTTGTTGTTTGTTTTTTAGGAGCATTAGCAACTAAGGGCATATTGCGCCGGGAATATGCGGTGGTCATTCCCTGACCTTTCCGCATCCTCAGTATTTGGTGGTGACGGGCTCGAACCCCGGTCTAATCAAGAAGCATGTGCTAGGCACTGCTGCTCCTTCCCACTTGGCTACGGAGGCGTGCTTCCAGTTCTGCATTCCTTATATCTGTGTGACACCACGTCTCTGATATCCCAACAATATCCGCCTTTGATCCTTTGAGCAATACTTCAAATTCATCAAGTTTATTTACCAAACTCCTAGCACTGGTGTACACGCAAGTATACATGCACCTGTTCTTGTTCTTAGCTACCCTAACACAACCCATGTGTTTACTTGTACCGCAATGACTCCCAGCAGGCTCTGAAATATCTTGCATCTTGTTTTCCAGGCTTCTGCTCATTCCAATAGAAGCAGTGCAAGAATCACTTTCACCTCTGCCAGTGGCTACTGTTAATCTATTAGTCCTTGTATCACCCCCCCAACCTAGCAGTTTTCCGACCCACCTAACACTGCCTCGATAGCATCAGCAAATATTCTTGCACCCTCTCTATTTAAGTGTATCCCATCCCTGTAGAAGCAGTCCCTTCTGTTATCAAGTACAGACCAGGCTGGAAAAAACTGTACCACTTGAGCCTTGCACAATCTTTCCAGGGCCGAATTGATAGACAAGGCTCTTATCATATACTCCCTCCTATCGTGTCTGAGCAGAATTGCAGACACTTTTAAATTCAACCTTAATTCACGGCTTTTTTTTCAACAGTGACCTGTACTTGTTAAGTAATTCTGCCGGTCTCCTACTCTTAACATCATTAGTGCCAACATGTACAACTATATCACCTTTTGTGCCCTTAAAAGATGATATCCACTCTACAGCATCATCAACCTTTGCCCCTGGCAGACATACCCTGGTCCTGTTTCACCTATCCTTTTTACATAGCATGTTCCCCGCTTCCTTGACAATAGAGTCACCAACAACTACTACTTATGTAAAATTCGACTTTTGCAAAGTTCTGCAGAACGCGACCCTTACATAAGTTGGGAGTGGCTGTATTTTTTCTGGGGCTGCAACACAGCTGCTATCAGAAAAATTAGATGTTGCTGATCCATATAGTTTAATTTTGGCAAAGAGGCAAGGAACTGAAGAAATGTCAGGTCCAACACCTCATTTCCTAATAATTCATTCTATTAGTGAGAAGCCCTTAGAAAAAATTTAACCCTTCTTTATTCAGAAGGGTTTGAAAGGGTTGGCAGGCTCTCTAGAGCCTGCCAACCCATTTAGAAAATTTTAGAAAATCAGTGAAGTGGTTTCACTCAGATAACATCCTTGTAGAGACCAGAAGTGACAAACATTCAGAACAGCTCCTCCACACCACATATATGGGTGGGGGGATGTGAATCACAGTTACCGCCAACAAAACACTGAATTCATCCTGTGTTTTAATTGCAGGATGGGATATCCTTGAAGTGTCTGAAGAGGAGACCTGTTCTGAATTAGAACCCCAAGGAGTGACACCTACAAAATGAATGTAGAGCTGGAAAACCTGTACCCACTAGAAACATCATCCTGATGTTTATTTCCCCAATGTCTCCTAAGGAGATCAAAGCTGGCTATAAAGATAGCCAGCTTTGCAAACCTTCAAAGAATGTGCATTGTGCAAACCCTCAAAGGATGCAACATCTAAATCGCAATGACTCCAATGTCCACTCTGCAAATAGCACCTTCATGGACCAGATAGGTGAATTACTAGAGAAAACCATAATTACCAACAACCTGATATAATAACCAAGCCACTACAACCCCCACTACCACTAAGAGCATCACAGACTGGAAGATTCACACTGGTTGGTTCACAAGTGACCACAACTCAATAACATATAGCATAGCACAATCAACAAAAGCAAGGAGAGATCCAGGAGACTTCACAAGGTAGAGATACAAACATGCAGACTAGTTCACTTTCAAATTGTACATCACAAACAGCTCTACAGAAGAACTAATCACCATCAAGAAACTACCAACTACAAACAAACAAAGTACAAGAACACATCACAGATATGCAATGCTGCGATGACCAAAAAAGAAAACGAAGACATATCATGTACGCTGATGAACCTCAACCCTCACAGATCTTAAAAAGCAAACAAAGTCATTAGAGTTAGCATTAGTAGAGGCATATGATGCAAGCAGGCAATTTAAACAGCATCAGCAAAAAAAAACAAAAAAAAAAAAACAGGAAGAATCCCATCAGCATTAAGCATGCTCAAACCATTCAAGGCTTTATACACTTCAATCAGTTCACCTTGCAGGTGCCTAGTCTCCAGACATTGTGATTTACAAAATTTATTCCTTTCTTCATAAGAGCAAAGCTTTATTCCATTATCTAATCAGATTGCCCTTTTCTATACTCATTCCATCAGCTCTACATCCTTCCTAAAATGTGGCTCCCAGACCAGTATACAGTATTCAAGGTGTGGCCTAACCATTGCCATATACAAGGGGATAATCACACCCTTTTTCCCTGCTAGAAAAATTCCTGTATATCATTGACAAGACACCATGAGTTACCCATGCAGACCATCTGCACTGCTCAGAAAACTTCATATCTGACTGCACAATTACCCTGAGGAGGTCCTTTTCATTCTCTACCACCCTCAGTGTAATACCACACAGTTGATATGTTACTCGGGGGTTATTGTTACCTATATGTAGTACTTTACATTTGCCAATGTCAATGTTAAACTTCAGTTGCCAACTTTTCTAGATCCTGTTGTAGTAGCATACTGTCATTAACAACCCTGTAACCTTTGTTGTCTACAAACTTAGATATTAACCCTGATATTCAATCATCAATATCATTAATAAATACAGAAAACAACAATGGACCCAACACTGAACCCAGGGGGACTCCACTAATAACATTAGTCTACAAAGAGCAGTGACAAATGATTACCAGGCTCTGTCTTCTCACACTCAATAATCCCTTTATCCATAGCAGCAATTTGTCTCCAATGCCACACAGCTCCAATTTATGCAGCAGGCTTCCACTTGCAACAGAAACAAAAGCCTTCCTAAGATCCAAGTATATGCCATTAAAATTATTCTTTGCTTCCAGTTCCCTTTGTGACCACATCATAATATCTAATCAAATTGGTGAGACAAGACTTCCCATTAACAAACCCATGCAGTGTCTGAACTATAACTGAAGTCTTGTCTAGATAATCCTGCACTGCTTCTTTAACCTGTGCTTCCATTAATTTGCCCAGAACAGAAGTTAAACTAACAGCTCTGTAATTATTGTTCCCCTCCTTTAGAAATTGGGGAACATATTTGCACATCTCCAGTTCATGGGTACTTCCCCACCCTGAGTCTATGGAAGCTCTCATGATTATGGCTAATCTTGAGATGGATAGATCCCATGTATCCAAGGTGCCTTTCTTATGTTTATCTGCAACAATTTCTCCTACCTTTTACTCTCAGTTATTACAAAATCATTTAGCTCACTGCTAGAGTTAAATACACCTCTGGCATTTCCTTCCCACCTGAATAACTCCTCATGTGTAAATGTAGATGGAAAATACTCATTCAGTTTGTTAAGCAGGATCATCAACAGTTGAACCATCGATCTCAAGTGGACCAATCTGATTCATCCCTTTCCTTCTTGAGTTTACATAAGTAGAGACCTCTTTGCTGTATTTCTTCGCATCCTTTGCCAAAGATTTCTCGTAATCTGCTTTTGCCTGCCTAACCTCCTTTGTGACTTGATTACAGACCAGCTTATATCTACCATATTCTTCTGTGTCACCTGTTAATTTATATGTATCCCATGTATTTTCTTCTCTGCCACATGTCTCATTAGTTCATCTAACAACCATTTAGGCCTAAACCTTGAACAATATTTCTTAGTTTGTATGAAAAGCCTAGTAGCTTCCAAGATTAACGCTTTGAATGCTTCCCATTTAGAATTTGCTGTTGGTAACATCAGCTTGTCCCACTGTATAGAATTTAAAGACTGTCTCAGACCACCGTAGTCACCTTTATGAAAGCAAAAACCCTTTCCTTTACCCCTGATGGTAGTTACTTCTTTGATGCCACCTAGTGGTTCCTTTATCTGCAGATTCTTAATGCATGAAGAATCACTACTGATAATTAGATCAAGAGTGTTACTCCCTCTAGTTGCTGCCTAAACATACTGCTGCTGCTGCTGCTGAAAACAATCATCCAATAAATCCACAAAAGTCTTGTGGCCCACTCTATTTTTCTGTTCAGTTATTCACTATACTCATCAGAGTCATTTGGCCTATAACACACTACTACCCTCAATTTTGCTTTTCCAGTGCTTATGTCACACCAAACTGACTCGACACAAAACTGCCCACCTATATCAACTTGCTGAACTTCCTTAAATTTTTTGTTTAACTAAATGCATAACCTCTCCTCCTTTCCTATCCTATCCTTCCTGTACACACTGTACTCCCCAAATTCCAATTCTGCATTCCTTATATTCCTTTCCAGGCAAGTGGCAGGAACAACGACCCCCTAGTGCTTATGCACCAGCATTTCACTGATGACTTCTGCCAGCAGCTCTTAGCATTAGCATTAGCATTAGTAGAGGCATTTGATGCAAGAAAGCAAGCTTATGCAGCATCAGCCAAAAAAAAAAAAAAAAAAAAAATTAAGTAACATAAATAAATAAAAATAACCACTTCCACTTCACCCCTCTGTTCGTTCGAAATACCTGTCCAGCTGAGCCTTAAACTTATTTAGGCTATCAACTTCCACGACAAGGGATGGAAGTCTGTTCCACCCACCAACCACCCGCTTAGGAGACCATATGCATCCTGCCATGTTGCAATTTATTCCCCAGACAGAAATGAGATCTTCAAATGCACCGTGTCATCAGGCCCGCACTATACACGAGTGGTTCGAGGAACACAGCGAAGGCATCACCAACTTGATTGGCCTCTAAATTGTGCACAATTGAACACTATTTTCTTTCTTTTTTTTTTTTTTTGAATGTTTTGGAACAGGAAGTGAGGCATATGAACACGCAACCATCATCTGTGTATCGCAGAGAACCTCAAACCTTTTGTTTGAGGTTCTCTGTGATACGAAAGATTTCATCTAGTTCTTTTACCATTATTCCTTCACAGTAACATTTTCGTATGGCTCATTTAAAAATTAGAAATTTTAAATGCAAGTTTGCATTGACTTGATTAGCTGGAAACAAACAAGTAACACATCTTCCGATGGTTGATGGACCACACTGAGGCGGACAACAGGCAAACATTTGTTTATTGCCTGTCTGATGCAAGGTAAGCTTAATGCACGATTCAAATCTTTTTCAACTTTCACATAAAAAAGAATCACGTTACCGCATAGGTGGTAGATGACTTTCATCAACCAGTGAAATACCACCACTTTGCTTATTGGAGGCTTGAAGTGGTGAAAGCCATGTTTAGTCTCTAGACTGCAGTGATGGCGAACCTTTTTGAAGAGTGGGTCAATTTTTTTTATTTCTTTTTTAAATACTAGCCCGTGAGTCATAAGTTAGTGGCCTCAGTTAGAAAGGGAGGGGGGGGTAAAAAAAAGGTGCCAATTATTTGGAGACATCAAACATTTTATTAAGAGATAAAGTTGACAGTTGAATCTTTTTGGTTCTCACTTTTTAAATAATCCAAAAAAGGTTTTAGTTTCCTTTTTGATTTATAACTTTAACTTTTGCAAGTGAAGAGCTAAAAAAAAAGTAAATATCGAAGCTTGATTTGATACCTTGTACCGCACCAGGTGACATCATGACCAGTATTGCCTCTGCACAAAGTATTTGAATGAGTAAGGAATAAAAGAAAATGCTTTTCAAAAGAATATTTTGAAATATTCTTCATTAATAATTAACATAATTACAGATACAGTATGTGTAATAAAGTTGATAAAAGTATATTTAATGCGAAATTTGTTGTTGCTTACTTTCAGACAGTTTCTTAATATTAGGTACATACTTCATGTTCATTACTTTAATATATTTTGCAGTCAATTCATTTCCAAGTTTATTCCTATTGGAAGATTTAACAAAATTCATTGAGGAAAACAATTTTTCACATGAATATGTGGACCCGAACATTTTGAGAAGGGCGTTAGCCAGTTTCCTCATACATGTAAAATTGTTCGGTAAAGAATACCATGCGTTTAATATAATATTTTCAACTTTTAGTGTGGGATCTTCATTAGGCCTATATGCATTACTTTCTGAAATTTTTCCTTCTACTTCGAAAATCAAGTTTTCAAATTTATTTTTCCACACTATGCTGCTTTGGAATTCAATTAATTCCATTTCTAAGTTAGTGATACCTAGCCACATAAAATCGTTTAGCTGCATTGTATCGTACTCTGCTTTATGTGGGCATAAAATAAAGTGAAATGTATTTTCCAAACTTTTAAATTGATTATATCTCTCATGGAAAGCTTGTTTTATTTCTTGCAAAATGGTTAAATATTTTTTAATTGCAATTTCTTGAATGTCAAGAATATTTTCAAAATCTTTAGTGTTTTGAAAATGTTTTTGTAATTGAGGAAAATATTTCATGGTGCTCATTTCCAAATCTTTAGTAAAGATGTCAAGTTTTTTCATAAATATTTTGATATTTTCAAACATCATTAATGCAATTTGTCCATGTCCCTGAAGTTTTTTATTTAGTTCATTGAAATGCTGAGTGACATCACATAAGAACATTAAATCATTTAGCCAATCTATATTTGAAAATTCGTCATAATTATTGTTTTTTTCATTCAAAAAGAGCTTTATTTCGTCTAATAAAATGACAAACCGATTAAGAACGTGGCCACAGCTGAGCCATCGAACATTGTTGTATGTCAAAATCCCAGAATATTGGCACTCAATTTCCTCTGATAATTGTGCAAATTCTCGCTTATTAAGACCTCTTGCATTTATAAAGTTAATAACTTTAATTACAACTGGCATTACATTAGAAAATGTTTTTAAACCTTGCTTCGCACATAGAACTTGTTGGTGTATTATACAATGAAATTCTATCAGTGATGTCTAATATTTTGCTTAAGCTGCAGAATAAAACGAATGTTTTTTCCCACCATATTGGGAGCACTGTCTGTTGTTACAGAAACAATTTCCATTTTTTTAAATGCATTATCAAATTCTTTAAAAATATCAAGACCGGTACATCTTCCTTTCAATGTTATTAGTTTTATTAACTCTTCTTTCATTATATTGCCTGCATTATATCGAGCAAAATCTGCTAGTTGTGCATAACCATTTACATCAGTACTCTCATCTAAAGCAATCGAATACATTTCTACAGACTTTAAGTTGTTATGTATTTGAGAAGAAATATTTCTTTCTAATTCTATTACTCGATCTTTAATAGTATTGCGACTTATTGGTAACTCATTTATATGCTTTATAATCAAGTCTTTTTCTTTAAAATCTGAAAACAGAGTAGCACTACATTCTAAAAATGCTTGTTTTACAAACTCTCCTTCTGAAAGAGATTTCCCATGGCGAGCAATGCAATGGGCTACTTGAAAACTAGCAGCTGTAATGTTATTTTTCGGAGTCAAAAAAGTTTTTAAAACACTTGTTTGTGAATCATTATGTTTTTTCTTTTGTAAAAAATATTCTCTCCTTTCTTCGTCTGTTGAGAAGCCGAGAATTGAATGCAACTTTTCAAAATGTCATTTTACATTGAATGTACGAGAGGCGACTTTTTCGTTACAAATAACAAACAGAGTTATTTTATTCTTTTCAATCACAATATATTTATCAAACCATTCTGTTTGATATGGTCTGGAGCTTGTACCGTTAGTTTTCATTTTTTTAACCCTGACATAGTTCAGGGCTACGCCTGCAAAAAATATATATATAACCTACATATATATTATACAGGGTGTTTCAGTTAAACGTTTCAGAACTTCTAAGAGGGGTAGGGTACATCCTGACAACTCGAAATCATATAGCAATGTGGGGTCGGAAATGCTTTCCTGAAGCGGTGTTGTACACAGAAGCACCATAAAGAAAAGAGACCGTAAGTGAGAAATCGTTTTAATAATACATGAAAAGAAGCAAAAGGTACATGGATTAAAGTAAGTGTTCGAAGTTTCTTCCACGAGCTACAATGCATGCCTCACATCTCCGACGCATGGACATCCGAACATTCTGGAATACTCCAGGCGAATTTCTTCGGCAGCTACTGCGATTCTTGCAACCAGCTCCTCAGCATTGTCAACAGGGGTGTCATAAACTAGCGATTTCATATGACCCCAGAAATAAAAATCAAGACATGATAGGTCGGGTGACCGAGCAGGCCAACGCACGGGACCACCACGTCCGATCCACTGTTGACCAAATGTGACATCCAGGTAGTTACGAACATCTCCGCTATAATGGGCAGGGGCTCCATCGTGTTGGAACCACATTGTCTGTTGCGTCGATGCAGAAATCTGTTCATCTCTCAAAAGTTGTGGCAATACTTGCTGCAGAAAGATCAAGTAGATAGGTCCGGTTAGACGACACGGTAACAGGTAAGGTCCGATGAGGTGATCTCCCATAATACCGGCCCATACATTTACCGAAAATCGAATCTGTGCTGTATTGCATACGGGTTCTCGACCGCCCAGATATGGTCGTTATGCGTGTTGAAAATTCCTTCCCTTGTGAAGGATGCCTCATCGGAAAACAACACTTCAGCAGGAAAAAGGGGATTTGTAGCACATTTTCCAAGGTACCACTGTGCGAAAGCAATACGAGGTGCATAATCCTCCGGTTGCTGTGTCTGGACACGCTGCACGTGAAACGGATGCATATCTTGTTCTCGGAGAATCCTCCAGACGCTGCAATGGGAAACCCCAAGTGCGTTTGCTAGACTTCGTGTACTCGTTCTTGGATTCCCCTGTACATGCTGCAGCACATTCTGTTCGACGGCTGGAGTCCGTGCTGTTCTTACCCTGTCCCTGTCAGCTCTTTCAAATGAACCTCTCTCAGCTAACCTCTGGTGCAGTTTTGCAAAGAAATTATGACTGGGAATACGCCTCGTCGGATATCGTTCCACGTACAAACGCTGTGCGGCTGGCCCACTACAATTTGCAGCCCCGTACGCCAAATGCCTATCGGCTAACTCTGCTTTCGTGTAATCATCCATCCTACTAACTTGGCGTTCTTGTTCAAGAAATTCGAAATTCGCCTGGAGTATTCCAGAATGTTCGGATGTCCATGCGTCGGAGATGTGAGGCGTGCATTGTAGCCCGTGGAAGAAACTTCGAACACTTACTTTAATCCATGTACCTTTTGCTTCTTTTCATGTATTATTAAAATGATTTCTCACTTACGGTCTCTTTTCTTTATGGTGCTTCTGTGTACAACACCGCTTCAGGAAA
Source organism: Mastigoproctus giganteus (assembly GCF_048544385.1). Classification (NCBI taxonomy): domain Eukaryota; kingdom Metazoa; phylum Arthropoda; class Arachnida; order Uropygi; family Thelyphonidae; genus Mastigoproctus; species Mastigoproctus giganteus. Next base: position 121,026,896 of record NC_143575.1, on the reverse strand, counting down.
GCATTTCCGACCCCACATTGCTATATGATTTCGAGTTGTCAGGATGTACCCTACCCCTCTTAGAAGTTCTGAAACGGTTAACTGAAACACCCTGTATATGTAGGATGCAATAATTTTAGATGAACTTTTATAAACGTAGGCCCACTTAATATACTTACATCGGTTATGTGGATGAGAAAATGACAATAGAAGAATTAAGTTATAATAAATTTATTATTAACACTTCTAGATGTGTACATCAAGTCTGCCTCTTAGTCCAATAGTGCGAGCTGGTAACTTTGTACTAGCCCGGTACATCTCCGTTCTTCAATGCAACGACAAATCGTGCCAAGTTTATGTCACAATGTAATGAGTCACCCACACGCGTAGTTTAATACAATAGAACACTGTTTGCCGACGTGTGACGTCCACATTCCACTTGGATTTTTGTTATTTTTTATTTATATATTTTATTTTTATTTATTTATTTATTTTTTTATAAATCTGACATTACATATTTATATTTTATAATTGTTTAATATTTTCGATTATCTTTTCTCTCTGTTATAATTAAAAAAAGTAGGCCAATATTACAATAAACGCGTGTGCGTGGGTTACTTACAAAGCCTTTGTGGGTCAGTATCTAACCCACGTGTCATAGGTTCGCCACCACGGCTCTAGAGCAAAGTTTCCGGCATCCCCCCCCCCCCATACTTCTCCTTCAACCCATGCACGGTACTAAGTACTATAGGTTTCGATACCTGTCGTGTTTGGGGTTTTCATAAAAAAAAAAAAAAACTGGAAATTTGCATTGTGCAAAGTGAAAAGTGGTAGCAGTAACTGAAAAACGTATTATGTGAGGCCTGGCTGTAACCTTTTTTTTCCCTTGCTTTTTTGGAGTTACTATTGGGAATTAACCTTATTTAAGTATGACTGCCTGGTGATTAAAATTCCTTCATTCAAAAAAAAAAATAAATAAATAAATAAAAATAATTAAAACTAACAACGGCTGCTGTGTATTAACCTAACTTTTAACACGACAGAATATCAGTTTTTTTTTTTTTATTTATTTATTTTATTATTGCTACTTTACAGTCCCGAATTTTCATAAAGTGTAAAAGATGGTTCATAATAATATACGTATTTTACAAAACCTCTGCAGCATACTGCAATCCAGCCAAACATTCTGAGTACAGGCACTCCTCGATTTATGTACTTACTTGGTTTTTTTCATGTACGTAAGTCCAACTTCGGTCTTGTAGATACAAACTACATGTACAGTACAGTACAATACAATGACAATGCACTGAGATTATAACCCCCAACAAACTTCATCATGTACAGCGTTTTACAATTTGTAACAGAGTTAATGAGTTATTATTCATTGTATGAAAAAACATACGATGAATAATAACGTAGCGTACAGTATTTATCCAAAACTAATTTAATCTAAATACGATACGTAATTTAATTTAATCTATGATAAAATCACTTTACGATAGACTCTCCAAAATAAAATGTTCCCTATACAATACGTAGTAAGCACGGGTCACGTTCGCAAACTGAATTTTAATTGTATTAAATATATAAAATTAGCTATCAAGAAGTCGTTCGGGAAGTTGATAGCATAAATTCAAGGAGGAACTGAACAAACTTTTAGAGGGAACGGATGTGTGAATTTATTATTTATTTTTTTTTTTTTGGCTGATGCTACATAAGCTCACAGCTTGCTTTCTTGCATCACTTACCTCGATTACTATTACTACATTTCTGTGACACCACATCTCTGATATTCCAACAATATCTGCCTTTGATGTTCTGACCAACACGTCAAATTCATCAAATTTATTTACCAAACTCCTAGCATTGGTGTACACACAAGTATACATACACCTGTTCTTATTCTTAACCACCCTAATACAGCCCATGTATTTACTTGTTCCACGATGACTCCCAGCAGTGTCTGAAAACGCCCATTGTTTTCTGGCTTGCTGCTCATTCCAATAGAAGCAGTGCAAAAAAAGTCCACAAGGAACGACTACCAAAAGGTAACACAACATGAGAATAGACTTCCGGATAAAGTTGGTTGGTTGGTTGGTGGGCTTTGATTTTATTGGCGCATTAGCAACTAAGGCTATAATGTGCCAAGACCATCCGGATAAAGTACAAGCTCTGAAAAACAGATACAGAGAAAAAAGATAATCATACCACCATGAAATTTATAAAAATTTTAAAAAAAGCTTGTAAACATCAGAGGAAATTAAGAACCTTGGGAGTTAATCTACAAAATAAATTTTAAAAAATTTCACCTCAAAAACGTCCATTCAACAGTACTCAGGGCCAGCAAAATAAAAACCGCCACTTGAACCGACAGCATCAATACTACAGTAGACAATATTCTCCGTCATGACAGAGTGCTCAAAAAACAACATAAAACACGTGAAGATGAGCCTACAGAGCTATCCATCACTTTAGAGGAGGTTGACGAAGCCATGAAATCTATTAAATCAGGAAAGTGCCACCCTACAGTACAGTGGAATACTACCTATCCTCATAAACGTGGAGATCATCAAGATTAATACTAAATCTATACAAACACCTGCCTTGAAGAGGGAACATTTCCACCACAGTGGAAAAGTGTCATGTTGAAAATCCTGCACAAGAACCCTGCCAAACCTACAATGGATCCAATGTCATACCACGTTATCACCCTTTTGCCAGTTCTAGAGAAAATACTAGAGAAAATAATCACCTAATAAATCACCATTAATCATGGTCAAAGAAACATATCATCAAACAACCAATTTGGATTCACCAGAGGCACAGAAGATCCATTAAGAAAAGTGGTGGACATGCAGGCAAACACTGAAGAGAAATACTTCTCTGTCGATTTCAAAGGGGCCTTTGACAACCTACAGTAGCAAAGCACCCTGGAGTATCTCAGATAGGTCGGAGTGACCAACACTATTTACAAAATTATGACCAGTTACTTTGCAGAGAGGCACCTCACAATAAAATCAAGTCACCAATCAGTAACAAGAGAGGTCACAAGGGAATGCCCACAGGGGTCTTTCCTTGGGTCCCTATGTTGGAATATGGCATGCAACACAAAGAATATCAAGGAACCACTACCACTGCCTACACAGATGATATAGCCATCCTTATTTCTGCCAACTCCAGAACACGTCTAGAACTAACAGCTAATAACATCTTGCAAGACCTGGCTGTTTGGAGCGAAGTCCACAAACTCCAAGTATCTCCCATCAAAACTGTACAGATACTTCTGAAAGGTAAACTGCACAACAGGCCACAAACAATAAGGTACAGAAATAAAACCAAAAAATATGTAACAAGTCACAAATACCAAATATTCTGGATTAACATCTCTCTTTTGTGCCCCATGCACAACACTAAAAATAAAAAACACAAAAACTGATTATAAAATTGGCCAATCTCACAAAGAGAGACTGAGCACTGAAGAGAAGAACACTCCGGATATACTATAACACCATCTTTGTCCCTCTGATGATGTATGAAGCTGGGGCCTGGGGGCATCATGCTGACAAAGATGCAATCAAGAAACAATCATAAGAGGCCCAGAGAGCAGTACTATTGACCACCTCTAAAGCCTGTAGGACAGTCTCAATCCCGGCCCTGCAGGTACTCTGTGGAATACTACCTATCCATCTGGAAATCACTTTCCAGTACCTAAAATACTATTTGAAAAAGAGCATCCCAGCCCAAGTACAGGACATTGCACTGAATCTGGATGCATCACAGAACACAGATTTAATATTGGAAAAGTGGCAACAAACCTGGAACGCAACTACAGAGGGACAGATGACCAAAACATATATCCCAGAAAAGGTCAACAAAGAACAAACTTCATGATTTATACCAGGACTCCATGCCACATACCTTTTAATGGGACATAGCAACCTAAATGCAAAACTTTGACTTAAGGCTGGCTCCCACTCCATACTGCCCATATGGCCAGAGAGAGGGACTTCAGATTATATTATGTTTGATTGCCCACATTACACAGACCTGAGGTTCATCCTTGCGATGGAAGTAGACAACATACAAAAGGACCAAGAACCACAAATAGTGGAAACAAAACAAAATTTTGCATTATACAACTATGCAAATAATGGTCAAGAGGAGATCTTCATTACCAAGACTTTCCTAATAATGACAAACTACACCAGATATAACTACAATCCCAATAAAAACATGCTGGCCAGGGTGCCTTCCACTTGGCAGGATCATTTGCTAACTTCCAGTTGAATGTAGAAATACAACCTGCTGAATCTTTTCCAGAGTGGGATCATGACAACCAAAGAAGACTAATGATGAAGACATGATGGCAGGGGACCCCTTTTCCCCTGGTGGACCCTTGGCTAACTTGTGTATGGAGACAGGAACTATATGATGACCCTTTCTGGGGTAGGATTAAGCTGACCCCAGCTAGTTTTCATTATACAAATTTATAAATTTATACAAATCATAAATTTATACAAAATATTTTCCTAAAATTCAATAAAATTTAAAATAAATGTAAATATATCAAAAAACCTAATAAATATATACAGTAAGTGCCGGTTATAGTGATCACTAGTTATTAGAATCAGCTGCTTTATAGAACCAAATTTCAAAGACCCGATTCAAATCAATAAAATGCACTACACTTACATTTTTTTATTAGAATTGCAGCTTCAGTTATAAGAATCAATTGTGAACGCTTGTGATATTTTTCTAAAGTACATTTCTGGAGTTTATAGAGGTCACAACCATAAAACAATAAAAACAACTCACAGTTTCTGGTTTATTGGGCTTTTCTGTTAGTGCAATAAATGGGTAGTAAACTCGATCTTATTGCTTTGCAATAATACCGATAGCTGGAATTCTGTGTTTTTACATTATTACGGTGAAATGTGTTTCCCCTTCACTGAAATCTGCCATTCATTTCTATATCTAAACTTCATCTCACTTGCATGTGTTGTGTTAGTTCCAATTTGTGTGTATGATAAATTAAACTTAGGCAATATGTCACAAAGGGAAGTGACAGTAAAGTTAGGGGCGCCTCGGTCATCAGATTTTAATTATTTTAACAAAATAATTAAAATCACGTCACACATTAAACGCTATTGTGATTACTGAAACCAGAAAAAGGAAGCATGAAGGGAAATGCCAAACAGTAGATGAAGCTCTGTTCGTTTGGTTCAAACAAAGCCAGCTAATTAAATGCACCAATAAATCGTAGCATTTTTCTTCAAAAAATGCAATGATTCTGCTGGAAAAGAGCAGATATCATCTTTTAAGGGCACAAAAGGTGATATAGTTGTACACGTTGGCACTAATGATATCAAGAGTAGGAGATCAGCAGAATTGCTTAACAAGTACAGGTTACTGTTGAAAAAAAGCCGTGAAATAGGGTTGAATTTGAAAGTGTCTGCAATTCTGCCCGATAGGAGGGAGTATATGATGAGAGCCTTGTTGATCAATTCGGCCCTGGAAAGATTGTGCAAGGCTCAAGGGGTAGAATTTTTTTCAGCCTGGACTGGACTGGTTAACAGGAGAGATTGCTTCTACAGGGATGGGATACACTTAAATAGAAAGGGTGCAAGAATATTTGCTGATGCTATCGAGGCAGTGTTAGGTGGGTCGGAAAACTGCTAGCTTGGGGGGAGACAAAGACGAATAGATTAACAGTAGCCACTGGCAGAGGTGAAAGAGATTCTTGCACTGCTTCTATTGGAATGAGCAGAAGCCTGAAAAACAAGATGCAGGATATTTCAGAGACTGCTGGGAGTCACTGCGGTACAAGTAAACACATGGGTTGTGTTAGGGTAGCTAAGAATAGAAATAGGTGCATGTATACTTGTGTGTACACCATTGCTAGGAGTTTAGTAAATAAATTTGATGAATTTGAGGTATTGCTCAAAACATCAAAGGCAGATATTGTTGGGATATCAGAGATGTGGTGTCACACAGCTATAAGGAATGCAAAACTGGAATTTGGGGAGTAGAACGTCTACAGAAAGGATAGACTGGATAGGAAGGGAGGAGGGGTTATGCTATTAGTTAAGAAATACATAAAATTCAAGGAAGTGAAGCCAGTGGACATCACTGGACAGTGCAGTGTCGAGTCACAGTTTGGTGTGACATAAACATTGGGAGATCAAAATTGAGAGTAGAAGTGTGCTATAGGCCTATTGACTCTGATGAGTATAATAAGAAACTGTACAGGGAAATAGAGTGGACCAGTAAAGCAGAGAGTCTTATAATGGGAGATTTTAATTTCCCAGATATTGACTGGAATTTGGGGGCTGGTCACTCACACACTAGCAAAGCTTTTGTGGATTTATTGGATGATTGTTTTCTACATCAGCATGTTCGGGAGGCAACTAGAGGGAGGAATACTCTTGATTTGATTATCAGCAGTGATTCTTCATGCATTAAGAATCTGCAGATAAATGAACCACTAGGTGGCAGTGATCACAGTGTGCTGAAGTGGGATTTACTCAAAGAGGTAACTACGATTAGGGGTAAAGGGAAGGGTTATTGCTTTGGTAAAGGTGCCTGCGATGGACTGAGACAGCATTTAAATTCTATACAGTGGGACAAACTGATGATGTTACCAACAGCAAATGCAAAATGGGAAGCATTCAAAGAACTTATCTTGGAAGCTACTAGGCTTTACATACCAACTAAGAAATATTGTTCAAGGTTTAGGCCTAAATGGATGTCAGATGAACTAATGAGGCATATGGCAGAGAAGAAACATGCATGGGATACATACAAATTAACACATGACACAGAAGCCTATGATAGATACAAGTTGATCTGTAACCAAGTTACAAAGGAGGTTAGGCAGGCGAAGGCAGATTACGAGAAATCTTTGGCAAGGGATGCAAAGAAAAACAGCAAAGAGTTCTTTACTTATGTAAACTCTAGAAGGAAGGGGAAGAATCAGATTGGTCCACTTGATATCGATGGGTCAACTGTTGATGATCCTGCTCAGGTAGCTAACAAACTAAATGAATATTTTGCATCGACATTCACACATGAGGAGTTATTTAGCGAGGGGAATGCCAGAGGTGTATTCAACTCTAGCAGTAAGCTAGAGAATCTTGTAATAACTGAGAGTAAAGTGGAGGAGAAATTGTTGAAGATAAACACAAGAAAGGCACCCGGGGTGGATGGCATCTATCCAGTTATATTAAAGAAGGCAGCAGAGGAAGTAAGCAAACCTTTAGCCATAAGTATGAGAGCTCTCTTGGACTCAGGGGAGGTACCCACAGACTGGAGATGTGCAAATATGACCCCAATTCACAAAGGAGGATCAAAGGCTGACAAGTAATTATAGACCTGTGAGTTTAACTTCTGTTCCAGGAAAATTAATGGAGGCACTAGTTAAAGAAGCTCTGCAGGATCATTTAGACAAGACTTCAGTTATAGCTCGGACACAGCATGGTTTTGTTAAGGGGAAGTCTTGCCTGACCAATTTGATTGGATACTATGATGCAGTCACAAAAGAACTGGATGCAGGGAATAACTTTGATATTATATACTTGGATCTTAGAAAGGCTTTTGATACTGTTGCACATGGAAGACTGCTGCACAAATTGGACCAGTGTGACATTGGAGGCAAATTGCTGATGTGGATAAAGGGGTGGCCTGAGGGGGAGAAGACAGGAGTGGTAATCAATGGACACTGCTCGTCGTGTACTAATGTTATTAGTGGAGTCCCTCAGGGCTCAGTGTTGGGTCCATTATTGTTTTCTGTATTTATAAATGATATTGATGATGGTATATCAAGCTTAATGTCCAAGTTTGCAGACGATACAAAGGTAGGCAGGGTTGTCAAGGACACTACTGACACTATGCTGCTGCAACAGGATCTGGAAAGGTTGAGCAGATGGGCTGAGAGGTGGCAAATGAAGTTTACCATTGACAAATGTAAAGTACTACATATGGGAAACAGCAACCCCAGAGCAACGTATCAACTATGTGGTACTACACTGACAGTGGTAGAGAATGAAAGGGACCTGGGGGTGGTTGTGCAGGCAGATATGAAGTTCTCTGAGCAGTGCAGACGGGCTGCAAGAGTAGCTCATGGTGTATTGTCAATGATATATAGGAATTTTTCTAGCAGGGATAAGGAGGTGATTATTCCCTTGTATAAGGCAATGATCAGGCCACACCTAGCGTACTGTATACAGGTCTGGAGGCCTCATTTCATGAAGGATGTAGAGCTGCTGGAACGAGTACAGAAAAGGGCAACAAGATTAGTGAATGGAACAAAGGGGTACTTTTACGAAGAAAGGCTTAAGTTTTGCAAATTACAGTGTCTGGAGACTAGGCACCAGCGAGGTGATCTGATACAGGTGTATAAAGCCTTGAATGGTTTGAGCATGCTCAATGCTGATGGGATTCTTCCTCTCGCTCAGAATAATCACCTGAGAGGGCATAAATTCAAATTGAGGAAAGACATATGTAGGATAGACGTGCAGAAATTTGCCTTTAGCCAGCGGGTGGTTGGTTGGTGGAACAGAATTCCATCCCTTGTCATGGAAGTTGATAGCCTAAATAAGTTGAAGGCTCAGCTGGACAGGTATTTCAAACGAACAGAGGGGTGAAGTGGAAGTGGTTTTTTTTTTTTTTTGGCTGATGCTGCATAAGCTTCCTTTTTTGCATCAAATGCCTCTACTAATGCTAATGCTAAAACTACACAAAGAGTTTAAGGCGATGGGTGGATGGCTGACAAAATGGAAGGAGAGGCAGGATAGTGTTTACAAAAAACTTCATGGAGAAAAACAGGATTCCTATAGTTCTGCAGCTGACACCTGGTTGAAAACGTCTTGGCAAACTGTGTTCAGCAATTATAATCCTGAAGATATTTTTAATACAGATGAAACAGGGTTGTACTACAGGTTTATCCCACACCATTGCATGATTTTTAAAAATTCCTCTGGTCTGCAGGAAACAAGATCAAGGACAGGATTACAGTGGAACAGAGTACAGAAAAGGGCAACAAGATGGATGACAGCTCCTTTATCTGAAGTTTATGTTCTTTTAATGCAACATGACAGAAACAATTAAGATGAACCTGTTAGTTATGGCCAGGAGTAAATCGCCTAGATCAGCGTTTTCCAAACTGGGGCCCACGATCCCTAGGGGTCTGTAGACTAATGCCAGATGTTCTGCAAAATGGACCATCTGGAATATTTCAGTAGTTTGGCATCCACTGGCCTAGATGTTTTAAAAGAGTAAAACAGCTGCCTGTTGAATAAGCCAATAATGCCAATGCTTGGATGACAGCTCCTTTATCTGAAGTTTATGTTTGTAAATGGAACTTGCAATTGGATAAGAAAAACAAAAAAAATTGCATTGGTTTTGGACAACTGTCCCACTCATCCAAAGTTTTTTTTTTTTTTTTTTGATTTGGTAGTTGTTGGCGCATCGGCTTCTGTGGCCATATTGCACCTCCCAAGGTTTTTGCAATACTTTGATCCAAGCCCGAGGCGGGAATCGAACCCGCGACCTTTGGGTTGCCGGGCAGGTACTTTACCCACTCGGCTAGCCCGGTCGGCCATCCAAAGTTGATTTTCAAACACACTGAATTAGTTTTTCTACCTTTGAATTCCACATCACTGATTCAACCCCTAGACAAAGGAATAATAAAAACCTTTAAGACCTTTTATAGATTGGATATTAGCATTAGTAGAGGCATATGATGCAAGAAAGCAAGCTTATGCAGCATCAGCCAAAAAAAAAAAAAAAAAAAAACGTTCCCATTTCACCCCTCTGTTTGTTCCAAATACATATCCAGCTCAGCCTTAAATTTATTTGGGCTATCAACTTCCACAACAAAGGATGAAAGTCTGTTCCACCAACCAACTACCCACTGGCTAAAGGCAAACTTCCACACATCTATCCTATATCTGTCTTTCCTCAATTTGAATTTATGCCCTCTCAGGTGATTATTCTGAACAAGAGGAAGGATCCCAACAGCATTCAGCATGCTCAAACCATTCAAGGCTGTATAAACCTCAAACAGATCACCTCGCAGGTGCCTAGTCTCCAGACATTGTAATTTGCAAAATTTAAGCCTTTCTTCATAAGAGCAACCCTTTGTTCCATTCACTAATCTTGTTGCCATTCTCTGTAATCATTCCAACAGCTTTACATCCTTCTTAAAATGAGGTCTCCAGACCTATATACAGTACTCAAGGTGTGGCCTGACCACTGCCTTATACAAGGGGATAATCACATCCTTATCCCTGCTAGAAACATTCCTTTATATCATTGACAAGACACTATGAGCTACTCTTGCAGCACATCTGGACTGCTCAGAAAACTTCATATTTGCATGAACAATTACCCCCAGGTCCTTTTTGTTCTCTACCACTGTCAGTGTATTACCACAGAGTTGATACGTTAATCTGTGGTTACTGCTTCCCATATGTAGTGCTTTACTTTTGTCAATGTTAAACTTCATTTGCAACCTCTCAGCCCATCTGCTCAACTTTTCTAGATCCTATTGCAGCAGCGCACTGCCATTAGTGCCCTTAACAACCCTACCAACCTTCGTGTCGTCTGCAAACTTGGACATTAAGCTTAATATACATTAAGCTTCATCATCAATATCATTTATAAATACAGACAACAACAATGGACCCAACACTGAACCCTGAGGGACTCCACTAATAACATTAGTCCATGATGAGCAGTGTCCATTGTTTACCATTCTCTGTCTTCTTGCACTCAACTATCTTTTATCCATATTTATCCATAGCAGCAAATTGGCTCCAATGCCACACTGCTCCAATTTGTTCAGCAGTCTTCCATGTGCAACAGTATCAAAAGCCTTTCTAAAATCCAAATATATGATATCAAAGTTATTCCCTGCATCCAGTTCCTTTGTGACCACATCATAGTATCCAATAAAATTGGTCAGGCAAGACTTTCCCTTAACAAAACAGTATAAGGCAATGGTCAGGCCACACCTAGAGTACTGTATACAGGTCTGGAGGCCTCATTTCAAGAAGGATGTAGAGCTGCTGGAACGAGTACAGAGAAGGGCAACAAGATTAGTGAATGGAACAAAGGGGTGCTCTTACGAAGAAAGGCTTAAGTTTTGCAAATTACAGTGTCTGGAGACTAGGCACCAGCGAGGTGATCTGATAGAGGTGTATAAAGCCTTGAATGGTTTAAGCATGCTCAATGCTGATGGGATTCTTCCTCTAGCTCAGAAAAATCACCTGAGAGGGCATAAATTCAAATTGAGGAAAGACAGATGTAGGATAGACGTGCAGAAATTTGCCTTTAGCCAGCGGGTGGTTGGTTGGTGGAACAGACTGCCATCCCTTGTGGTGGAGGTTGATAGCCTAAATAATTTTAAGGCACAGCTGGACAGGTATTTTGAACGAACAGAGGGGTGAAGTGGGTTTTTTTTTTTTTTTTTGGCTGATGCTGCATAAGCTTGCTTTCTTGCATCAAATGCCTCTACTAATGCTAATGCTAAAAAAACCATGCTGTGTCCGAGCTATAACTGAAGTCTTGTCTAGATGATCCTGCAGTGCTTTTTTAACAAGTGCTTCCATTAAACTAACAGATCTATAATTACTTACACAATTGGGTAAGTAATTATCCAAAGAAGCTCTCATAATTATGGCTAAGGGTTTGCTTACTTCCTTTGCTGCCTCATTTAATATAAATGGATAGATCCCGTCCACCCCAGGCGCCTTTTTTATGTTTATCTTTAAAAATTTCTCCCCCCACTTTCCTCTGAGTTATTACAAAATCATCTGGCTCACTGCCAGAATTTGACACACCTCTGGCAGTGCTTTAACACACCTCTGGCATTCCCCTCCCTGAATAACTGAGAGGGGAATTACAGAGGTGGAAGGGGAATGCCTCATGGGTGAATGTTGATGCAAAACACTCATTTAGTTTGTTAGCCACCTGAGCAGGATCATCAACAGTTGAACCATCAATATCCAGTGGACCAATCTGATTCAACCCTTTCCTTCTAGAGTTTACATAAGTAAAAAACTCTGTTGTTTTTCTCTGCATCCTTTGCCGAGGATTTATCATAATCTGCCTTTGCCTGTCTAGCATTAGCATTAGTAGAGGCAATTGATGCAAGAAAGCAAGCTTATGCAGCATCAGCCAAAAAAAAAAAAAAACCCACTTCCACTTCACCCCTCTGTTCGTTCAAAATACCTGTCCAGCTGAGCCTTAAACTTATTTAGGCTATCAACCTCCACCACAAGGGATGGAAGTCTGTTCCACCAACCAACCACCCGCTGGCTAAAGGCAAATTTCTGCACGTCTATCCTACATCTGTCTTTCCTCAATTTGAATTTATGCCCTCTCAGGTGATTTTTCTGAGCTAGAGGAAGAATCCCATCAGCATTGAGCATGCTTAAACCATTCAAGGCTTTATACACCTCTATCAGATCACCTCGCTGGTGCCTAGTCTCCAGACACTGTAATTTGCAAAACTTAAGCCTTTCTTCGTAACAGCACCCCTTTGTTCCATTCACTAATCTTGTTGCCCTTCTCTGTACTCGTTCCAGCAGCTCTACATCCTTCTTGAAATGAGGCCTCCAGACCTGTATTCAGTACTCTAGGTGTGGCCTGACCATTGCCTTATACAATGGAATAATCACCTCCTTAATTGAATACCTAAACCATTTACGATTTGCAGATGACATTGTGGTCATAAGCCACGATTCCAAAGAATTAGAGAAAAATCTTAATCAGTTACGCAGAGTTAGTAAGGATTTTGGGCTAAAGATGAATATGGCTAAAACAAAAAGTATGCCACAGAAAGGGAAATAATGATTGAAGGAGCAGTAATTGAAAAGGTGGAGTCATATTCTTATCTGGGACAAGTTATTAGCTGTAATAATGATAAATGGCTGGAAGTCAAGAGAAGAATAAATTTTGGATGGATAGCATTCAGAAAATATAGTCACATACTGAAGAGCAATATACCAGTTTGTCTGAAACGTAAAATAATGAACCAATGTATACTCCCCACCATGACTTATGTAAGTGAAACTTGGGCACTAACCAAAAGAATGGAAGAGAAGCTGAGAACTACACAGCGAAGAATGGAACGAATTATATTGGGAATCAGACTGTTGGATAAGATGAGAAACACATGGATTAGGCAGCAAACTCAAGTAAAGGACATTCTTATAAAAACTAAAGAACTAAAATGGTCTTGGGCAGGACACATAGCTCGAAGATATGACAGCTGGACTAAAAAAATAACAGAATGGTATCCAAGAGGAGCTAGAAGAAAACCTTGAAGACAAAGACGGAGATGGATAGATGAAATTCATGAGTTTGTGGGTAGTAAATGGATGGCCAGTGCTCAAAACAGAAGGAACTGGAAAGTTGCTGGAGAGGCCTTCATCCTGCAGTGGATTGAAAATGGCTGATGATGATGATGATGAAAGTTATTGTTATATATCTGTATAAAAATAAGAATAAAATTGGGTTGTTTCACACATAAAACTTTGAATTTTATTTTCAGAAAACCCAGTGTTCACACACGTAAACATATGCATTGAAGGGGTACGTGAACTTGTTTTGAATTTTGAAAGGGTCCGTAAATCTCAGTTTTGAATATTATTAAGTTTGGGAACCGCTGATCTAATCTACAGACAAAGGAAAGAATAATGATAAAAATGTACTGATAAACAAGGTGGATACACAGAATATTGTATAAGTGCTTCCTAATGTTATTAAATAAATTATATGAATTTCAACTTTGTATCTGTTGACTTTATAAGTTTATGGCCAAAGGGGGTATTACTTATGGAAATAAATTGTCTCCTCAGTGGTCAGGATGGACACACAAATTTTAATAGGGAATGCAATTCAGATACATCCAATTTTCCATTAATAAGAAAATAAAGAAACCACAATCAGCTATAATCCTCTGAGTGGAAATAAGCCAAAAAATTTACTCCATTCACTATAAGTTTTCATCTCATAGTTCAACCTTGTTTTAAAAACTAAGAACCTAATCATGGACTTCTGAACATTTTTCAGCTATCTAATAAGATAATTGGTATGGGATGTCCATATCTGTGAGGTATACTCAAGAATGAGATTTAAAGTAATAGACAATTGCTATTTTTATTAAATCCTCTTTAACAGGCCTGGGGTTTTAGAGGCTTTTGCTATAATGTTATTAATATGAACAATAAATGTATACCATTGGGGGAAAACAAACTCTCAAAATCAATAACCTCCTTACTCTGTTTATTAACTGATCAGCCAGTGTATGTACACTGAACATCAACCATATTTTCCTTATGATAATCAAGAATTGACATAAAATAGCAGTTTTCTAACCAGGAATTAATAACAGATAGACCCTTTTCCAGTGTAATACAATCTTGCAACAAAGTAATCTCTTAGATTTTCAGATCATCAACATATGTTAAGAGTTTAAAATCAGCTTGCTTTAAACAATTTTGAATATTATTAAGACATGTACTATTATTAAGAGGAGACACTTGAGGAATCCCCATTTGTAAGCAAAAAGATCTCAATATATGTTTCTCTAAATAGCAGACAAATTTTCCTGTTTATATAAAAAAAATTTCATTAATTAAACTGCCTTACTCACTACACCAATTTGATTTAATTTAAAGGACATAAGTACATATGGGATTCAATCAAATACTTTCTTAAATTCACATACATTATATCAATCTTACTATCTCTATCAAGGCCCAGTTAATTTCATATTTTAATGAAATTAAGTTAGTCAATGAGGAGTTCCCCATAAGAGTATCATTGTCAAGTTTATCAACGATAAAATTTCTGATCTGATTGTAAAATGATACGGTCAGTGATACTGCATAAGAGGTTAGACTTATGAGTAGATCGAAAAGAAGAATCATCATCATCTTTTTGTTTTTTAAATAGTATTAGTAGCAAAAAATGAGGCAAGAAGCAAGTTTATACAGCATCACCCAAAAAAAAAAAAAAAAAAAAATTTCCAACATTACCTGTCCATCTTTCTGATAATTTCTCTAACAGAGATGTGATAGTAGTAACTTTTAATACAGGTGAGATTCTGTTGTTTAAATATAACTGCAATAAGAAACAGAATGGGTTGATGAAGAACAAACAACAAAACAATGCTTCCACAAAAAAGCCATAGGATTTCCATTTATATTATTGGGATAATTTATTTAGGTTAATGAACAAAATGTCAGAATTAATATTAGTGTCAAAAGATCGCTACAAAATGATAATGTGATATTTATAGCCATAAAAAAAAAAAAAAAAAAAAATGTAAACTGCAGCCACTATCAATCCACTGAAGGTTGGAAGCCTCCTCAATAATTCATGTTGAGAGAAAATGGATCATAATCTGCCATGCTGATCCAGTGTAGGTTGGCAGATCAACTGCATTTAGCAGCCAGGGGAATGAACACTGGTCTACTCAATGAGCGTCTGCTACTGCACTCCCACTCTTGACCACTAAGCTATGGAGGCCATTTTATAGCCATACTGTATTTATAAATAAATATAAATATGTATGGTAATAAACATAAATCATTTTTTAAACTTTCAAAGTGCTCGGGATTAATTTAAGGAAAGACTGGTAAGATACTCGAAGGAAATAGGCAATTTTTTTTTTTTTTTTTTTTTTGATGCATCATTTTTCTGAGAGAAATACAATTTTTTTTTTAATTTTTCAACTTTGAATAACCTTTTTATAGAGCATAACCTGTTCGTGATATATTCAGCAGTTCTATACAGTATTAAGTTTCAAAATCTGCAATTTTCAAAAATTCAGCAAAGTCAAAGGGGTACAATTTTGAAGATTTTATGAGCTTCTATTGCAGGGGTCACCAAACTTTTAGAGAAACGGGCCACATGCAAACTTTTGGAATATTTGGCAGGCCAGAAAAAATTCCTAATTACTGAAAACTACATTCTCTGCATAACTTTAATGTTATGGAGAAAAACAAATTTTAAACCTTCCTATATCTACACAATCAAAAATAAATCGATGGATATGTAATATAAAATATACCAGTTTGTTTATATCAAATTTTAATTATTTAAGTCAGTAAAATAACAAAATTAATTATTACTTATTTATTGGATGTAGAGTGTGACTAAGTTTTGTAAGATCGGGTTTTAAAGTACTAGTTCCAATTCTTAAAAAGTCATGTAAATGCAGGTTAATTAGACATGATGTGATCGTATTTTATATTTAACATATTTCACTTTTGAAAAGGTCTGCTCACGTATATAGGTATTTCCAAAAATTGATGTAACCTTTCTTGCAAAATTTTTTATTTTTGGATAATCTGACTCAGATAATGTTAAATAAAATTGAATTGGATTTTGATTTTTTAATAATGTCTTCAGTGCATCATTAGATTGACGATCTACCAACTCTAATCGTAAATTCTCAACATCGTTGATAGGTACATCAAATGGATTTTGAAAAGGTTCAAACATCTTTGAATTATTTTTAAAATCAGAAAATCTAGCCGCAAAATTTTCCTGCTACAAACTAATGTTTTGAACAAACTTTTCAGTGGGAAAATTACAACTAGGCATATTTTTTGATAAATTATTGGATCATGGAAAATGTGAAAAATTATTCCGAAGTAGTTGACTTTTAAATAACCCCAGTTTTCTTTCAAATGCCTTGACATTTTAATTCAATTCATTGACAAGTTTGTCTCGTCCTTGTAGATTCATATTAAGAAACTTCAGGCATTCACATATATCTGTTAAAAAGGAAAGTCCGCAACCAATTGAGATCTGACAGTTCAGGACTAGGTGGTAGATGACTCGTCAACCGTTGAAATACCACCACTTTGCTTATTGGTCAAACTAATAGAGTAAGCTTATCTGGGAAAAGATCTAAACCTCCCAAACACTTTCTATTTCATTTCACAAATATACTTGGGCTCAATTCTAATCTCAATGCATTTCCACTAGCAGTCTGCCAAACCCCATGTACTTTTACTGACAGAATCTCAGTTATCGGTTGATTCGACCACTGCTCATCTCAGTTGCCCAAATTATTCGCTGTATGATTCCTTTAGCCTCAAAAGTGGTACATGTGCATATGTCCGTTCCATATTCCCTGTCAGAGACTTGGTAATTTGAATCTCCTCATTTCAATCTTCTCTGGCTTAAAATCTCTACCTCAATTGTGTCACATTCATCTGTTGTCTCTACCGTTCTCCCAATCCCACTAATCTATTTGGAGCTCTTTGACTTCCTCTCTTTGCAACTTGACTTTCTCCAATCCAACTTTCCTAACAGTCAGGTAATTTTCCTTCTTGATTTTAATTTTTTTTTTTTCTTTTCTTTTTGTTAATTGTTGGCGCATCAGCTTCAGTGGCCATATTGCACCTCCCAAAGTTGTTGAATTTTCTACTCTGATCCAAGCCCAATGCAGGATTCGAACCCGCAACCTTTGGGTTGCCAGGCAGGCACTTTATCCACCCGGCTAGTCCAGTCGGCGGTGATTTTAATGTTCACAACTCCAGCTGGCTGTCGTTTTCTAGTCACACCGACCCAGCTGGTCGAGATACTGAGGCTTTGGTAATTACTAATGATCTTGCACAGATTGTTCATTTGCCTACAAGAATATCGGACAATCCTAACCATGCAGCCAACACGCTTGATTTTTTTCTCACAAACAACCCTTCTAAGTACACGGTCGAAGTGAGTGGTCCTTTAGGCACCTCAGATCACAACTTGGTGATTGTCTCTTCTCCAATGGAGCCTTTATTTCATGGCCATTCTCAACCTTGTATTGTTTGGCATTACAAGAATGCAAAATGGCATGACCTGCGAGATTTGTTTTCTTCTTTTCCTTGGTCAGATTACTGTTTCAAAACTTCTGATGTCAATGTAAGCTCAGATCGTGTCAGTGAAATTATTCTTGTAGGAGTGGAATCCTTTATTCCACACTCCACTTTAAAATCTTCTCCTTTATCTAAACATTATGTTTTCCAATAAATGTGCTAAGGCTGTTCAAGAGAAGAACGTTGCATATCGTAATTGGCTTGTTTCCAAATCTTCAGATTCATTTTCGGCCTACAACAAAGCGCCGACCGGGCTAGCCGGGTGGGTAAAGTGCCTGTCTGGCAACCCAAAGGTCGAGGGTTCGAATCCCGCCTCGGGCTTGGATCAAAGTACTGAAAAAACCTTGGGAGGTGCATTATGGCCACAGAAGCCGATGCGCCAACAACTACCTAACTAACTAACCTACAACAAAGCTCACAACAACTGTAAAGCAATTATTAATCAGTCCAAACTAGATTTTGAACAGGCTAAGATAGAAAACTAGCTTCTTGCCCTAATCATAGCTGAGCATTCTGGTCTCTTGCCAAAGCTATTGGCTGTAACTTTTGCCCTTCTCTGCTCCCACCTCTGTCAAAAGCAGATGGTTCTGTTGTCACTTCAGCCAAGGATAAAAGCTGATCTGCTAACATCCCATATTTCTTCCAACTCCTGTATCAATGATCTTGGTAAAACACTTCCCACCATTCCCAACACACTGCATTCAATGCCTCTTATGGTCTTCTGTCAAAAAGATGTCAGATGGATTTTGACGAATCGTGATGCTATAAAAGCTCCAGGTGCTGATGGTATTTCTCAACTTGTTCTCAAAAACTGTGCTCCTGTTCTTTGCCGCCTTTTTTCACTCTCTTATTCCAAAGGTGTTTTTCCTTCTGCTTGGAAATTTGCTCATATCCAGCCAGTTCCTAAAAAGGGTGACAAATCCCAGCCATCCAATTATCGTCCCATTGCAATGACTTCTACTCTTTCTAAAGTAATGGAGAAATCAATTAACCGCCAACTCTTAAACTACCCGGAAACCTTCCGTCTGATCAACGATCGCCAGTATGGATTCCGTCAGTGTCGATCCACTGGTGATATTCTGGCTTATGTTACTCATTTATGGACTAATTCAATGGAAAGGTTCGGTGAAACACAAGTAGTTGCTCTTGACATCTCAAAGGCTTTTGATCATGTTTGGCATAAAGGTCTTCTAAACAAGCTTCCATCTTATGGTTGGCCAACTGTTTTTAGTAATTGGTTATCCAGTTTTCTCTCTTATCGCTCACTGAGGGTTATGGTAGATGGCTCTTTGTCTTCTAACTTCTCCACTAATGCCGGTGTCCCCCACTCTTTTCCTCTTGTATATTAATGACCTTCTTCCATTGACTGGAAATCCTATCTGTAGTTTTGCCGATGATAGCACATTGCATTCTACTTTCCATTTTGAGAAACCTTGTCCTGCTCAATCAGCTTCAACTTCTCGAAAATCTGCTACCAATTCCTTAAATGCCGATCTTCAGATAATTCTCCAGTGGGGCAAAGACAACTTAGTTGATTTCAACCCTTCTAAAACTCAGTCTTGTCTTATATCTCGCAAAAAGGATTCTTCTGCTCGTATGCTTATCTTTAGTGACACTCCGATTTCTAGGCAAAATGATATATCTCTTTTGGGGATTACCCTGACTTCTAATCTCTCTTGGCACAAGCACATTACAAAAATTGCTTCCTCTGCATCTAAAAAACTTCGTTTTCTCTTTCGTTCTCGGCGTTATTTTTCTTCCAAACAGCTGCTCATTCTGTATAAATCGCAAATCTGCCCTGCAATGGAATATTGTTCCCACATCTGGGGTTGTGTCCCCAAAACCTCTCTCAGGCTTCTTGATTCCATTCAGAAGAGGGCAGTTAGGTTAATTAATGATTCTTCTCTAACAGAGTCTCTCCACTGGCTTTCTCATAAACGTACTCTGCTGCATGCCTCTTCTACGGATACTTCCATGGTTACTGTTCTTCTGAATTGGCTTCTATAATTCCCTCTCTCTCTCTCTTTCAAAACAGTCCGAACACATGCTGCCACCAGCCAACATCCATTTACTGTCCAACTTCAAACCCACAGAACCAACTTTTCATCTTCCTCATTTATTCATTCAACTGCCATTTTCTGGAACAACCGTCCTTCATACGTATTTCCTGAAAATTACAATCTACAGAAGTTCAAGTCCAATGTCAACAAATATCTTCTTTCATTTTCTGAACCTCCAACCCAAGCACGGTACTAAGTACTATAGCTTCTAATACCTCTCGTGTTTGGGGTTCACATAAAAAAAAAATTATGAAGCCGACCCATGACTCCAATTTTAGTACCAACCATATTTTTAGCACCATTTGTCGTAACTGCTGATAGCAAATCTTAATTCAATTTGAGGCCGTTAATTGCTTCTGACACACTCAAAAATATATTTTCACCTGTTTTTGTATCTTTCAAGCTTCTTAATGTAACTAGCTCTTCAGTTACAGCAAAATTTTGATTTATACCTCGGATATAAATTAGTAATTGAACTGTATGGCTTGTATCTTCACTCTCATTAATTGCTATTGAAAAATTTATGAATTCACAAACTTTTTGCTATAAGTTTATTTTGAACATCGGCTCCTAAATCTTCAATTCTTCTCATTACAGTTGATGAAGATAAACTTACAGATGCAAAATTCTTTACTTTCTCAGACATACTTCTGCAATTACCAAACAAATTAATTTTACAAATTATCCATCTGTAAAGGTCCTTCCTTCTTCAGCAATGATTTGATTCCATTCAGAAGAGGGCAAATCTTTTTGAGCTTTCCAAATCATTTCTTGCCGAAATGATTTGGAAAGCTCAAAAACTAGCTCCAACTGCAGGTAAATTGTGATGAGTAAAAGTTCTAATCATCTGTTGTTGACTTTGAAAAGTTTGGGTTAGTTCTTGGGGTTTTTTCTGCCACAAAGCTCCTTGATTTATTGTAATCAGTTTTTAGACCACAAAACCTGCCTCAAATTTATTGTAATTTGAGGCATGTTTTGTGGTGTAGTGATATTTCACATTATATTCCTTGAACACTGACAAGGCATCATTGCAAATAAGAAACGGGCAAATATCATTGAGCAGTGCAAAAAATTAATTAATTGGCCACTGCTCATTAAAAATGCAGCATTGACCATCAACTTTTCTTTTGTTTTTTAGCATGAACTTTGACATGATTTTTATGGGGTTACTGGAATAAAAAAAAATACTTGAATAAAAAAAAAATGTGAATACTGAAGTAAGTAAGCACTGATATGTCTTAATTTTATGAAATATTTTAACATAAAGGTTATTATTATTTTCATATCACTCTTATATCACGTGAAATTAATAATATACTTTATTAGGTTACTACATTATTATAATATAAAAATTATAGTTTTATGTTATAATGTAAAACTATATTATTATTAATTATACTATAGTTTAATAAGGTGACGTTTCGGATATCTTACTGATACTCATCATCAGGAAGTTGATGGGTATCAATAATTGAATATTTTGAATATTTGAATATTTTAGGATATTACAGTTACAATTACCAATATTACAATTTGCAAATTACAATTCTAAAGTATTAAGTTGTGAATTGCTATTACAATATAAAACTGGAAATCTAAGGTAGTACAAAATGATTAAATTCATACCTACCGACAGCCGTTTCTTGCCGATGCTACCAGAAACCTTATGTGCATACAGGCTGCTAGCAGTTAATTTATAGCATAGGGATTAACTCCATTAACTAATAGGATAGTGTCATGTTTTTAGCCTGGACTCTGGATGTTAGGGTTCATGTGCAGGCTGGTTCAGGATCTCACCGATACCAATCATCAGACCATGTTGCTGGTGCCAGGTTTTATCCTGGATCTGGGATTCTTGAATAGTGGAAGCCTAGTGTGACCTTTGTCCCATTCTCTGGATGTCAGGTTTAGTGTGCAGGCTGGCAAGGGATTAGGCAATCCCTAATTACTGTCTGTAATGCCTATTGCTGTGATTTAATGACAGGGTCAAAATTAATGGATTATTTTAACGATGTTTCAAAGAATAGCTTTGAGTGGAAATAACAGAATTAATATCTAACAAGACTAAGCTGACGACACAGAGGCGTCGACACTATTAATCAACTAACAAATGCTAAAATAATTTGTAAAATGTGTTTTTCATAAATTTTATTGTGATCTAATATAAACATTAATTTTTATGATCTAATTGAAATATCTGTGGGCCGAAGTTTGGGGACTCCTGCTCTAATTGTATTCTATTTATATCTTTAATATAAACAATAAAAACAAATTTTAAGCTGCTTTAAGTTAAATGAAATTTTTAACTAAAAGCAACTTATAGGATAATATCCTAGGTACATAAAACAATATATGAGGGCAGAATGAAAAAGATGTGGATTGACAAACATTTCTGTTGCTACAGTAATTAGGTTCAGTGACTGCGTAGTATAATAGAGTAATTATTTCTTAGTTGGCATGGTTAATATTTTTGTATCATTGTTTTGCAATGAATTGACATGAACAAGAAACAGAGTTTTATGATAAATAAGGACAATCTAGTCAGCAGACACAAAGAATGGTTCAAAATGCCTACAGAATGCATTTGGCATTCTGTAGGCATTTTGATTGTATTTGCAACGTATTTAGCTGAAAAGAAGGAGAGCAACTAAGTATTGTTGGAACAGATACAACTGTTAAAGGAAGACTAAGACCATCATTGCTGCATTGTATTTTTCTGCAAAATATAATACGGCAAAATTAGTGTTTCTTTTAAAGAGTGCCACAATATTGTCAAAGAAAGTGCGGGAATATTATGCTCCATATTTGCACCCGATGGGCTAAAAAAAAAAATCTTGTACTGCTGCTAATCTACCAGAACACTGCCATCAGTTTTGTTTCTCGATACTAAAGGAATAATTTTACAGCAAAATTTAACTGTAAAAGGTGCTTATTATGCTAATTTATTAGTATAATAAGAGCCATTTAAAGACTTGAGCAAAGGAGAAACAGTAGTTTCTTTTGAAAGACAACACAAAATACTCATATTGCCTAAGATGCCCAGAACTCACCATCTATGATTATTAGTATTTTCTGAGCTTGAAGGTTCATTAACAGGAAGCAGAAATTTGAAAGTGGTGTGGAAGTGAAAAATGCCTCATTCACTGCTCTTGGAAAATAAAATCTTGAAATGTTATTGAACTGCCATAAGCAGTGGTTGTCAAAGATACTAAACTGAAAATAAAACTAATTCCAAGACCAAAAAATACCTCCGACCGAATAACAGGAGTGGTCCACATCTTTTTCAATATGCCTTCATAAGATAAGGTCTGCAACCTCTTAAATAAACTCAAAACTAAAAAAAAAAAAAAAAAAAAGATAATTTTCAGTGCTTTTAAGGTCAGTTTAACAAAAACTTACCATTGCTTGTTCTATTTTATTATCAATAGCAAATAGATTTGATCCTGAAGGGCAACTAAAATTAAAAATGTGTATTTATAATTCAATGAATTTTGGAAAGAAATGAAAACTTTAGGATATACAAAGAAACATCTAAGCGTATAAATGTTGTAAATAAAAATATGACAATAATGTCTAAAAATCTCTCTCTCTCTCTCTCTCTCTCTCTCTCTCTCTCTCTCTCTCTCTCTCTCTCTCTATAATTAAAAATGAAAAGTTCACAGAACACTTTTCCTTGAATTAATGAAATAATATTGCATCGAACAATGAAGATATACAAAAGAAGTTTATTAAAATAAATTAATACACATAAAACTGAGTATAATAAAAATAGATTATCATAAGAGAAAAGGGAGGTAAAAGCTTGTTATTGTTATTTTTTTTTTTTTTTTAGGAGCATTAGCAACTAAGGCCATATTGCTCCAGGGATATGCGGTGGTCATTCCCTGACCTTTCCGCATCCTCTGTATTTGGTGGCTCACGGGCTTGAACCCCGGTCTAATCAAGAAGCATGTGCTACGCACTGCTGCTCCTGCCCACCTGGCTACGGAGGCGCCTCAGGTAAAAGCGATTAAATATATACTTGAATGAAAGTGATAAAAATAAATAAATACACAAGGTAAAAAGCTCTAAAGACAATGTACTCTTTGTCAACTTAATGATGTTCACAACAGCAGGTCAAAATATAATGTAGCAAAAGTGTTGCAGTCTTCAACTAGTTGAAGACTGCAGTAGTGAAAAGAAAAATACTTTCATATATTGCTTTTATGATATTCTATTTTTATTACACTCATTTTTATTTGTATTAATTTATTTTAATAAACTTTGCTTATTTATCTGTTCTGTCAGTCGATGCAATATTGTTTCAATATTTCTACCCCTGGTGCTCAAGGCCTTTTTTCCCCAATTTCCTTGAATTATATAATACATATATAAACCTAATCAAAAATAAGATTTCAACAAATACACACATTTGCATAATTTGAAATTAAAAACAAAAGATTAACTTACAACCAAAAGAAAATTAAAAAAAAAAAAAAAAACCTTTTGTAAGCAAAAGTTAACATCTTAAACAAGAACCAAATTTGTGACTATTTAATTTCACATTTTCAGCTCACAGCTTTGATATTAAGATAAATGGAACAAAAGACATTTTATATCACCCAATCTCAAATTTGACCAGCACCTGAAATTTTACGAATTTGAGGTATTGGTCAAAATATCAAAGGCAGATATTGTTGGGATATCAGAGCTTTGTGATATATAAATGTAACATCCATCTTTAATCCAAACATTAAATTAAAAGAGGCACTAATGATATTAAGAGTAGGAGACCTGCAGAATTATTTAACAAGTACAGGTCAATGTCCAAAGAAAGCCGTGAGTTAAGGATCAATTTGAAAGTGTCTGCAATTCTGCCCAGGCATGACAGAATCCTCCTATCATGTCTGGGGAGTATATAATGAGAGCCTTGTCAATCAATTCGACCATGGAGAGCTTGTGCAAGGTTCAAGGGGTAGAATTTTTCTCAGCCTGGTCTGTGCTTGTTAGCAGGAGAGGCTGTTCTACAGGGATGGGATACACTTAAATAGAAAGGGTACAAGAATATTTGCTGATGCTATCGAGGCAGAGTTAGGTGGATCGGAAAACTGCTAGCTTGGAGGGATACACGGACTAATAGATTAACAGTAGTGGCTGCAGAGGTGAAAGTGATTCTCGCACTGCTTCTATTTAAATGACCAGCAGCCTGGAAAACAAGGTGTTGGAGATTCCAGAGACTGCTGGGAGTCATTGTGGAACAAGTAAATACATGGGCTGTGTTAGGGTAGCTAAGAATTGGAACAAGTGTGTATACTTGCCTGTACACCAATTCTAGGAGTTTGGTAAATAAATTTGATGAATTTGGGGTGTTGGTCAAAATATCAAATATCAAAAATATCAAAGGCAGATATTGTTGGGATATTAGAGACGTGGTGTCCCACAGATATAAGGAATGCAGAAATGGAAATTGGGGAGTACAATGTGTACAGAAAGGATAGACAGGATAGGAAGGGAGGAGGGGTTATGCTATTAGTTAAGAAACACACAAAATCCAAGGAAGTACAGCCAGTCGACATGGCTGGACAGAGCAGTGTCAAGTCAGTTTGGTGTGACATAAGGGTAGGAGTGTTTTATAGGCCTAATGACTCTGATGAGTATAATAAACAACTGTACAGAAAAAAAAAAAGAGTGTGCCAGTAAATCCGAGTGTCTTATAATGGGAGATTTTAATTTCCCAGATATTGACTGGAATTTGTGGATTTGTCACACACACACTAGTAAGGCTTTTGTGGATTTATTGGATGATTGTTTTCTACATCAGCATGTTTGGGAGGCAACTAGAGGGAATAATACTCTGATTTGATTATCAGTAGTGATTCTTCATGCATTAAGAATCTGCAGAAAAAGAAACCACCAGGTGGCAGTGATCACAGTGTGCTGAAGTGGGATTTACTCAAAGAGATAACTATCATCAGGGGTAAAGGAAAAGGGTGTTTGCTTTCGTAAAGGTGTTGATCTGAGACAGTATTTAAATTCTATTCAGTGGGACTGAATAGAATTTAAATTCTATTCAGTCCCACTGAATAGAATTTAAATGCAACAGCAAATTCTAAATGGGAAGAGTTCAAAGAATTAATCTTGGAAACTACTAGGGTTTTCATACCAACTAAGAAATATTGTTCAAGGTTTAACAGGTGGCACGGAAGCCTATGATAGATATAAGCTGGTCTGTAACCAAGTCACAAAGTAGGTTGGGCAAGCAAAGGCATATTATGAGAAATCTTTGTCAAAGGATGCAAAGAGTTCTTTACTTATGTAAACTCTAGAAGGAAGGGAATGAATCAGATTGGTCCACTTGATAACGATGGTATAAATGTTGATGATCCTGCTCAGGTAGCTAACAAACTGAATGAGTATTTTGCATCTACATTTACAGATGAGGAGTTATTCAGGGAGGGGAATGCCAGTGGTGAATCAAACTCTAGCAGTGAGATAGATGATTTTGTAATAACTCAGAGTAAAGTCGAGGCGAAATTGTCGAAAATAAACATAAGAAAGGCACCTGGGGTAGATGGAATCTATCCAGTTATATTAATATTAAAGGAGGCAGCAAAGGAAGTAAGCAAACCCTTAGCCATAATTATGAGAGCTTCCTTAGACTCAGGGGAGGTACCCATTGCCTCGAGAAGTGCAAATGTGTTTTACCTCTACATTCACACATGAGGGGTATTTTAGGGATGAAGGTGACAGAAGTGTATCAAATTCTAAGGAGCTGCATGATTTTGTGATAAATGAAGGAAAGTGGGAGAAATTGAAGTTAAACGTAAATAAGGAAACTCGGGTGGATAGGATAGGACTATTCAATTATATTAAGGCTGTTGGCAAAAGAGGTCAGCAAATCTGTAGCAATGATTATGAGGGCAAACTTGGATTCAGGAGAACTTCCCTATAGACCGAAGATGTGAGAATGTATCTCCAGTTCACAGAGTGACACAAGTCAATACGGACCTGGAAGCTTCACTTCTGTTACAGGGAAAATAATGGAGTCAGTGGTTAAAGGACCATTTAGTCAAGAATGCATTTATACAGCAGACAGCATGGATTTGTTAAGGGGGAGGCCTAATCTTACAAATCTGATTGGATACTGTGACTCAGAAACCGAGAAACTGGATGTAATAATTAATTTTGATATCACATACTTGGACTTCAGAAAATATTTAGACACTTGCGCATAAAAGACTGCCGTATATATTGAAACAGTGAGGCATTACAGGCAAGTTACTACTATGGAAAAAGTGATGGTTGAGTGGCAGGGAGTAGTTCAAGGGTTTAGTGTCAAACAACATTAGCTACAAAATTGCATTTTTTTGAGATAAATTTAGTTTTACTTTAAACAAACAATGCATATCATGCCAAAGAGCTGTATCTCTCTGATTATTACTTTACAAGTTAGCTTGGGCTGCAAGTACATTTCCCGTAAACCAAAAAAATGTCAAATAATTTTATGTATACATAAAGTTTTTTGACCGTTAACATTTCAACCACAAACTACTGGTAAAAGATACTATCTGTAGTTGATGTTCTTTGACAATAATTCTGCTGGCAAGGGTTCCATGAATTCAACAGTCATTCTGTATGTGTTCACTTGTGTTTTTCTATCTGTCTACCTCACTAGACATTTTCTTTGATTCAGTTGTCTGTTTGGTTTCACTGAGATCAGACGTGCGATTAAAGCAGATTTTTCTTGTACCAAGTGTTTGATTTTCATGAGCATAGAAAATAAAAAGTTAATGGGGGTTAATCACTTAGCAGCAGGGGAAAGGTAATGCTTGAGCTTGCTTTGAGTGTTCAGAAAAATAAAACGGCTTCATGTGTGACTAGTGAATTGAATTTCGATGCTTCTGCTTCTACCTCTTCAAAATGCGATACGGCTGCTGCCACCTCTTGTTTCAGACAACACCTGCCTCAACAATGAGCCCAATAATGAAGTAAGTAACAATGTTTCATTCTGCTGTTAAAATTGCTGCTAATATTTGAACATAACTCCAATTAAAAATGTTCTTTCTAGCTTAGGCCAACATCATTCATCATCATCATCATCATCATCATCACTGGATGATGATTTTTTCGACAACTTGATACAGACCTAAACTATATTCCTGAGTCGGAAGAAAACTTTTCTTCTTCTGTCTCTTCCGGTGATGAAGTAGAAAATACGTCAAAGATATGAGACTGCCACTTTAACAAACATAAATCCACAAATACAAGATGGTGATACTCTTTCAGGTGCTCATAATCCAGGACAATGCACAGTGGAGGTCCCTGCAACATTAGATCTCCAGGCCTGATGCATGGAAAAGGAATGTAATCAAAAAGATGATACAAAGGGGAGAGGCTAATTTTTCCATCAGTAGTGGCAAAGGAATAGCTGCGAAACATGTTTTACTAAAAGACTCTTCAAAATGCCCTAGAAAATGTAACAGTTTATTCAATGAAAATGAGAGTCTAAGTTCACTGATTGATGAAACAGAGAAGCCAACTACTTAATATAAAAGTGAATTGTCTAGGAGGGTGAAATTAAAAGAATTTTGGCTGGAAAGGATGGCAAGAAAGTCACAATCTGCCAAGATTTCCTTTTAGCTACACTGAACATTTCAAATACAGAAGTGGCCAATGTTTTGAAAAAAAAAAAAAAAAAGGAATGAACAACTTGTAGTTGAAAATGATAAAGGAGGAAAGCACAAGCCCAGAGCAAAATGATCAGAAACTGCCCTACAAACAAGTTAAGAGCATCGACTTCTTTCCCAAAGTTCCATCACATTACACAAGAAAAGACACACAAAAGCAATATCTGCAAAATGATTTGAACCTTTCTAAAATATATAATTTGTACTTATAGAAGTGTGCTGAAGAAAACATCAAACCTGAAAAATCCTGGCTCTACCGCAAGTATTTCACACAAAGTTCAATATGTCTTTTCATACTCCATGTGTGATAAGTGCTTTAGGGTTCAGAAAATGGGTGAGCAGGAAAAAGATAAAAATAAAGAAGACTTTCAACAACATACTGACAAAAAAGTTAGATCACAGGAATGGACAGGCAGATTGTAACAAATATCAATCGAAAATGCTTTTCACTTCTTTCAATTTGATTTTGAAGCAGTGAGATACTGTCCTAAAGTCAATGCTGTTTGGCTGTCTACAATCTGATGGCACACAATGTTGGCACACAAAATGGCAACTAATTTTATGTGGCATGAGGCATTAGCTGGGAGGGGAGCCTCAGAAGTGGCATTGTATTTGTATCAACTAGATACAAAGCAGAAGTGGCAGAGAAATAAAATGTATAGGATACATATAAAGTATCAGGTGACACAGAAGCCTATGGCAAATAAAAACTAGTCTGTAATCAAGTCACAAAAAAGGTTGGGCAGGTGAAGGCAGATTACAAGAAATCCTTGGCAAAGGATGCAAAGAAAAACAGCAATGAGTTCTTTGCTGATGTAAACTCTAGAAGGAAATGGGATAAATCAGATTGAACTACTTAACATAGATGGGTTGACTATTGATGGTAATGCTCAGATAGCTGATAAATTAAATGAGTTTTTTGCATCTACATTCACACACGAGAAGTTATTCAATGAGGGGAGGGCCAGAATTTTATCAAACTCTAACAGGGAGTTAAGTGATTTTGTGATAACTGAGAGCAAAGTTGAGGTCAAATTGTTGAAGTTAAACAAAAAAAGAGGCACATGGGTGAACGGAATCAATCCAGTTATATTAAAGGAGGCAGCGAAGGAAGTAAGCAAACTCTTAGCCATAATTATGAGAGCTTACTTGGACTCGGGGAGATCCCCATGGAGTTGCACAAATGTATCACCGATTCGCAAAGGGGGTTCAAAAGGTGAAACAAGTAACTATAGACCTGTTAGTTTAACTTGTGTTCCAGGGAAAATAATGGAATCACTGGTTAAAGAATCATTGCAGGATCATCTAGACAAGACTGTTTGTTGTTTGTTATTTGGTTTTTAGGAGCATTAGCAACTAAGGCCATATTGCTCCGGGATATGCGGTGGTCATTCCCTGACCTTTCCGCATCCTCCGTATTTTGTGGTGACGGGCTCGAACCCCGGTCTAATCAAGAAGGGTGTGCTACGCAATACTGCTCATTCCCACCTGGCTACGGAGGTGCTTTTAGACAAGATTGCATGGGTTTGTTAAAGGGAGGTCTTGTCTGACCAATTTGATTGGATACTATGATGTGGTCACAAAGGAACTGAATACCAAACATAATTCTGATATCATATACTTGGATTTCAGGAAAGCGCTTTTGATACTGTTGCACATGGAAGATTGCTGTATAAATTGAAGAGGTATGGCATTAAGGGTAAGTTGCTACAATGAATAAAGGGATGGTTGAGTGGGAGACGACAGAGAGTGGTAATCAATGGACACTGCTCTACGTGGATGTTATTAGTGGAGTTCCCCAGTGTTCGGTGTTGGGCCCATTGTTGTTTTGTATATTTATCAATGCTATTGATGAAGGCTTAATGTCCAAGTTTGCAGATGATAAAAAGGTTGGCAGGGTTGTTAATGCTAGTACACACAGTATGCTAGTCCAACTGGATCTAGATAATTGGGCAGATGGGCTGAGAAGTGGCAACTGAAGTTTAACATTGACAAATGCAAAGTACTGCATATGGGTGGCAATAACAGAAGAGAAACTTACCAACTGCATGGTACTACACTCAGGGAAGTGGAAAGTGAAAAAGACCAAGGGATAATTGTGCAGTCAAATATTAAGTTCGCTGAGCGGTGCAGATGGGCTGCCAGGGCAGATCATGGAGCCTTGTCAATGATATATAGGAATTTTGCTAGCAGGGATAGGGAGGTGATAATCCCGTTATACAAGGCAATGGTCAGGCCACGCCTAGAGTACTGTGTACAGGTCTAGAGGCCTCATTTTAGGAAGGATGTAGAGTTGCTAGAATGAGTACAAAGAAGGGCAACAAGATTGGTGAGGGGAACAAAGGAGTGCTCTTACTAAGAAAGGCTTTAAATTCTGCAAATTGCAGTGCCTGAGGAGTAGACGCCTGCGAAGTGATCTGATTGAGGTGTATAAGGCCTTCAAATGGGTGGAGCAAGCTGAATGCTGATGAGATTCTTCCTCTTGCTCAGATTAAGAATCTGAGGGGGCACAGATTCAAATTGAGGATAGACAGTTGTAGAATAGATGTGCATAAATTTGCCTTTAGCCCGCGGATAGTTGATTGGTGGAACAGACTTTTGTTCCACCATCTTTTGTTCCATCTTTTGTTGTGGAAGTTGATAGCCTAAATAAATTTAAGGCTGAGCTGGATAGGCATTTGGAACAAAATGAAAGGGTGAAATGGGAGGGGTTTTTTTTTTGGCTGATGCTGCATAAGCTTGCTTTCTTCCATCGCATCGTATGCCTGTGCTAATGCTAACTAATGAAATCCATGTAATAATGGAAAAGAATTTGTGTTCATGTCAAACACTTGTAGAGGTCAAAATAGAAAAGCAATCATGATAACCATGTTTATGTATGCCGTACAAACCTTGAATTCCCTCAAAATAAATCAAATATTTTTTGAACCAGGGCATTCCCAGATGGAATGCAATTCCATGCATGCACACATTCAAAACTGAAAACAGAACTGTTGATATTTTTGATCCTTCCAGATGGTATGCATTGACCAGAATGGCTTCAAAATCTGAGAAGTACCTAGTGAAAGAAGTCAGCCAGGAAGAAGTATTAAACTTCAAAGAAATAAGTGGCAGTGTAATGATAAACAGAAAGACAGATTCCACCGGGGAATCAGTAAAATGGTTTCAAACATGTCTGGCTGAAAGTACTGGAAGGAAGATCCAGAAAATTTCAAGTATAGTTACTCAGATGAAAATTTCAAACACTTTAAAATTCGAAGTCAGCTTCTCAAATTTGCAATTAAAGAAGAAATACAATTGCCCTTTGCAGATTCAGGCTGAGAAGCATAAAGACCACATGGACTTATGCTGAGAAAATATTATTCCCTAACACTATCATGGGTTCTACAAGGATCTCAGTGAAGCTGATGACAGTAAAGATACAGAAGAAGAACAAGAGAATGAATAAATTTAATGTATGATTGAATTTATTGTGAACAAAAATTACATATATCTCATTAAAAATTGAAGCATACAAAAATGTAATGTGCCTTTCTCTAAACTATTTTAATGTCAAAAATAGTTATATACAACACCATAGTATTAATTCATTTATTAGTGATATATTAAACAACATCATGGAAATCAATGTTGGTATACACTTGAGTGATCATTGAATTATGACCACCTACCTAATACTTCGTAGGTCCTCCTTTTTCCCTCAGTATAGCAGCAATCTTACGTGGCATTGATTCAACAAGGTCTCGGAAGCATTCGGAAGGTATGGCCAACCAAGTTGTGTATAATGCAGCCAGCAATGCAGGTATCGAGGCGATTGGTGTAACCAGACTCTTGATATGCCTTTCCATAGTGTCCCACAAGTCACGTGCTCTATGGGATTGATATCGGGGGAGTACGGAAGCCAACTGATATGCTAGAAGTCAGAACTGTGTTCCTCACAAGTGCCCAGTGGCTAGGTGCATTGTCATCTTGGAAGACACCATTACCATTGGGGAAAAAGTGCAACATAACGGAGTGTACACAGTCAGCAAGCAGTTGACAATAGCGGAGACCAGTGACTTGTTCCACATGCACCAAGGGTCCAAGTTCCTGCCAGTGAAAGTTCATGCCCCACATCATACAACTGCCTCCACCAGCCTGCACTTTTGATACCATGCATGATGGATCAAGAACCTCATGTTGTTGTTGTTGTTGCCAAATCCGTACACGGTGTGGAGTAAATAACGTGACTCGCCCGACCAGCACACCTCCTTCCAGTCGTCTAACGTCCAACTTGCATTCTCTTTGCACCAGACGAATCTTTTACACCGATGAACCTTGGTTAGAGGATGCCATAAGGATTGTCTGCTGGTTTTAGCCCATACGTGCGACGCATGGTCATGAGAGATATTGTTCTGGGTTGGCCCATGTTGTATTGGGTAGTCAACTCTTCAGTGCTGCGCCTGTTCGGCAGTACGAGTCGTCGGATCCGGCGCTCACCTGTAACTTCAACCTTTCACTGACCTTTGCAGTTTTGCCGTTGGGCTGTTGTTTGACCATTTTGACACTAGTCCTAGTACATTTTAACTACGGCAGCTCTTGAACACCCCACAGTTCAGCCATTTGGAAAATCGAGGCACCAGCTCATCGAGCTCCTACAATCTGTCCTTTATCAAAGTCCGATATAGCCTTCCTTTTACCCATTATGCTCGAAATTTTACTACCTACTGAACCACTGACACTTTACTATGCTACATAGGTCGACTAATTGCGCATTCTCGTACCTCACGTGACCAACATATTGCATTCAATTTTCATAAGGGTGGTCATAATTCAGTGATCACTCGGTGTACATCATGCGATAAGTAACTATTTTTAATTTTTTTCTCATTTTAGCATTAGCAAAGGCACATAATGCAAGAAAGAAAGCTTATATAGAATTAGCCAAATAAAAAAAATAAAAAAAACACACACCCTTCTCATTTCACCCATCCACTTGGTCCATTGAAATAGATTCAAGGCAGAACTTGACAAAATTTAAGCTATCAACTTCTGCAACGACAGATAGAGGTTTGTTCCAGCAATCAACCACCTGCTGGCTAAATGCAAACTTCCGCACATCTATCCTACAACTGTCTTTCCTCAATTTGAATTTATGTGATCTGAGGCGATTATTCTGAGCAAGAGGAAGAATCCCATCAGCATTGAGCATGCGCAAACCATTCAAGGCTTTATACACCTCAATTAGATTACCTCGCAGGTAATCTAATTGATTGAGGTGTATAAATTTATTTACCCAACTCCTAGAATTGATGTACACACAAGTATACATGCACCTGTTCCTATTCTTAGCTACTCTAACAAGGCCCATGTATTTACTTGTTCCGCAATGACTCCCAGAAGCCTCTGGAATCCCCAATACCTTGTTTTCCAGGCTGCTAGTGATTTAAATAGAAGCAGTGCAAGAATCACTTTCACCTCTGCCAGCCACTGCTGTTAATCTATTAGTCCATGTATCCCTCCAAGCTAGCAGTTTTCCGACCCACCTAACTCTGCCTCGATAGCATCAGCAAATATTCTTGCACCCTTTCTATTTAAGTGTATCCCATCCCTGTAGAAGCAGTCTCTCCTGGTAA